>NC_088623.1:5205572-5511194 GCF_036013475.1 Columba livia | reverse complement strand
ACTCGGCCCAGTCCCATCAGGGCCTCGAGCATCATTTTTTGGCCTTGTCTCGAGGGTAACCCCCATTGGTCTTATTGAGCGACTCCATGCTGCCGGCTCCCGTCACCACGCTGGTGAGGATCCGCTCCACCTCCCCGGGCAGAATTTGCTTCTCTTCGTTCTCCGTCTCCCGGTGGTAGAAATAGTTGAAGTTCGAGACGATGACGGGGACGGGCAGCGCGATGGTCAGCACCCCCGCGATGGCGCACAGAGTCCCCACGATCTTGCCACCCAAGGTGGTGGGACACATGTCTCCGTAGCCAACGGTGGTCATCGTGACCACGGCCCACCAGAAGCCATCGGGGATGCTGGAGAAGTGGGACTGCGGCTCATCCACTTCGGCGAAGTAGACAGCGCTGGAGAAGAGGATGACGCCGATGAAGAGGAAGAAGATGAGCAAACCCAGCTCCCGCATGCTGGCCTTGAGGGTCTGGCCCAGGATCTGCAGCCCCTTGGAGTGCCGGGACAGCTTGAAGATCCGGAAGACCCTGACCAGGCGGATGATCCTCAGGATGGCCAAGGACATGTTCTGCTGCCCGTTGAGTTCGCTCTGCTGGATCAGCTCGGTGGTGAGCGTCACGAAGTAGGGGATGATGGACACGATGTCGATAATGTTCATGATGTTCCTGAAGAACTCGGTCTTGCTGGGACACACGATGAACCGAACGAACAGCTCGAAGGAGAACCAGATGATGCAGGCTGTCTCTATGACGAAGAAAGGGTCCGTGAAGGTGCTGTGGGCCAGCAAGGTGTCTGTCAGGTTCTTAGAAAGCTCCTGGGTGGATTTAAACTCCCGTTCCTCCCTGAACTCCGGCAAGGTCTCCATGCAGAAGATGATGATGGAGATGACAATGACCAAGACGGAGACCAAAGCCACACCCCTAGCCGCACTGGAGCTTTCAGGGTATTCAAAGAGCAGCCAAAATTGCCTATGAAAGTCATTGGTTGGTAAGAGGGTCTCAGGGTCCTTGATGAACCCTTCATCCTCCCTGAACTGGTCCATGGCTTCATCACCCAGCTCGTAGAAGGTGATTTCATCAGCAAAGACATCAATGGGGACATTGGCCGGGCGCCGTATTTTCCCACCGGACTGGTAATAGTACAAGATCCCATCAAAACTGGGCCTGTTCCTATCGAAGAAATATTCATTCCTCATGGAGTCGAAGTAGCGCATCCTCTTTTCCGGGTCCCCAAGCAAGGTCTCAGGGAACTGGTTGAGGGTCTTGAGCCGCGTCTCAAACCTCAGCCCAGCGATGTTGATGATGACTCGTTGGTCCCCCTCATCCATGCCCACCCTCTCCCCCACCAGGTGCTCACTGAACTCAGCGGAAAACCTGGAGAAAATGGTTTCATTGTTGGCATTTTCGCTGTTGATGAGGATCCTCAGGTTGGAGAGGAGGTTGGCGCAGCTGGGATGGCCTTTCCGTGACTGCCCAGCGGGGCTGAGGTCGTTTGAATAACAGGGATCCTCCACGATCTGATCAGCGTTGTCAAAACTGACTAGTGCCACCTCCATCTCCTTCCAACTGGACACGTCCATCATACACTAATCAGATTAGCAGCATAAATCCCCGGGTCGGATGCCGGCAGCTTGTGTCTTTCCCACGCTACGAGGATCTGCAAGGGAACGGACAGAGACAGAGCTGAATTGTGCACATGTATGTCTTGGTTCAACCAAAAAGAATAAAACAAACCCCAGGTTAGAAAACCCTGAATTTTTAAAATAGAAACATTAATTTCGTTGACTGGCAAAAGCCTTATATTCCAGCAAGTCGTTCATCTCTGGATCCTGCAAGCCCTTTTGGCATGGCTTCACCATCATCGTTAAACCTCCCAAAACCATCGACAGCACCAAGGGTAAAAGGTCAGGCAGCAGCAGAGGATGGGGTGACCCTGGGTGTCCCACCCAGCCTGTCCCCAGCCCTGCAGAGCAAAGGGTCATGGCAGATATTTGCGGTTCCAGAATTTGGAGCAGGATTTGGAGGTAGGAAACACGGGGGTCCTGCTGAGCTGCTGGGAGAGCCATTGGGTCAAAGCCCAGGAGGTCCTGGGCACGTTGCAGCTGGGTCAACCGGCATTCAGGAAGCAATTCCCAAAGTAGGGGCCATGCTGGGACTTGGGGAGCCCAGCCCATGAGGAAGGCAAGGTAGGAGGAGAAGGACCTGTCCACCAGCCTTGGACAACTCCTGTGCTCTGTGTGAAGAGGGTACAAATGGGGACCCCTTGTCTTCATCCAGACTTTGAGGGGCCAGTGGTGAGGTGATGTCCTCCAGGACCTCCTAGGCCTCCTTCATGGCAGCCCTGATGTTCCCAGCCATAGGGAGAAGACAAGGACTAAACACTCAGATCCCTTGGCGAGCATCACTCAGGCCACGGGTGGATTTTTTCCCCCTGACCAACTGTCGGGTGCTCAGCAATGGACACCACATCCCCAAAATCCTCCTGGGCACACATCTCCCCAACACGCCGCTGCTTTTGTACCGAACCCGAAGGCAAAGCTGAAGAGGAACTCTGGGATGCGACCAAGTTAGAGAGCCAGGAAATTACCTGTTCTGCCTCAGGGAGAAGCACATACAGAAATCAGAGGTTAACAGGGAAAGGTTCTGGGGAGATTCTCCCAAAAATGTAGCTTGTAAGCTAACTCAACCCCCTGATTTATTTCCCCTCTTTACACCAGAAATACATTTTTACACGAGAAACCACGGGGAGACAGGCGGAGCTGCTGCTCACCAAGGACACGTTGGTTTCCGCACCCAGCCAAGCTCAGAGAGCAAAAAAGCCCAAGTGCCCTCGGCTGCCAGGAATAGCAACGCAATTTAGGCCACGTCTGCCCGGAGCAGCAGCGCTATTAATTTGGGACCGGTCCTGCCATGGGACGGTCACCGCCGGCTCTGCTTCGGGCAGCCGGGTGCTGGGAAAGGATCCATCCGCGGGCACTGAGCCACACCGGTGCCTCGGTTTCCCTGTTTGACATTAGGGTGAGCTGCAGACAAGCCACGGTTTGGTGCCTGTGGAGCATCAGGAGGTAGGGAAAGGGATGCTGAGATAAGCCCAGCTTTGACAAAGCTCTCTTAAGTCTTTTGAGGGAAAAATAAGCATTAAAGACAATAAAAAAGTATTGAGGAGAAAAAAAAAAAAAAGGAAAAAAAAAAGAATAAAAATAAAGGAGAAAGAAGAAGAAAGAAGGAAGAAAAAAGGAGAAAAAGGAAAAAGAAAAACAAGTAGAAAGAAAAGAGAAAAAAGCAAAGCATTATAGAAAAAGGAAAAGCAGCGCATAACTTTTCCCTATTTTCCTTATTTTTTTTCTTAATACAAACCACCAGAAATTATTTTTAAATCTGAAAAAAAGGAATCCTTTTGACGAGGAGAGCAGGAGCGTTGGGTGTTGAGTGGTGGGGGAGCCACCTGCCCCAGCACATCCCCATCCATGGGCGACCAGAGGGACCGTGTGCCCGGGACCTCCTCCTAAAGCTGAGCGTGAAATCGCATCCTAAGTCAGCGCCGAGAGATGATCTTGGTATTTGAAGCATTAAGCTTAACTCTTAATACCGCGCAGCGGGCAAGACGATCCCCCAGCCCTTCCTCGGTAGGACGGCTTCAACCTGAGAGTTCTGGGCACAGAAGAAATGGTGGTGTCTTGCAATCCAGCCTCGCTCCAGAGCCCCCGTGCACATCCGCCCCGGCATTGTCCCTCCTGGGGAAACTGAGGCACGGAGCTGCGAAGGGACAGTTTGCACATCATGGTCACCATTCGAAGTGGAACGTTGTGCTCGTCCTCCCCGGTGAGACATGGAAAAGGTGCTTTTCTGCGCTGTTTCAAGCCCTCAGGTGGCTGCCTAAGCAATGCAGGGCTCTGACTTTTCTTCCCTTCAAAGCCCCCAGAGGTGCTGCTGTCTGCCTGTGGCTGGAGCCGGCTGCCCCGTGGGTCCCCAAACCCCCAGACCACCCCATATGCCTCATTTTCAGTATAGACTAAAATTAACGGTGCTGCCCGAAGCCACAAAACACCCTCCCAAAGCTTTGCAGCGCGTCCTCCGGGCTCAGCGGAGGCTTGAACTAGAAAGTTGCCTTTTTTTCCTCCTAAATCACCTAACATCTGCTTCTCGGAATCTGATTAACTAATACCCTTCAGCTGAAATCCCTGGCTGGGGAAAATAATAATAATAATAAAAAAAAGCAAGTGAGGGAGAGAGATGGTGAAAGAGAAAGGTCATTTTTGAGGGAGTTTGTGTTTTGCCCATCAGAAAGCAGTAAATTGGGACCGAGGTTTCTGCCGGCCCCTCCGCGACCATCCAGACCCCCCGTGTGCAGCTCCCCTCTGCTTCCCACCCATTGTCCTTCCATCCCCCTCGCACTCTTGGGGTGAAAAACGGCCATTTCCAAGGTTTTTCTGGAAAACTGGAGATCTGAGCATCTCTCCCCCCTATCCCACCCCAGTGCTGGGATGGGGAAGGTGATTCCTCCCGTATCCCCACCCGACACCGTCACCTACGGGGACTTACCCGCACAGGGCATGGAGGTGCCAAGGCTCTCCGCATCTGGGAAGAGAGTTATTAACCACACATAGGGATGTGTAGGGAGGGAAAATAACCAAAATAATTCCAGCCATACCCTTGCAAGGTCCCTTCGGGATAACACAGACAATGTCATTTAAAAGGCTCGTCTGTATTTGGTTCAGTGTATAATTGGCAGCCGGGGACGGGCTTTGGCAGGATGCGGCGCGATTCGGAGCCTCGGTTCTGCCATCGCCCTAAAAAAAGCTGGGGGTCCATGGGGACAGGGGTTGGGGGGGTGCAGGGGACACCCCATGCCCTGCTCATCTGGGGAGGGGGACCCGGCCACCCACCTCCTGCCCCCACCTGCTCGTTGGGATGAGCGAGATGGGGGAGGACGTGTCCTTCTGCCCGATGTCAGCTTTAATCCCCAATAATGCTCCGGATGGTCCAGCCCGGGACAAGTCTTGGCCGTGACATGGTGAGGTCCAAGCTGGTCCCTGGGAGGGAGGTGGAGAGCGGGGACAGGGACCCACATGGCGATGACACCGGGAGAGACTTACAGCAGGTGACAGGGCTCTTGTTATGATTAACGTATAATACAGATTTTAAAAAGAGGAGGGAGGGGAAAGCCCAAGGGATGGAGCGTCCCTCGTTGCCCACCTACCTCTTGCCGGTGGCTGTGGGTGAAGCGGGCTCCTGTCCAGGAGGGGACGGCCACGGTGCCACCACCACGTGGGACATCTCCGTCCCCTCCCAGGGGTGGCCGGGACGGGCGGCAGCAGCGGGTACGGCTGGCATAGCCCCACGGAGGGCATGGCAGGGACAGGGACAGAGGGGACACGTCCCTTCCTCTCTCCTGGCTGCCAGCCGGTCTCTGGCTTAGACCCCAGCACCGCTGGGCTTATAACCTCCGGTAATTAACAAATACATGACCCAGGCAGGTTGGCATGATTCACCGAAATAACCCAGATTTATTTATTTATTTATATATATATATATATCTATATATATCTATATATCTATATATCTATATATCTATATCTATCTATATATATATATATATATATATATAAAACCTTTCCCCATTTTTCCTTTCTAGACCTCATGAGCATCCTCACTGGGGGTGCTCCAGGGTGGTCTCACCCACATGGGGTTGGCTCCCACCTCCACCTTCACCCAGGTGACCTTCCCACCCTCCTCCTCCTCCATCTCCTCCCAGGTCTCCACACTCAGGGAAAGCAGAGGAGGGGGTGACACGTTCCTGCCCACATCCTTCAGCCTCAATTCCTCCGCGGTGACGCTCCTTTGCTCTTGAGGGATCTGGTCACCTCAATTTCCCTCCCTCCTGCTGCCTTTTCTGTCCTCTGAGCTATTTCTCCTCCCATGACGTTAATAAGCACATTTAACCACCCCGTCCCAGAGGACAGTCTGGGACCCACTGGCTTGAGCATCGTATACTCCTGCCTGTCTGTCTGCCTGCGATGGGAACAAGACATAACATTATCCAGACCTTTGGTTGGGTCCTTCAGGGTCAGGTTATGCTATATACCCCCTTCTGCACCCTATAGGCTACAGTGCTTATATTTACCCTGTGGTTGGATCTGGGGAACAATTTCTTCCCCAAAGGGCTGTGGGACATTGGAACAGGCTGCCCAGGGCAGTGCTGGAGTTACCATCCCTGGAGGGTTGGACAGACGGACATGAGGTTCTCAGGACATGGGGCAGTGCCGGGGTGGGGAACGGGTGGACTCAATCTTGAGGGGCTTTTCCAACCAAAATGATTCTATGGTTCTAAATACCAGCTGTTAATAGGAACATCCCTGAAGTCAAAGCAGTGTTAAAGTCCAGGGGAGACGGGTATAGGGGTAGATGCCCAGAATAACATCACCACCTCCAAGAAACGGAGCAGTTACACAACTCACCTCTGGGGATTTCCCTGGCCACCCTCGGGAAAGTTCTGCCCTTGCATTCAGCCAAGGTGACTTTCAACACCCTTTTAGCCCTCAGGATTTAAATACCCCAAGGGAGGCTGCTGGAGGGGAGATAAAACAGCCCAAGCTTGTCCTGCTGCAGGAGACATTAGTTGGCAAAAAAGGTGGGTTTTTTGCAGTAGGTCCCTAAATTATTGCTTGGACCCACATTTACACAGAGAGCTTGATTCTCCCTGTGTGGAAAAGGGCAGAGAACCGAGCAGTTCATCACACCCATTTCGCCCATCATCTGCCATGGGATGAACTGCAGTAGGGTGGGAGCAAGGAGGAGAGGACAGGAGAGGTCCAGCAGACCCCACCACCGCTCCCGCCTAACGAGGCAATGGCACTTAATTAGATTTTGCCCCTAATTCCCAAGCAAAATGAAGCCCGCGGAGACTCCTGCACGGCAGCGCGTCCGCCTGGCCCCGCTCCGCGCCACACACGCGCCTCGCTCCGCAAAGCCATTTACTGCTGTAATGAGCCCCTGCTCGTTTTCCTCTTTCTTAGCAGAACTAATTAGCTGGGGTTCAGCAGCACTGCTCCAGCTACATGGCTCTTGGACGGAGCTGCGTTGGCTCCACAGCCCCTTGAGATACTGGGGTGAGTTTTTCTTATTTCCCAGCCCTGCATGAAATACCCTTAACTTAGCAAACCCCCCAGCATCAGGGAAGGCTGGATATTTTTGAGGGGGGAATGCAAGCGTTGCAATACACAAAAGCACAACTCATACCCTTCAAGCCCCTTGATTTAGTGCTGGGTTTATGGACTGGCTCCAGCTGGACAGGCTGCTCTGGCACTGAGGTTAATGAATAAAGGGATGATGATAATTAAGGGGGTATTTGAGCTCTGGATCAGGCACAGAGCACCCTTGGAGGAAGCCGAGGAGCTCCCAGGTTTGCTGCTGGGGGAGGTCCTGCAGAAGTTTGCGGCTCATCCTCATCCTGGGAGAGATGTTTGCAAAGAAATGATTGGGCTGAACCAGTAGCCACCGACTCCTATGGGCTAATTCCCCTTCCGTGCCTCAGTTTCCCCAGAGCTGGTGATGTGCTTTACAGCCAAGCAGGAGCCTTGCAGGAAAAGATGCACAGGAGGAAGATCCCAAACAGGATTCCTGATGCTGGGATGGAGGGATCTGCCCTCACAGGCGGAGGGTTCCCACCCAGACCCCTTTAATCCTCCCCAGTTTATATACCTCATTCTGATTTTCCACCCATATTTTTATATATTTAAAAAAAAAAATCAGATTAACAGAGAGCCTGGTACATACAGTACACACCACGAGACAGATGAAACCTTTCTGATACCCAGCCATAGAGTCCAAAATTAATCAGCTATGGATTAACCAGGTCAGGATGTAATTTAATAACAAGCGAGGGCGAGTCCCTGCTCGGAGGGAGCCGCCGTGGTCCCGCACCGGGTGCCCCATAAAATCTGCCACAGAACAAGGCAGGAAAAGCCAGATGGGGTGAAATGAGCTCTGCCGGGATGCCGGAGGAGCTGGCGATGGCCTGGGTGCGGGCCAGGCTTTGCTGAGCCCTCCGCATCCTCCCCACGCTCGGACTCAGGGTTTTAGCCTCATTCGGGAAAAGATTTAAATGGGTTTGTGACCTGGAGGGGGCTGTGGTGGCTTTTGGGGGTGGTTTTGGAGGCTGGTGGTTTGCTCTCCGCTGGGGTTCACAAAGCTATTGCTGCTGCAAAGCGGTTTTTAGACCCTTCATGAACTGGCTGGTGGACAGACAGACACGAAACGTTTTTAAAGTGTTTTCAGCGCGCACCAGAAGAGATGCGAGAGATGCAGGGACCGATCTTCTTCCCCCGCCCAAGCATCCCGGCTCCATCTGGGCGCCTGGATGGGGCCGGGGGGACACAGCCACCCCCCACCTCCTGCTTACCGTGGCTGTAACGCGATAAAGACAATGCGATCCCAAATCGATGGGAAACTTCTCCAGTCTGTCCAAAAGTGCTGGGACAGAGGCACGGCCCCCCCGCCCGCCCCGAGCTCAGCACTGTCACCTCAATCTGCTCCTAAGGACAAATAAAGGACTTTGTCCCCCACTAAAAAATCCGCAGTGGCAGCAAACCCTGCTAGGCGGTTGTCAACCAGAGCCAAAAACAGTATAAAGGGAAAGCAATAGGAAGCTGCTAATCGGGTCAGAGTGATACCTGCATTGATCCCAATTTTTGCAACAACGGCAGCAAAAAAGAGCTGGTTTTGGGGTCCTGGCGTCGCTTGGGGCTTGTGGCATCGTATGCAGAGCCAGAGCAGCTACAGAGACCACATCACAGCAACCCCCGAGCCCACAATCCCCTCCAACTCAGGACATTTGTAATTTGGACCCAGCAGCAAAAAATAATTAAGATTAAAGTGATTGGGATGATGTCAGTGGGACCCTCCAGCTCTCAGCAAAGTTGGGGTTACTCACAGCACAGCCCCAGCGATCGGGAGCCCTTCACTCTGTTTTACTCCGAGGACAAACTAAATTTCTCCCCTGGTCACCATGACTGGAATAAACCCACCCAACTGCAAAGGAGTTCAGCACCCAACTGCCCCAAACCCACCTGCCAAACCCTCCTTTCTCCTCCACCCCCCAACTTCACCCCATTGCAAAGAAGGGAGCAACAAACCCGGCTTGGGCATCATCCTCATCCTCCCCCGGCGCCTGGGGTGCCTGGTCCTCCCGTCT
The DNA here is from genome assembly GCF_036013475.1 of Columba livia. Taxonomy (NCBI): domain Eukaryota; kingdom Metazoa; phylum Chordata; class Aves; order Columbiformes; family Columbidae; genus Columba; species Columba livia. Next base: position 5,502,002 of record NC_088623.1, on the reverse strand, counting down.
CCATCCTCCTCGTCCTGCAGCCCGGCCGCCCCTTCGCCGGGCGCGGGGATGCTCGTGCCTCTCTGCGCGGGGCGGGAAGGCGTCGCCGGTGCCCACGTGAGCCCAGTGGGACTCCGTGCCCTCGTTCTCCTTGTGCCTGAAAATGGGTTTTTCCTCCCTTGCTGGGTCCTGCAGCAGCAGCCACCGGGACCCCAAGCCACTGTTTCTGTGTCCGCAAACACGTGAGTGGCCTTTGCTTTCCAAGGGAGGGCGAGGAAGGAGAAGGCTGGAGTGGGGGAAGAGGAGGTGATGCTCAAACGTGGCTCTTTTTGCATCCCCCCCACCCAGGGCTGCTTGCTGGGGATGGTGCTGATTTCACAAGGACCCCATTCGCTTGCACCCCAATGGATGGGAAAATCCTCTGTTCCTGGGAGTGGAATTGCCAGTAGCTCCCAAACTGCTGCAGCTTTGGAAGCAGGAAACGCACCCCTGTGTGCTTTCTCCACCCTGTTTTTATATCTGCAGGGGGGGTCACCCCTCGCCTGGACACAGCCAAGAGCAGCCCCAACCAAGGTGCAGAGCAGCGGTTGTTGGATGCGGCCATAACTCCTCATTTAGTTCAAAGAACCACAAACATCACCTATTGCCTTCAGCAATGGCATCTGAGCCACCGTTTCAAGCCCCATTTTTCTGTCAGGATCTGATGAAACTGCAGCTATTTCCCTTCCCAGCTCTCCCCCCAGCCGCAGCAGAGTGCACGACCATCCTTCCCTGCCCCACAACTTCACAAGCAAAGGCAAAAATGAGAGCACCACCCTGGAAAGGGACCCAGTACAAGTGAATGGGGTGAGTTCCAGCCCAGGATAGTTCCCGACTGACCTCCAAAAACCACCCGCAGCCCCCGCCTGCATCCCAGCTCCTCTCGCCAGCAGCTCGGGATGCTGAGCCTTTCCCTCGAGCTTCGTTCCAGCCTGTGTTAATTGGGGCAGGTTTCCTCGCTGTGCTGTTGAATCAGGAAAGGAAAAATATCGAGATGAGGCTGTACTGACCATTGCAGCATCCCGGCAGTGGGAAGTGTGAAGTCGGGGTCTCCCAGAGATGCTGCTCAAAAAAACTCGAAGGAAATAAAACTAAATAAAAACAACCATCTTTTTGCATCCTGGAAAATCCAGCTGTGGGGAACAGGAGATCCCAGAGCTCAGAGAGAGCAAAAAGCTGCCCCTTCGGGTCATCTTCAGACTCCTTCCACCCAGCCCTTCCCCACGGTGACCGGTTATCTTTGATGGAAGCGTTCCTTAGTGCGAGCGAGCACCGAGCCAGCGCCGGGACCGGCTCTGTCTGTGCTCAGACCAGGAAGACCCAAACCAAACTCTCTGCAAACCACGTTACTCTTCACCACTAAATGCAAACTGCACTGAATCCACTGGAAGAAGCAGCAAGTTTGACCCAATATTCCCATTAGCCATCCCCACATCCCGCTCTGCATCACCGGGATAAGCACAGTGAGGATTCCCACGTTCGGTCCCTCAGGATCACCTAAAACATCCCTTTTATTGCCAGGCGAGACCAAGCCAACCTAAAAGAAAGATCCCATTAACTCTAATTATTGCAGCCTGAATCTGGTGTCTTCTACCTCTGCACCTCATCCTCTCCCCATTTAATTCATGCCAATAGAACGGATCCTCCTGTTACTGTTTCGGGTTTTAAGTGGCTCCTTGGCAGCCACGGATTCCAGCCTTTCAGAAATACTGTTGAATTATTTCACCCCAGCTCCTTACGGTTTAATTCGAGCAGGCTGAAGGCAACTAATATTCCCTCGCATGTGTTTTGATGTCGTCAATGTTTCTTGCATATGCTCCAATAAAGCAGATTGCAACGGCTGATGATTTTCTAATGGAAGACTTGCAAAGCATTCAAGCCCATTAAAAAGATCACAGCCAAGAGTAACTACTTTATTTAAGTCTTGGACGAGAAACAAAGGCTGTAAATACTCAAAGCACAGAGCGGATCTGTCTGGGTTCAGGCACAAACCCAAGAGCATCCAAAAATCCTGTATCAGCACAACCATGAGCCAAACATCATTTTAGCTGGAGATAAATGGAAACCTTTTCAACCAGGTGATCCTTCCACATCTTAGCGATAAAACAAAAGGTGTTGCTTAATATAGGTGAAACCTTTCCATGGGCGTTGGGCTCAGCTACATTTCCATTATATCATCAATACCATACAGACTTTTGTAAGCACCGTAAATAGAATTAAAACCAGCCACTCACCTGCAGCCCGGTGCAGCCAGGCTAAATTACAGCCCTTCCTCAAGCGACAGGAGTATCTTGGGTGGCTACAGACGTGGCCGCTGTCTGCGTGTCTCTGACACGCACGTAAGGATTAGAAAGAGTTTGTCTCAGGAAAGACTCAGATTCGGAAATCCTATCCCTGGTGAAACCCTACCTTGTGGGGCTGTCCTTGGCGTTAAAGGAAACACGGGGAACAACCACGGTGCTGCAAGCAGGGCTGTGGTGCATCTTCACACGTGGGTACCACCTGCCCCAACAACCCCAAACCCTTCAACAACCAGCCCTGAGAGAGGGTTGTACCCCAAGAGCTCAGCTCCTGAGCTGAATCCCCACAAGTGACACCTTCATTATGTGGGAGTAGATTTGTCCCCATCATTGCTCCATGGACAACATGCACACAAGGTGAGGGATTCCTCTTGACATTAACAGTTTCTCACCTGGCAGCAACACCTGTTTTAAGAAGCAACATTCACATTTTAAGATTAAAAGGCACCAAAGAGTCCAGCAGCTCTTACCTGCCCAGGGTGGGCTGTGGTCCAGCCTCTCAGCCCCACCAAGGCACGTTGATATCCTGAATAGGAGCTGTGTGGCTTCAGGTTTGGGTCCTGGCCTCACCACCCTTCCCTGTGCAATGCCTAAGGGACACAAGGACATTACCTTGGGGACCAGTTGACTTGTGGCCCTTCCATATCTTGGAGAAGCCCTGGGAGCCCTTCAGGGGGTTTGCCAGGAGACACTGAGCATCCCATGCTGTGGGTAAATTCAAAATCATCCCTGAGCAGCAGCATCAGGCAATGCCAGGGAAGAGGTTAGCATTGCAAAAGGGTCTTCCCATTAGCAAAGGCCCACTTCGTTCCCTTAGTCACCAAGAACCAGCTTGCTGGAGACTTCGGCTGCTCTGATGGGTTCTTCCAAGCCTATGGTACAGTGTTCTGGTCATTGTTATCCCAAGAATACAAAGGATGGGTTAAGCTCATCTATCTTCTGCTTGGTGAGGAGGACGGGAGGAGTGCACCTGATGGAGGCTGCAGGGTAGCCATAAGCGTGGTGAACAGGATGGGTGGGTCTTCACCTCTACTTGCTACGCTGAGCTGATCTGTGTCTTAGTATCAGGTACCATGTCCAGTCCTGCAGTAACCATGAACAGCAGGTGGTGGAAAGAAAGGTCTGTGGCTTGTCCAAGTCACTGGCTTGGCCATTCTGCTTTAACCCAACTGACGAGGAAGCCCCAAAGACTCACCTTGTCCTGTAAGCACCACCTGAACCCCTGCATGCCCAGGATCCCCGGGAGATGGTTCAGCCTCGTGGGTATTTCCCAGAGGTTATGGTTACACTGCAGTGATGTGGAATCTCATTAATTACTCGTTCAGCTGAATGGTGGTAACGAAGGCACGGGACATATCAAGAATCATGTTAGCATGGCAAGTGGCACAGGAACACCCAGAGAGGGTGATGCTCCACAGAAAGGCCTGAAGTTGTTACAAGGACGTCAGGAGACTTGATACAAAAGGCCGGCTTATTAATACCTAATGGGCAAATAAATTATGTACCCATGGGGGTGGATTGTGTTTCTCCCTCCTCGCTGTGCCTGCCATCTCCATCACCTCCTTTTCCCCTGGTTTCTGTCCCACTTGGTTCTTTTTCCTCCTATATTTTCCTGATTTGTGGGACTTACGTGTGCTTTGGAAGCATCAAAGCTATGGTGCTGAATCCAGCCTCTCTCCAGGGTCTTGGTTGCCCACGTCCATCCCGAGCAGGACAGGGGACCACCAGCTGAGGATTGGACACCATCACTGCTCCTGCTCCCAGAGACCCACCGATGCCCTGGAAACCTGAAAAAGAAGCTCCAGGCAGCAAAACAAAAGCTTCTCACCATGGCTTTCTCTGGGTCCCTTTGCAGGATGCGACCTGGCCTGCCTGCCATCTGCCCAGCAGGACCGGCCAAGCGCCGGCCACGCTCCAGCGCGTCCCTGGCAGATGCAGAGGGAAGGGCAAGGCTGGGCAATGGCACGGGGGGAGAAAAAGGGGACCTGCTCCATGCACTTGGGAGCTGGGGTTCCCAGCACCCTGAAAAACCCAGACCCAGAAGGAAGAGCTGGGACTAACTCAGGAAAAGGATGTTTGGAGGTCTTGTTGGCCCCAGACCTGCAGAGCCCGGGCAGGGATGGATCTGACTTGTCAGTGCATCCCCACTTGGGATACCGAGGCAGAAGGTTCAGGTCACAGGCGGGATGGAGCTGCCACCACTCCAGGGGCAGCAATGTCCCCTCTCACCTTCCCCAGTCCCGTGGGCAACACTCCGGTATCTGCAGCCAGTAGGTCAGGTCCTTCCCATCAGCTGCTCCTTCCCCGAGCCCAAAATGCTGCTAATGAGCCCCCATGCAATGTGTTCAGAGGTCACAATCTGCTGGCAGGGCATGCTTAGCCTGCTTGGGACCCCTGTGAGGCACAGCAATGTGTTTTATTCAGCATCTCGGAGCCCATAGCGCCAGCCCTGTGCTTTGGGGCTGGCTCCCGTCAGCAAGGGGAGCACAGAAGATAAGGGATGCTCAGACAGGTTGACCCTCTGCTGTTGCTTTGGGTCGGGGATCCCGGGCAGGTCTGTGGTACAACCCTGTTCCCAGCACGCAGGGGAGGTGAAGAGCAGAATCCCAGTCCCTGGACCAGCTCTTTAACTGGAGAATGATGGTTCCACCATCGCTGTCCCTGTGCCCCAAGGCCGCTTTCACCAGCATTTCCCCCTTTTCTAATCTTCCATGACACTTTCTCAGCCCACTCTGCTTTCACCAGGTTGCGCTATGCTATTCCTCATGCCTGGGTGGTATTGGGCAATCTGATCCCGCCCCCTCATCGGGCTGTCTATAAACACTGTCACTAATCACCCTGGACCCCACGCTGACCCTGATAAAGTTCCACCCTGCGGGTCTTCATTGCCCAACTCCATGCTGTCCCATGGACGGGCAGGCTCCTGTTCCACGCCTGTCACCTCCTCGGCGGGTTTGCATAACCCAAACCCACGTCACGGCAGCTCCTGGTCACCAAAATCGGGCTATTCTGTATCAGTAACAAGAAACTCTCCCCACCTCTGACCAGAGCACGGATCTGCTCTCACCGATGCTTCTCCCTGGGGAGAGCAGCATCTCACCCGGCACCCATGAAGGATGACACCAAAGCACCCATCTCAAGTCCTTATTTAACCCCCGCAGGTCTGCTTCCTTCATTCCTCCTTTGATACACGGGCAGCAGCTTGAGAAGCAGCTCTGTCTCTTCAGGTTATTCTGCCTGAGCCTCCAAACTGAGTCCTCGCAGCAGATGATGCTTCGTAACAGCAGGAATTTCTTGCTGGTGTGTCCGAAGCAGCAGTTTTGTCTGCTCGGTGGTCACTGGGTCTTGCTGGCTTAGGGCAGCTCTGAAAAAAGCACCCAAGAGAACTGCAGTTACTGTCAGTATTCTTAAATTCACCTCGCAAGGGAGTTCGTGCCCCTCCTGGAGAAGCTTTTGTGGACCCTAAACCGAAATAGGAAAAAAAGATCAAAATGTCTTGTACCAGGAATTAAATCCAACAGTGCCCCTGTCTGGGGGATGGAAATACAGCAGCTTAATCCGAGACACTGGATTTTTACTGCATGCCACAATATTTACTTAAAACTCATCAGGATGGAGGGTGACCCTCTCTAGCACCCTGTGATCCTCAGGATCGGGTGGTTGCACCCAGACCCCCACCACACCCAGGGCTGTGCTGAAGTTGCCCCCCCATCCCATCCCAACCCATCTCATCATCCCCTGCGGCAGGGAGGGGCAAATTTACCCAAAAATAAGGGTCCTGCAGGTCTTGGCAAGCAGCTGTGATATTACAGCTCTAGCCAGAAGAGGACAGTGGTGCATATGTTTTATTTCAGGATGTGCTGCCTATGGGTACATATGCACCAAAACAGATGTTAAGGGCTCTAGTTCTCTTTGCTATGAAACCCACCAACCTGAACACACAGAGCAGGGTATGACAGGGGTCAAGGTTGTTCCCAGTTTGGCTGCGGGTACAAATGAAGCCGTTACATTAAAAAATTGGACACCGGTTAGAGCGGATCTCAGCTCCAACAACCTCTCAGGCAGCAGGGATGAAGCAGAGATGCACTGCAAAAAAAGCTGAGCCTGGAGACAAAAAGAATTGGTCTTTTTTGGGGCAAAATCTTCACCTCAACTGAAAATGCGACTTACTGGGCTGATGAGAAAGGTGTAGGGGAAGCTGCTTCAGCTGGCGCCATTGCTCTCTAGGGAAGGAGATAAAGCGTGTGCATGTACATATATATTTATGTAACTATGTATGAGCAGGGAGAGGTGACACTAAGGCACTCTTACACATGGACACCTTCATCAGGAACTCTTAGACAGCAACACATCCATCAGCCAAGTGGCCTTTGCACCCCACAGCCTTCCTGGGGCAATATATTCAAAATAAGCAATTAAAAAAACCAACAAAAGCCTCCAGGTGGCTCCTGGGGGGCTGGTTTCTCATTGCTGCCCCAAAACAGTCCCCTCCATCCTCCCAGCTCAGCAGGCGGCACCACATCACACCCTGAAACAAGTCAGCAAAATCACCGGTGTAGAACAAAACAACCCACAGAAACCACCTCTCCTCATCCTTTCCCTTCACAAAAACTCTTCCCCCCCATCCCACATCCCGCAGGGGAGGACAATGGAGACAGGAGCTGCCAGAAACCTGTCACAACATCCCCGGCGCTGCCACGCGTGAAATACAGCTCCACACGCTCAAATATTCACACTTTGGGGTTTTATTGCTGTCTGATGATGCAAACACACCCCCTGCTCACCCACTTTAACCCAGGAGCAGAACATACCTGCTGCTCCAGCACAACCAGCAGCCCCAGGAGCGTTCCCAGACTGGTTTGGCTTTGCCAAAGGTCCTTTTCTAACCTCAGGCAGGTGGAGCTACTCACCACATCATCAGCACAACTGGCCCCCAGCTTTGTGAGCTGCAGCTCCCCTAATGAGTGGGTTTTCCTGCTGCTCAGAACCAGGTGTGCTGCTCGGGCTGAACATCTGGGGGAAAATCTAGGAATTAGGAAGGGGGTTTGGTGGTGAGCAGCACCATGATCTTGGGCACCTTGTTTGACCCCAGATCCTCCCTCCCTGCTCCCCACCACCCCTATGGGCAACCCCAGCCAGTGTTTCACCACGCTCAGAACCAAATATTCCTGTACCTCACCTGCTCCCCTTTAGGTCCAAAACAGTGTCAAAATCCACCCAGAGGCTGGTGGGAGTCCCTGATGCCAGCGACAGAAAGGCATAGAGGGTTTTCCATCCCCTTTTTGCAGCTGAGGTTTTGGACACTGATTTTTTGCTTCAAGGGGGTGTTGAAAGCCCTTGAGGCCACAGCAAAGGTGTCTTGCAGGGGGTTGTGTTGTGCTTTCTGCGAGAATCCTTGAGGTAAATTGCTGGGGGATGGACAGGAATATGGAATATTCCTCAGTCACTGGAAACCACTTGTGTGACCAGTGTCACCCGTGGGAAATCACTCTCTTTCCATCTGCACAGGCTGGGTGACAAGAGCCAGGGATGCCCCAAGCGATGGCAGCGGGACACAGACCCTTGGAAATGTCTCAGGGGGAGCATCTCCGGTACCCAAAGACCCAACACATCCTCCCGATGCACCAGCCCCATGACACTCAGAAAGATGCACAAAGACCCCTCTCGGTCTCCGATCACCCATCCTGAGACCCCCCCTCCATCCCCACTTTCTCGACCACTTTGCCCATCCCTCCACCGGTGGAATCCTCCTGCAAAACACAACGGCTCTCACCGAGATAAAAGCGAAGCTGTGAATAATTCATGGTTCAATCTTTTTTACCACCGTCTGTCGTAAATATTTAAATAGTACCAAGATGTCTGGAGCTGAACTTCGGGAGGATGAAGCTGAGCGGAGCCTCTGGTTTGGGGGCAGCCCCGTGGAGGGAAACGAGATGGGGACAGCGCTTGGGGATGTGGCAGGTGCCATGGGGACAGAATGGGATGTTGCTTTGGCTGTGTGTATCTTGGTTGGTTTCATTCCATAGAATTAAACGAGTTCAGGACACCAAAAAAATTTGCAGTTGAATATTTGAGAGTGTTGGTCTTAAGCATCTCGCTCAGTTTTAACCTTTTAAAAGCCTTTTCCCCACCAACTTAATATTTGAAGCAAAACACAGCTTGCTTTCCCAATGGGGTGCTTTGAAAATTTCAAATCTTTTTCCTCATCTACATTCCCAAGCCAAGATATTAATCAAAACGATGTGTTTCCCACAACAACAACAACAACAACAACAACAACAATAACAGGCATTCAGTCAATGAGTCATCATTTTTTCTGTGGAAAAATAAAAGACATTTCCCCAGCTCCCTGCTCAGGAACAGCTCAGGAATGGCTCAAGAACGGCTCGGGAATGGCTCAAGAACGGCCCAGAAAAGGCTCAGGAATGGCTCAAGAATGGCTCAGGAATGGCTCATGAATGGCTCAGGAATGGCTCTAACCTCTGCACCAGCCCCTGTGGCCAGATGTGGTAGATCATGGCCAGATGTGGGGTTTGCTGGGTGCAGGTGCGGGTTCAGGTGAGCTGGGCAGGGTTTGCTCCTCCTCTGGGGCTGATGGCAAGGTCACCGAGGCGGCTTCAGACAAACAGAGAAAGAGAGCGGTGGGAAACCAAAAAGAAAATGCCAAGATTAAACCAAGCCCTGGCTGATCAATTTTCCGCAGAAGGCCACTGGAAAGCTGGCGGGTTCGCTCTGTACTAAGTGGTTTATAGATTTTCTCTAAATAGGAGCTGCAGCTGCCCATGCACCAGAGCGAGGAGGGCACAAACCTGCCCGGGGGACAGGGGACAGGGCCGGGGGCTGCTGGTTTGGCCCCTTCCTCCCTTCTCCCCAGCGAGCACAGGAGAAGGGTTAACGAGGGGAGACACCCCAGTAAACGCTCTTTCATACTCCGCATATAACCACCTTGTGCACAACCACAGACAGTGATGGTGTTTTGAAAGCACCCACAGGACACCAAGCCCCTCTTTTCTTTTTTTGGGGGGATTTGTGCTCAAAGGATGGAGAAAAGAGGCAGAGCATCCTTCCCTGAGATGCACGGGGCTGGGCCGGCTTGTGGGCACAAAACTGCCTTAATGTACCCCATCCTGGCCACGTCCCAGCAGTGAGGACCCCAGAGTGGGTGCAACCCCCCCAGTAACAACCTCCTCTTCATCCCACTCCAGGGATCTGTGTATATCACATGGGGACCCCATGGGCAGGTGGGTATCCAGGACAAAACCAGCCCTGTGTCTAAGCAAAGCGGGAAGGAAAGGTGAAGGAGAGATTTTTCCGATGTTTAAGCACTCCCACCTCATCCCAAGGGAATTCCACCCTGGTACCATCTAGAAGAGTTTGGAGAAGTTTCCATTTAAGCCACCAAACGGTCGGGGGTGAGAGGCCTGGAGTCGGAGGGAAGTGACTAATCAATCCACTCATCATTTATTTATAAAAGCGGCAGATGCGAGCGTGAGCTGAACCGCTGAAGACAGCAGCTACAGCCAGTGCAGGAGGATTTGGGGGGAAAAATAGGCAACTGAGGCAATAGCTTTCAGAGGAAGGTCTTATCTAGAGGGTCCGATCAATAGGGAGAAGAACCATACCAGACTTCTTGTCTCTCCCTGGGCCACTGAAAATCTCCCCATCTCTCCCAATACTTTTATCAAATAAGCAGGAAGCCACTAAAAAGCAGTGGCTTTGCTCCAGGGTGGAACCATCACCAGGACATGCTGAGACGGACGTTCTTCACTCCCGGGACACTTGGCTTCGGCCCCATCTCTCTGCAGACGCATCATCAGATGCCTTGGAGTTTCTTTTGCTCCTTCATTGGGGATGGAAATGTTCTTGTAGACAGAACGGGTGGAGAGGACACACTTGGCTTGGGAACATGTAGCCATGAGGCAGTTCCCATGGGCACAGCCCTCACCCGGTATTAGGAGAGCAAGGAGCACAGGATACCCGTGGAAAGAATGTCTTGTAGCTCCTATTCCATGGACACACATGCAAAATATTCACCTCTAGACAGACTCCTTCTCTGAGACATCCAAACACACCTGGACCCACCTGTGTGATCTGCTCTGTGACCCTGCGTGAGCAGGTGGGCTGGGGGATCTACAGAGGTCCTGCAACCCCAACCAGGCTGGGAGCCACATGAGGACCTTAGTGTCCCCAGAACCCTTTCCCCATGCTGTCGCCGAGGCTGGTGGCACCCGCAACGTGGTGCTGGCTGCCCATTCAACCCATCTTCACTTGGCAAGATCTCGCCTTGGGAAACCAGCTGGTGTGGGCATCGCGCCACCGCAGCAGACGGTGGGAGCGCGGGCAGCCCGGCCAGCATGGCCCCGGCTCAACAAAGGCACACGGCCCAGAAAAGAGCAACCGGAGGGGTCTCCTCTCATCTCCGTGGGCATCAGAGGCACCACCTGCGAGGGCTGGGGGCAGGTCCTTATGGCTTCACGGTGAAAATATGGATCCAGGAGTGGAGCAGGTGGTGGGAAGAAGCTACGGACATGCGGATCCCACATCCTGGCACTGTCTGCTCCCCCTGGGCACATATTGGAGCCATCCCATCCCACGCAGCTCCTCACAAAGGTTTTACGAAGGGTCTTTCAGGTGTCAGTGCCCTGGAAATCCGAGTGGCACCAACAGTGGGTACCTACAGTCCATCCAAGCTTGTGTCCCTTCACCACAAATGCAGAAAAATGGGCTCTTTTGAGGCATGCCTCTTCTGGCCCCAAGGCAAATGGCTAAATTAAGCTGGATGAATCATTCAGAGGAGTTTCTCTCTGCTGACCAGGCTCAAAATGCTGAGACCGAATGGAGAGGTTCCTCCTGGGGACGCCTCCGTAGGCATGAGACATCCCTCAGGGGACCAGCCCGATGGGGAGCTCAGCTCCAGGGCTCTTTGCTCCCAAAGGACACAGTCATGGTGACAAATCCTCCACTCCTGGCCACAGGGTCAGGCCCTGGGGTCGATGCAGAGCAAGAGGGTCATCTCTGCCCGAAGGGAGGTGGGGATCGATAGGACACTCATCTTCCTGCGCATCAGCAGCCTCTCGGAATATATTTAATACGCTAAAACACATTCCCCCCATTTTCTATTTATGGCAAATGAATGTTGAATCCTTGAGCCGCGATGTTGCAGCTTTGTGCTGTGCCGGCGGTTCTGCTGATGCTGGTGGGGAGGAAGGGGACAAGCTCACAGAGCCGCAGAGCTCAGCAGAGCCGGGTCGAGATGTCCCCAAGCCCCTGCCAGAGGGAAGCCACCTGAGCAAACCCTGTCCCTCTGGCAGAGCATCCCAATGCCATCCCATTTACCCTGCACAGCACCACAGCATTTCCAAAGTGCCTTTTGCTTCTCTTTCCGGGCTGTTTTCATCCAGTGACAACTCCTCCCATGGTCAAAGTGTCACCAGTGCGCTTGGGAACTGCTTGAGCTGAACCCATGGGCTGTCTTCCCTTGCAGCATCATAGAATCAGAGAATTGGTTTGGTTGGAAAAGCCCCTCAAGATCATCGAATCCACCTGTTCCCCAACCCCTGTCCCTGCCCCATGTCCTGAGAACCCCATGTCCGTCTGTCCAGCCCTCCAGGGATGGTGACTCCAACGCTGCCCTGGGCAGCCTGTTCCAATGCCCCACAGCCCTTTCCAGGGAGAAATTTTCCCCAATATCCAATCTAAACCTCCTCCCCTCCTTATCCAGCCTGTTCCCCAGCTCCGTTCCCTTATCTGAACTCGCTCCAGCACCTCAAAGGCTTTCTTGTTGTGAGGGGCCCAAAACTGACCGCAGGATTTGCAGTATAGCTCAACGCTGTGAGGACAGAGCTGCTGCGGCTCAGGGATGGTCCCGGGCGCCTGTAGCCCGAGCCGGCACCGCAGGGCGATGAGGAGGGTGGATGATGTTACCTGTCTGGCCCCCAGCCAGGGCAGGGAGGGAGGTCAGGGGGAATTTGTACCGCAGAGCCGTCCCAGAGAGCCCTCGCGATGTCCTTTGCCTCTGTCCTTGCACAGCCCATGCAGAGCAAAACTCCGCGGGGTGTTGGACTGAAGCCACAGAGGTGTCCCCGCTCCCAGGGACCTCCCAGCACTTCCCATCGTGGGGAGGGTGACGCTTGCATAAAGGTGCAAACAGGCAAAAATGCTGCGATTTTTCACATCAACCTACTGCTTTCATTGCAGGTGGAATGGAAAGGTTGCGGGGTCATAAGGGAGGAGGTTGTGTGTGGAACGGGGAGCCCGCCCGTCTCTGCGCTGCTTTGTCAGGACCACAGCCCGGGCTGTGCAGCGCAGGGAGGTTTCTAGAAGCTGAATAATAAATCAGATGCCATTAGGGCGGCTGGGAGCGGAGCCCTTGCCCCGCAACCGCTAAAACTGCACTAAGAGCTTCCGTGGGAGCCCATCGCCTGCGTCCTCCACCCAAACCACCGCGGACGGCCCAGACAGCTCAGTCTCTTCTCTCCTAAAGCACTTTAGAGCTACTAATGAAAAGCACTGAGTAAGAGTCATGGAACGTCATCATCAGAATAATAATAGTTACTATCAGAGCCTGCTTCTTGCCAGCCTTATTGGATGCCACAACTTTTTCTTCTTTTTCTTTTTTTGTTGTGTTTGTCTTCATGCAGTTGTGCCCTGCTATACCAAATGCTCTGCTCTTTGGGGTTTTTTTCCTCCTTAAGGGTTTTAGGGTATTACAGTAACCCAAAACCTTTAAAAACATTTGCAAGCAAAGTGCTTTGGGCTGCCTGGCTGGGAGATGTTATAAAAGTGCAGAGCGTTCTTATTTGACGGGCGCCCTTCAGGGTTAAATTCTCCTTCTGCCTTTTAAAGAGTGGAAATAACCAGCATGTGAATGTTCAAGAGTGTGGATCAGACTAGTCTGGAAATGGAAGACGTTGCAGCCATCTGGACCCCCTGTGCAGCTGCTGGAGGGCGGCCAACAGCCGAGGGGAGCTCCATCCCTGCATCCCTGCATCGTTCCATCCCTGCATCCCTCCGTCCCTGCATCTCTCCATCGTTCCATCCCTGCATCCCTCCATCCCTGCGTCCCTGCATCCCTCCATCGTTCCATTCCTGCATCCCTCCATCCCTGCATCCCTGCATCCCTCCATCCCTGCATCCCTCCATCCCTTGAGGTGCCAGTCTCTCCATCGAGCCCCAGGTGACCCCAGCAGACCGGACTGTTGGTTTTAGACAGCTGAACCTGTAAAACCAGCTTCCAGCTCCACTCCTTTCCCCTGGGCCTGCCCAGCCTTCCCATGGGGATAAAACACAAGGTTTGGAGCAAAGAATCGTAGACAGACGTTTTAGCAGGGTCTGTTACGATAGGGCAAGGGGTGATGGTTTAAACTAAAGGAGGGAGATTCAGGCTGGACATGAGGAAGGAATTGTTGCCCCTGAGGGTGGTGAGAGCTTGGCCCAGATTGCCCAGAGACCAGCAAACAGCTTCGTTTGCTCAGACACAATTCACCCAAACCGTTCCCTACAGCATCCCCAGGGATCAGTGGGACCTCACCATGGCCAGGTCATCTCCAAGATCCTCCCCAGGGATGATGTGGGAGTTTAGTTGGTCCATCCAACTGATCCTTTGGTAAACTCAGTCAATACGGGGCTGTATCCCCTGTTGCCATCTCCTACAACTCAGAAATGTATTATCCCCAAAACCAAAGCTGGCAAACTGCAAGATAAAAAAACATGCTATTTCTGCAGCTGCCTCCCAGCTTTTGCAGCCACTTTCTACTTATTAAGGCTCAGCTCTCAAGAACTGTGTTCCTTCGGCAGAGATTTGCCTTTAATTAGCCAAGGAGAAAAGGACGGTGGAAGACAACCCCACGCTGCAGCGGGAAAGGCTGCGCTCTCCAGCGCTGCGCCCTCGGCGGTTTTCGCAAGGCGGGGAGCAGGTGCCTGGCAGAACACATTTGTTCTGCTTCCCTTGCTCGCCCCCCCGGCCCCCTCGCCGGGTAAAATCCGCGTCCTTGGGGCCCAATCCTGCCCGGTGCCCGTGGAGTGGAGGCTGCGGGGGGACGTGGGGCAGCTGGTGGGTTGTCTCCAGCTGATGTCCATGCCCAGAGCACAATGACCTTGGCATCTCCTGCTCCCCAAACCCCAGTGCTGCTCTTGCCAAGAGCTCATTTTAGGCTGCGCTAAAGCAGCAGCAAAACAAACTCCCAGGGTTCTCACCAGCCCTGGGGTTTCTCTGTAAACCCTGAGGCTGCGGAGCTCGATCCCCTTGGGTTCCTACAAACTCAGCGAACCATCCTTCAAACCAATAATCTCCTGAGGGCTCATCTGTGGAGCATCATGGTGCTTGGGTTGGATCAACACCCCCATCTCCTGAGCAAGCTTTGCCCCAGTGACAGCGAGGACAGCGACAAACCTTCTGCTGAGCCTGCCAGAAATCTCCCAGGCACCCCAGATTCAGCTTCTCCCATTATTTTTAAGGATAAAAAAGCTCTTTTTATGCATTTCTCTGGCACAGGGTAACTTGACATCCAAGCAGGACCTCAGCTGGGCGCTTGTCTTCCCCCTGAAATATTGGAGCAAGAGACGTAAATATTGGGGTAGCTCTAAATATATGGGTATAGCAGGCTTTAATCCCTGCATCACACATGTCTGCCCTAATGCTTCAAAGATCCAGGACCCCAGCAGACTCAATTCTGCATCTGTAAACCCATAGATTTATGTTTAATATGCCCAGATATTGCTCTCATTTGCCTGAAGCTCCCCTTCTCCCGCCCCGTACATCACGCCGGGGTGCGGGTGAGAGCGCTGCTCCCAGGAATAGGTTTTTCAACACCCAGCACAAATGCAAAGGAGGGAGAAGAAGGAGGAAGGAGAAAGTGGGAAGGAGAAAGAGGGACCTGGCCTGGTTTCCAGAGCTGCGGGATGAATGTGCAGCTCAGCAAGAGCTCTGCAAGCACCAAACCTTCGCCTGGAGGTTACCTAAAGATAGGCTGCGGGGGCCCCGCTTCACACACCCACCCTCGCCAATGTTTTCTGCACTGAGGTGCTGGGTTAAGGCTTCCCTGAATCCAGAGCAGTGATGGTTCCACTCTGCATCACCGGGAGGGCAACAGATCCCGAGCACACGGCCGTTTTCCCTCCCTTGCTCTCAGCATCTTAATGGTCCCTTCGCAGCTCCGGTCCAGGAGGTGCTGTCGGCATCCAAGCGCTCACTTTGCCAAATGGAAGCAGACTCGCCTTTTAGCCAGGAGGGCTAAAAATTCCCGCTTGTCCCCAGGGCGCAGGTGATGGGCTGTAATGGGGTTTGAGCATCCTGAGCTTTCCAGGACATGGAACAGAGGTAGTGCTTTCTTGGCACTTCAATATTTTCCTTCCTCGATGTAAATGGGGAGGATTTTGAGGGCTTGAGCCCATCAGCAGAGAGAGGAGCTTTTGCGAAGGCATGCGGCGCAGTCTTCCTCGCGATGAAGAGCATCGGCTGTGCCACCTTGGAGCTCTCTTTAACTGACGAGCTCCAGAGCGGATCTGTGAGGGTTTTCATGGGGTTTTGCCTGGCAGAGAAGCAACACTCAGCAAACAAAGTGGAGGAAAGTAGGTCACTTAGCAGAGGCGAAAGCAGCCGGGCTGTGCTCAGCGGGCTCGGCCGCTCGCCGCAGTCGGGATCACGGGCTGGGAGCCGCTGATTGCGGGGTGAAACGGCTGCCCAGGCACACGGGGGTCTCCCCGTCGGCCAGTGTAATCCTCCCATCCCTCTCCTTGTCTCTTCGAATGGTGTAAAAGCACAAGCAGGAGGATGCAGAGCCCCTGACGGCATCTCCCGCATCCTCCGAGCGCGGCCGGGATGGTGCGGCACGCTGATAAACCGGCAATTTAAAATAATTACTGTATCTGCCTTGCAGCCTCCTCCTGCTGTCTCTTCGCAGAGCCTGTGCAGAGCTGTCTGTTCTGCAAATTCCTTGTACCGCTTGGCGTTTAGATATTGATGAGCCCACAAGCCAACAGGACACAGCTAAGGGAAGGTTTGCATCTGCTGAAGCTTCTCCTGGGCTTGGAAATGGAACTGAGGAATGCAAACCAGCCCAGTTTGGGGATTGCTTCCACTCGGCGTTATAGAAAACACTGTGACATTTCACTCATAAATACTGATGTTGCCTTTTGTGCACCCAAATGGTTTTCCACGCCTAAAGGTTCAGAATTGGCTGCTCTTCAATACCTCTCCCAACAACGTCCATCGCGGGCTCAGCCGCCCATTTCAGCCCACCAGGTCCATCACCCGTTACCCGTTGATATCCCAGCTGGTGCAATGATGGGAACGTGGGCTCGACCCTGGCCCCAGCCCCCTCCCCTCCACCCGCAATGCTACCGGGGCTGGTTTGGAGCAGACCCCACCACCAGCACGCCCATCCTCACCCGTGCCCATCACCGGGACCCCCACCTTCTACCAGGGGGTTTCCCCTCCAACAGCCCCTGCAGACCGGCTGAGAGTGCAGAATAAACTGATTTTTCCACCATTTCTTTCTTTTCTCACAGAAAGTTTAAATAGGCAGAAAAAACCCAACACCCAGCCTACGGAAAACACTGTTGCTTGTCTTCCCCGCCCTCCACAGAACTGATATCGAAATAACTCCTCAATAATATACATATTTATTTTCTCTTCATTAGTGCCGATATTTACAAAAATGGTGGTACTCTGTGAAGAATAAATTATATATACTCATGATAAACCAGACAGCAAATGCTCATTTGGAATATGTATGTACACAGATCTGTATATACCTATATACAACGGTCAGCCTTATTGACTCGGGCGCCTCGCAGCCCGTCGAACCACCCGACCCCCCCGGACACCCTCGCACGGTCAATAAGAGCAGTAACGTCTATACACACTGTGCAATTCAGATACAGCTGGTGTCTAAAGTTTTGTCTAGCAAACGCATGGTTAAATGACTTGAAATTCCCACGAGTTCTCCTGGAACAGTTTCTCGGCCTCTCTCTATTCCCGGGCCCATTTCTCCCGTAACCATGGAAACAAAAGGTTCAGCTCCAGCATCCTTGGGATGAGTCCTTCTTGGATTTCCTCTTTCTATCGATTTGCTCAAATTAGGCACCGCACACGGGGCTGATCCAATACCCACTTGTTTTTTTCCCCTTGTGCTTCAATATATGACATTGGAGGACAAGAGCACGGTCTCGAGCAATGAGGGAGCAAGTGCAGACGGATATTTACAGTCTTATAGGTAGCAGAAAAAATAACAATTAAAAAAAAAAAATCAAAACTAACAAAAAATCCCAATCAAACCCCAAAAGACCAGCACCCGTTTCTGAGAAGGGGGGGTGGAATTCGGGCACCCAAATGCAGTAACATCACAGGGAAACCACGGCCACGGGGGCCCCACGGGGTTGGGGAAGGGCAGAGCTTTGGCTGGTGTATGGGGGGCACCTTGTGCCCCCTTGGGGCTCCTGGTGGGGGGCAGCAGCGGGTCCCCAATGGGAGGGACCGAGGGATGTGCTGGACACAGAGGAGGTTGAATGCTGCCAGGGGTATGAGGAGGGAGCCACAGCCTTTTTTTTTGGGTGCAAACCAGAATGGTTTGGGGCTGACTCCTCCTCTCCTCAGCCCCTTCACCCCCAGCTCCCACTGACAGAAGAAAGCCCTGAGACCCCCCATGGATGTAGAGCCCAAGGTAAACCCACCCCAGCTCCAAAATCACAGAATCACAGAGTGTCAGGGGTTGGGAGGGACCTCAAAATCTCATCCAGTGCAATCCCCCCATGGAGCAGGAACACCCAGATGAGGTTCTTGCCAGCACCCTGGGACCCAACACCAGCACAGTCTGAGGGACTTAAAACCCATCCATTCAAAGAAATAACCCAGCCAGCGCAGCACAGCATTTGCATCGCAAACAGATCCCTTCGACTTAGAATCACAGCTGGTTTGGGGTGAAGGGACCTTCCCAGCTCCCCCAGAGCCCCCCCTGCCATGAGCAGGGACATCTTCACCAGCTCAGGTTGCTCAGAGCCCCGTCCAGCCTGGCCTGGGATGTCTCCAGGGATGGTTCATCCACCACCTCTCTGGGTGACCCGGGTCAGTGTTCAGCCACCTTCTGCTTGGTTTTCCCTCCAAAGTTACAGAAATTATAATGACGGCCCCAATCTGGGGATTCGGGGTCCAGAGCAGAGATGCTGCAAAGCTGCTGGTTTGCAGAGGGATGCACGGGGAACGTGACCCCACCCCTCAGGGTCCCCCCACTTCCAAGGCCAGATCCTGATCTCCTCCTTCATTTGGGCCCATCCCCAAGTGTATTGCAAGCTCTGGAAAAGCTACAAGAAGACTTTGGCAGCAATTTCAAGGGCTGACCAGGAATTATCTGATAACAAAGCAAGGCCCTTCCTGAAATACCTCCTCCTCCTCTGTCTTTTTCTCTCCTTCTGTGTATTTATGCACAAATATGCCCATATTTATACACCCACGTGCTGCACTCTCATAACACCAACCTAGAGATTCTTTTCTTTGTATAGCTCAGTGTTCAAATCTGTAGGACTTCTGCACCAAACATCACTGCAGAGATGAGCCTTCCCAATCAAACACATTGCCCCATACAGATACATTTTCCTAGCAGCCCCAATCGCTTGGTGGTGTCCAACCTCACCCCACGGCCCTTTGCAGGGATTTTGGAAGATACTGAAGGGCTGACGGGGTGTTTGCAGGTTTGGGCGTGCGGTTGGGTGTTAGAAGACAACCCACACTGTAATCACCATTCTCCATCTCCCCACAGCCACGGCACAAAGGATGAAACCAAAATAGGGGTGTCGTCTTCTCTGGGTGCCAACCCAGGGGCACCTCCAGACCTCCATCCCAGCCCAGGAGACACAAACACCTCCACGGGAGGAGGAAAGGAGCCACATCACCTATATGAGGTGGTCCGACAGAATCTAACATAGACAGTGGGACTTTCCCCCTCCCTGGTCCCTGATTTAGCATCTGAGCCACTTTGCAGCTCATTTTTGCACCTTTTCAGAGTCAAGGGGAGTTTTGGGTGCTCAGCATCTCCACAGAAATAGGCCCAGAGTCTCTCAAACCAAATTCCTCAAGAAAGAAAAAAAAACACAAGCAGAAGAAAATCACAGTCTCCTCCTGAAAAACTGGTTCAAGATCATATCAGTGAGTCAGAAGCAAAGCTAGAAATAGCACTAGAGCTCCGACCTGCAGGCACAAATCCCATTAAAAGCTAGAGGGGAACCAGCTCTCTGCGTGGGGGAGAAACCTGGACCCTTGTGCTTGGTGCAGCCCGACGGGTCGTGTCCAGCGCAGCCCCTGCGGATCTTTGACTTTACCCCAAACCAAATGCCCGAGCGCTTACCCGGGTGCGTTCCCCATCTCCCAACCATGGTGCCAAGTGCAGCGTGGAGCGAAGCCCCACCAGGGTTTGTTTAGACCAGGAACATCAGAGCAAGAGGCGCAAGGTCCGTCCTAAGGAAGGGACCGGCCGTGCTGGTTCCTGCCATGGGGGCAGGTGCCAGCACGCATTGGTGACAACAGGAGGAACATGGCCTCTTGCTCTTCAGCCCTGTTTGTCCTCACAATGTGACTCTGGGGCTTCCCAAGGAAGCCGGGACCCCCAGTTTGGTGCAGGGGTTTGGATGTGCCTGATCCTGCTTGTGCACCTTCTCTCCCCTGCTGTCTGACCTCAGAAAGCCCACGGGGACACTGTGCCCAAAACAATACATCCCCCCAAAAATGCAATCATCCTCCTCACCAAGCCATGGCAGCACTCGTGCTCCCAAGATGCACCCAGCGCTTTGGCACAGGCTCTCCAGAAATCACCCAAAGCCATTAAACAAACCCGGGCACTTTGCAAAGGCTGGTTGAGCCACCGCACCCTCCCTGAGCCCCGTGGCAGCCTGGGCTCGGCCCCCGCGCTTTCCCGCACGCAGGGATGGGATCACAGGGTGCCAGGAGCACCCATGGGTGGGTGGGCAGCATCCCCACGCAAACTCACATCCCCACGGACCCACCAAGAGCCGGATTGATGGAAGCTGGAAAACCGCCCTGGGAATCCTGCCCGTGCTGGGCACTGCACCAGCCCCATCCCAGCCGACGGGATGAGCTTCAGAAGCAGAGATTTATTGCTTTTGGTTGTGTTGCTTCTTTTTATGTGTCTTTTACAATGTTAACGGGCTTCGGGGCTCCCGTTTCAGAGCTGCAGAGAGGGAGTAAGGGGCTCATAATATAACAAGATGTAATTAAAGACAGGCCAAGGGTCCCATGCTGCATGATGCTGAGCACCTTTGAGACCCAACACATCGATGCTGCAGGTCCTCTACGCCAAGCAGAAGCCAGGACTCTCATGCACTAATTATGGACACTTGGTATTAATTATAGCCAGGCCTGAATCAATCAATCAATCCAGTAAAAACAAGGAGTGATTCCACCTGGCTGAGTGCAGCCACATCAGCACGAGAGATGGATCCGGCCCGAAAGCAGCATTTTGAACCATTGCTGTAGAATACGCTAGCACCGTTTGTTTTATTGTTATTAGAATGGTTTTCCTCTCTGGTGAGCTCAGGAAGGGCCTGATGGACCTCGCACACATGCTCTGCAATGGGGTTCCCGCCTCACACCCACACTTCACTATACGGCACCGACCGTGCCCCAGCTCAGCCCAAATTCACCCCAACTCAAGGGGCTGCTGAACCCCATCCTGCACCACAACCTCAGCACGGGTTTCCATCCCCGTCCCCTGCGCTGGCAGAGGAGCGGGACACCCGTCCCCAGGGAGGGGTGGCAATGGGGGAAACACAAGGAAACCCACGCGGGGGTGGGGGAAGCAGGTGAGACCCCCCTGGACCGACGGCTCCTGCTTATCCGCAAACAACTCTCGGGATGGGCAAGCAGCAGGGACAGCCTCAGGGTCACTGCACCTCGGCTCAGCCCTCCAAAAATCCCTGGAAAAAGGCAAAGCAAAGGCTCAGAGGCACCAGTTCAGACCCAGCCCAGCCCCCTCTCCACCAGAAAGGAATGACCCGCCAGCTCTCAGGCTCTATGTGGTTGAAAAGGAGCTTTCCAGCCCCGAACGCGCCCTGCCCTGGTGGTGCCACGGGTGCCACAGGGCAGGTCGTCCTGCTCCAGCCTGTGTCCCACCATCCTGACACCCCGGAGCGTTCACATCTGCTGAGGTTTCGGCCCTGTAGTCGTTCTCTAAATATCTATATACACACACACACGATAATTGTATGGGAAACGGCTGAAAACTGCTGACCAGACACGTCAGGAGAGCCCATACCTGCTATTCCACCTGCTCCTCCCGCCCTCTCTGATCCACCGTGGTTCCTGCTCCTGACACCCAGATTAATGACTAATTACTCGGCCCATAATGAGTGCAGGTGTTTAACTTTCAGCTCACCTTCCCTCACTCGTGTCAGTCAGCTCTTGCGTCTGGATGCTCCGACACTCAGGCTCTGCCTTGTTATCTATCAAACCAGTGTCAGCACACGCCTTCCCCATCCAGGTTTTAAACACAACGGAGAGTTTTTTAAGTTGCCTGAATCTCCTTCGAGCCACCGGAGAATCTATAAACACTATAAACATGAATACTGTATAGTCTACTAAGAAAATATATATTTGTGTGTGTATTAAATATTCAGATTCATGCAACGAATATCCATGCAGCTGTACTGTATTACTGGTTACATTTCACTGCAGTATAAATATATTATAGGCCACAGCATAGTTGCTCCAGTTTGATATATAGATGTAAAAAAAGATGCTTTTCCCAACTCATTTTCAATGTGTCAGTGGAGGTGTCTTTGGTGATCCTGGAAATACTGGTGATGGAGGTGTCATCTAAATAAATAAATGACATCTAAGTGCTTGATTTATTTACTCGTCCCTCCCGATGCCTAGCATAGAAAATTTAAGACTTAACAAATAATGTGCCGTCACGCTAACGATCCCTCCCCTGGGCCTCACACTGGCACACTGCAGTGGCTGAAACTATTGCAGCATGCAGCACTCGCCGTTATGAAACACGAGCCTGGGCGATGCGCTCGGCGCTCCCGGGGCGCAAACCTGAGCCTCCCAGCCTTTGGGACACATCTTCCCTTCCCTAAAGCTCTGCCTGACCCTGCCCGGCCGGTCCCCACGCCTGGGAGCTGCTTTGTCACCCCAGGGGACAAGGACCGGTGCCTGTGGGACCCCGGAGCTGCCCCCTCTGCATTCCCATCCCGTTGCTCGAAATGCCCAATTTCTCCGTGTCTTTGGAAACCCACAAGCCTGGGATGGGAGAAGGGGAACAAAATGGTTGTTGCTTTTTGTTGGTTGTGTTTGCTTTCTTTTTTTTTTTTTCCTTTTTCTTATTTTTTTTGCACAAACGCTTATTCAGTGTGGAAATCAAAGGTTAAAAGTCACTTACACGGCTATTGCTTCCCATGCAGAACCAAATATACACCGTAGAAAATACTGTATTAACTACAATGCAGAGCAGCACTCAATATCTGCAGTTGTTCCACTTCAGCTTTAAATACGGTATTAGATTTTAGCGACTAGACATCGGTTAGCATTTTGGTGATATTCACATAGTTTGTGTTAGCTAGCGTGCAATTGGCTGTCTTCAAGTTCTCCTCCCTAAAATCCTCATTGCTATTGTTTACGCCTTCCTGAATCTCCATATAATCAGACTTACTAATAGTAGAGGCACTTCTGCTTTTCTTTAGGTCAGGGGAAGAGGGGATCTTTGGGCAGCTGGTTACTTGCAAATATTGAGCCTGCTCCTCTCCCTCCGTCTCCCGGTGGTAGAAGTAATTGAAGTTAGACACTATGACGGGCACCGGTAAGGCAATCGTTAATACGCCAGCGATGGCACACAAGGAACCCACGATTTTCCCCCCGATGGTGGTGGGGACCATGTCTCCGTAGCCAACAGTCGTCATGGAAACCACGGCCCACCAGAAGGCATCGGGGATGCTCGGGAACTGGGACTCGCTCTCGTCGGCCTCGGCGAAGTAGACGGCGCTGGAGAAGAGGATGACGCCGATGAAGAGGAAAAATATCAAGAGGCCAAGCTCCCGCATGCTGGCCTTGAGAGTCTGGCCCAGGATCTGCAGCCCCTTGGAGTGCCGGGACAGCTTGAAGATCCTGAAGACCCGCACCAAGCGGATGACTCGGAGGATGGCCAAGGACATGGCTTGCTGGCCCTGCTGACCGTCCTCCGGCTTCTCGGCCAGCTCTGTCCCTAAGGTGATGAAATAGGGAATGATGGCTACGATGTCTATGATGTTCATGATGTTGGTAAAAAACCCAGCCTTGCTGGGGCAGGCGAAAAACCTCACCAAGAACTCGAAGGAGAACCAGATGATGCAAAGGGTCTCCACGATGAAGAAGGGGTCTGTGAAGGAGGTGGATTGCTGGTACCCCATGCTGCTGTTGGAGTAGGGGGGGTGGCTCAGCCCGCTGCCGTGCATGTCTTCGTTCTCATCCCGAAAAATGGGCAATGTTTCCAGGCAGAAACTGACGATGGAGATTAAAATCACCATGACGGAGACAATAGCTATAATCCTGGCAGGGCCCGAGCTCTCGGGGTACTCAAAGAGCAACCAGACTTGTCTCTGGAACTCGTTCTCAGGCAGCGGTCTCTCCTCTTCTTTGATGTAGCCTTCATCCTCCCGAAACATCTCCATCGCCTCTTCCCCCAGTTCATAGAAACGAATCTCTTCCGAGAAGATGTCTAAGGGCACGTTAACTGGCCTCCGCAACCTCCCACCGGACTGGTAATAGTACAAAATCGCATCGAAACTGGGTCTGTTCCGGTCAAAGAAATACTCATTCCGGAGCGGGTCGAAATATCGCATTCTCTTTTTAGGATCCCCCAGTAAGGTCTCTGGAAACTGGGCTAACGTCTTGAGCTGTGTCTCGAAACGCAGCCCCGAGATGTTAATGACCACCCTCTCGCAGCACTCGTGGTCGGTCTCGGGGTTGTACGTGTCCTGCGGGTGACCGGGAAGAGCTGCAGCTTCATCTGCAGGATCTCCGGTAGCAACTGTCATATTGGGGTTGGAAACCGAAATCCTTATGCTAAACTCTGCCCGGTGGTGGGAGCGGGTTCAGGGCAGGGCTACTATCCTGCGGAAGGACAGGTGCGGAGCTTTGGAAGAGTCTCATGAAAAGGCGAAGGGATGGTAGTTAAGGAAAAAGGAAAAAAAAAAGAGAGAAAATAAATTTAAAAAAATAAAGAAAGGAAAAAAAATAAAAAAGGAAAGAAAATCGCCCCTGCTGAGAAAGAGAGAGAGGACATAAAGTTGGGGGAGGAGAGCAGCTCCCTTCACCAGCTCGTCTATCCCCTTCCTCGGGGGGTTAATCTGGCGACTTCGGGACAGAGTTCAAGAACTCCGGTCTAAACCCATTAGAGGGAAGAGAGAAAACACCTGAGGAACCGTCACCTATTCAAACCCAGCCTGGCAAAAACCGGCACTAGCAAAGCAGAACTTTTTCTTTTTCCTAAAAATAAAAATTCAAATTAAAAATAAAAAGTCGGTGGGGGAAAGGGAAGAGAAAGGAGGGAAGAAAAATAACCCCATCCAGCCCTGAAGTGGGGAGGGGACCTCGCGGGTGCTGGGGGTAGCAAACCAGGCTCGGCTCATTTCCAGGCATGCAGCAAGGGGTTAATAATTAACCGTGCAAATCCCAGGCCATGTACCCTCCTCATTTCCAGCCGCTGGCCACAAAGCACATGCCGCGCTCCCTGCCTGCAGCTCCGCGCTGCCCCGGGCCCCCCGAATCACCGCAGTCCCCTCCTCGAGCGCCGGGGTCCCGGCTCCTGCCATTCTCTGCAAACCGCCATGGCACACAGAAAACAAAAGCACATTACCTGGAGAAGCCAAATCTTAGTGTCTCTTAGTAACACCGATTATCTGACCCCTGGGGAAAATCCTAGAGAGAAACACGGGCTTCCAAGATCCCCATAATTTCCTCTTGCTTCAAAGTTAAAAATAATGGTGAGTCATCGTAGAAAAAGGAGAAGGGACATAAAAGGGGTGAGATTCCCAGATGGTGGAAGTCGGGTCTTGTAATGGTTTGGACTGGAGAGAGAGAGAGAGACAGAGAGACAGAGAGACAGAGTCTTCTTGGTGGCGGTTGCAGATCTGCACTTCAGGGCAGATGAGCGTCTGGCTGATGCCTTTGGTCCGACGGCGAGAAGCTGCTAAGCTCAGCAAAACCCGATGTCCCCAGTGTCCTCGGGAGGTGTGGCATCGCCTGCAAAAAACACCCAGGAGGTAACAAGCTGCTGGGGGTTTAAAAGGAGCATCTGCAAAGCATCTCCTCCGGACACCCCCTTGTTTTGCTTTCCTCCCTGCGAGCCGTTCGCCCGCTGCCCGGCCGCCCCGCACTGCACCGCGGGCACCACTGCACCATCTCCCCACCGCCTCCCTCCGCTCCCGCTCAGCGCCGGGGCCGGGCTGCTCGGGGGAGCCGGTGCCAGGCGAGGGGGGGTTGGACCGACGCAGCCCCCCCGGTGGGTGATGCTCCACAAAGCCACCGTGGGCTCCCGGCCCCGCAGAGCTGGGGGTACCCACGGGGTGCTGCGGCCATCGCGTCGCCTTCTCTGGAGGCTCCGGCTTCACCCGTGAGACTGAACCCCCCGCCGGGCCCTCTCTGTGCACTCCCCACAAGGCCACTTGCCCCCGTAAATGGTTCCGAGGAGCCTTCAGCATCGCGGTCCTGAGCCACACGACCTGTATCCGCCATCCCCGTCCTCCAAAAAGCCAACCCCGCCCCCCCAGCCAACACACCCCCCGTGGGGATTCGGCTCCGGTGGGAGAATTTCGCATGGGGGTGTTGAGGTTTTGGTCGCCTTTGGGTGCCGGGTCATTAGCAATTCCTGCTCCTAAAGACGCTCATTTGGATCATCCCGCGCCAGCTCGCACTGCGGAGATGCTCAGCCCAGGGGGGTCCAACCAACCCCTCATTTTTTCCTTTATTTGTTTTTTTCCCTCCCCAAAAAGACGAAAATAAAACCCCTCTAACCTCCCTTCTTCAGCTCCAACTCGACTTGTCTACTTTGAGCCAGGATTACAGAACCGGAGAGGGGAGGCAGGTGGAAAATAACCCCGCGGCTCCAATCCCCTGGGCGCAGGTTTCAGGCGGCCCCGGGCCACGGGCGCCTGTTGGTTCCTGTGCCCATCGCCCGAGATGCAGAGATTGCAGCAGATCCCTCTTTTCTTGGAAATTTCCCCTTGCTGTGCAGCCTCCTCTCCCTTCTCCTTATGCACTAGAAAAAATAGTACAACCCTGAGCAGGCTTGCAGCATCCAACGGCTTCGCTTAACCCCTTTCTGCCGGGCTCGGAGGAGAGCCGCTGCAATTTGCCCCAGTTTTTCTCCTTCTCCTGCATTTTCTCCCCAGCGACTCGCTCAGGAGTTTCGGCGGCTTTGACCTTCCCGGCTCCACCGAGCACCGCGCTCAAACACCACAAACACCCTCTTCCTGCTGCTAAAGAACCCAAATCTGGCAGCCACAGCCCCCATTTCACCAAAAAGCAACCAATCTTGATTATTTATTTTTTTCTAAATACAGTTTTTCTCCTGCATGAAAACTCTCCTCCCCTTTCTCCCTTCCCAAGACACCCCGGGTTTGTTTAACAGCACAGAGATTGACTTATTTTGTGGCTTTTCTTGTTGTTTAACATGTTGATTTTATTTGCCGCGAGGTGCTGGCTCCTTCCTCCTCGTCCACACCGAGCGGTGACGCTCGGCGCTTACCGGAGACGGTTCTGGCATCATCTCAGTTGACATCACACATCCCGACACTCCGCAGCTCCGACTTTCTCCCCGCCGCACGCTTTGCTGGCAAACGCCCCCCTTCCCCAGCATCTTTGGGGTTAATTCATGCAAATTTGGGGGTTGGAGGAGGTGGGGGGGAGGATGGAGGAGGTGAAGATTTGCCCGAAGCCCCTCGTTTTCTCCCCGCTGCAGGCAGGAGCCATGCCGGCGCTTCCGAGGTGAGAGGACAAAGTGGTGTTTGCAGCTAAAACACAAATCCCTCCATTTGCAGACTTGCTGGATTTAAGCAGGGCAAGGGCAGGGAGAGGTGGGGGGAGAAGGATGCACAAGATGCGGGGGTGGGGGGGGAAGAGAATAAAGCACCAACTCACACTGGGCTCCGCAGTCGGGCATGCGGCGAATGCACAAGCAGCCGCTCGGCTCCGCCGCCGGCACCTCTCACCTCCGGCCCCCCCAGCTCGGACCCCGGGAATCAACCTCCAAAGGCAGCAGAGCTTTGCCATGAATATTCATAAGATTAATATGAGCATCTTTCCTCCCCCCACCCCCCCCGTCCGCCTCCCTCCTCCCAAGCAAGAGACCTAGATTTCAACCACTGGGAAATAATCATATCCCTGGATACGGGATGCGGATTTCCCGGGCGGCTCCGGTCTACAGTGTGTTCTTGAGAGCAGCCGGGCGGGGGATCTGTGGGGGCTGGAGAACCACCAGCCCCCTGCAGCTTTGGACAAGGATATGGGGCAGGATTGGGCTCGCAGCTATGGGGTGAGAATGGAAAACGCAGCGATTTTCTCTCACTTGGCATTTCCAGAGCTCCCTTCCCAAGGAGGCATCTCCTGGCCCTGAAGGATGGAGATGGCCAAGCTCCTACAGACCTGGTGTATAAACCCCATGGACCAGGGGGGAGATGCCTCCACCTGGACCGCTCTGTGTCATCCCACAGCAACAAGTCCTGCGAGGCACCCGCCACCCAGTGAACAGTGGAAAGCAACGGGAAATATTTCTATTCCCATACACAGCTGGCAAATTTGCAATGAGCTGCTGGTGCCAACAGTGATTGCCCACAGAATCCCAGAACCACGGGATGGTTGGGGTGGAAGGGACCTCTGGAGATCCCCCAGCCCTGCTCACGTGGGGTCACCAGTGCAGATCCAGACCCCTCAGCATCTTTGTGTCCCTTCCTGGACTCTCCTTGTCCACCCCAGGGACAACAAGGTGGGTTGGGAGGGCTTGGCCCGCCCTCGATACCCAAGAAACTCAGTGCTAAGTGTAATTAATTGCCCATCAGGCGGGGGATGTGGGGACATAGGAGGGCTCATGTTATTTTAGCTTCCCAAGGGGCAGCGGGTGGCACCAAGTGGGTGCATCACCGAGGCTTGCGGGGGATGTTTTCACCCACTGCTCCTCCCAGCCCCTCAAAAACCTATTTCCCAATACTGAAAAGGACTTTCTAAACCTACGGCAAAACTGGGAATCCTCAGTGCGCACATCGGGCCGGACAGGAGGCTCCTCCGCTCAGGGGTTTCATGTCATCTGCATCATTTTGGCCTTTTCTGAAGGCAGATCTGCCATAACAGGTTGAATCCAGAAAACATTCTGCCTGAGGCTCATCCTTATGCAATATGCAGAAACTGAGGCCGGGGAGAGAACAACTCGAGTGCAGCTGAATTTCTAACTTGTTATTCCTGCTGCCGCCTTGCGAAGGTTTTGAAAACAGTGGTGGTGTGGGTTTTTTTTTCATATAAACAGCTCCAGCTCCTTACACGGAGCCAAAAAACATCTCTAGCAAATCAGGGGAATTTCTCTGAACTGAGTGAGCTCTCCTGATTTACGATCCTAATTGTGGAGCTATTATTGCAGCGTGTGGCGGCACTCGCCCCCCTGCCACGCTGACATCTCCCGCGTAACCCAGCCTTGCTCCAGCTGCAGGAGCTGAGGAATTGCACCCACTTCTCTGTTTCACACGGATTTAACCACCCGATGTCTTTGCATTAATATTAAAATTAAAAAATCACTCCCTTCTGGATTATTTATTTTATCTAAATGGACTGTATAGTCACCCAAACTGGAAATCTTACCCCATCTGTGTGCGTGGCCCTGGGAATGTCATGCCAGGTGCTGAGAGGGGCCAGCGATGCCCCATGGTGGTGACACCAACCTGGCACTGCAGGTGTGTCCCCAGCAGCTCTGGACTCGCTGTTCTCACCGGCGACTTGGGCAGGTGACACTGCAAGGTGACACAGGGAGGACAGGTGACATGACCAAGGCCACCTGGGCAGGCAGTGTCAGAGCGCACTGTGCTCCACTCCTCCATCCACGGGGACATCCCGACCCGCAGCATCCCCATCCCTGTCATTCCTCTGCCGTATTTACTATTTCTTCATCTCCCACCCCCTCTTTTGGGAAGAGACAGACTTCCCCGTTTCCATGGCAACCCTCCCCCTCTCCCCTCACTTCTTCAAAGAGGTTTTCAGCCGTTTCTTTCAAAAATAGCTATTTTTAGCAGCGGCTTCCCCTTCTCCCCCTGCTCACCCCTGGCTCTCAGCTCACGCGTTCCCAGACAAGCAGCACCCACCGAGGCGTCACCACCGAGCACCCCTGGGAGCCGCAGCATCGCCCGTGGGGCTTCAGTCCCTGCTCAGGTCCACAGTCCAGATCCTGGAGGTTCCCATAATTTCTGCTTAATTCCTTCAGGGCTGCAGAAATGTTGGTGTATAAAGGAATTGCTGCTGTTCCGCAGGAAGGTGCGGGGAGCATCCAAAATCCTTCATCTGCATCCATCCAGCCCTCCAGGGATGGTGACTCCAGCACTGCCCTGGGCAGCCTGTTCCAATGCCCCACAGCCCTTTGGGGAAGAAATTGTTCCCAAATCCAACCTCAGCCTCCCACCCAGGGGACACATCACAAACCCCATCCTCGCACCACCCCCTGCATCCCCATCTCCCCTCTGCCCCGTTTCAGCTTCCAACCACGATGCGTTTTGGCCATTTTATTGAACTTTGCGTATGAAAGAACAGTTTCAAGTTCTAATGAAAAAAAACCAAACATTAAAAAAATAAATTTGACATCAGGTAAAAAAATCACACGACCAAAATAAAACCCCAAACGAAATCACTTTTTAAACCGGTAACGGGACACAGGGCCCATAGGGCGGTGGAGGACGGGACGACGGGGTGCAGCGGATTGTTTGAGCATCAGATTAGTGTCAAAAGAACAAGTTTTAACAATTGCAACACAGCTCACTGGCAAAAACAGAGTTTAAAACGAACTCAGAGGAACAAGACTGCACTTCGCACCTCCAGTTCAAAACTGCATCATTCCCGTGGCACCTCATTAATCGGGATTCTTCCTTCTTTAGTTCTTCAGTCAGATACACTGAATTTCACAAGGTAAAACTTCACTGTTCAGATAGACCCGCCATGTGTTCTGGGCCATGGGAACATCACTTGGCTTTGCACGCCAAGGAGGGAAAGCAGAGTCAAAATGGTATCCAGCCATCCCAGCCCCAGGGAGACAGGGAGGAAACACATTGCATAGTAAACAATGGGAAATTAAACAGCAGCTGCTCCTGTGCTGGAGGTCGGTGCTCAACCCAACATCCCCATCTGCACTGCTTTGGGACCTCAGGTGACGGGTTAAGATCCTGTTCTCCTTGAAAATGCAGCCGTGGGGATATCTGACCTTCAACAACGAAGATGGGTTTCCTACAAGACCGGAGCAATTTGAATGACCAAGTCCCACGTCCAATATACTAATTGCACAAATACATCGTTTTATGTTAAAACTGCCCTATTTCAGGCACTGGTTTACAATTTCCTGGCTACGTCTCCCCTTAATAATATTCGATGTGCAAGTCCAGCTCTATCGGTGACTTGTGCATCGCCAGATAAATTGTCCAGCCCCAAAATCATCCTTGGGAGCAGGAGTGATGCGTTTAAAACACAGCATCAGTTTAAAACTCAGCATCAGTTTAAAACACAGCACCAGTTTAAAACACAGCATCAGTTTAAAACACACCCTTCAGAGGGATGTCAGCTTGGGGAGGGCAGAAAAGATGTGAAAAAGACACAGAATTTACCTGTATCAGAGGCTGGCAGATGGAGACGTGGGGATTACAGAGCTGGGTAAGTTAATTCAGCCAAGGCTGCTCCTTGCGTTTAGTCTCAGCTCAAGGGACAACTTTGAGCTGACTCTGTGCAATGGAAAGAAAAGACTGGGGAACACGCTGGCTCCCAAAGGTTTTCAGGGAGAAAAGCGTTATCCCACAAATTCTCTAATTTTAAAAGGATTCAGTAGCAATAACAGCATTCCAACATCTGTCTCAGAAAACATCTGCCTCCGAAAACATCCAAGTGTGTGAGTAATTCAAGCCCCTGGGGTGCTCAGAGCCCCGTTTCAGAGACACAAATATTCAGGGTTTTGCTGGCACCCGTGGGAAGCGGCTGGAGAACGGGGGTCCCGAGGTCTCCCCCGAGCCCAGTGGGGCCAGCAGAGCCGCCTGTTGGCCGCTGTCTCTTCTCCAGCCGCCTGCGACCCCTCATCCCACCCTCAGTGCCCACCGAGCCCTCCTCAGCACCTCTGAATGCTCCAGGAGACATTTTGCGTTCTGATTTTGCCACCTCTTTAAAATGTCTTAAAATTTGCTCTTAAAACAAGTGGTTTACCTGCCCCGGCTCCCCAGGGCTGGTTTCCTGCCAGCTCACCAGGATGGCCCCGAGGACAGAGCCCTCATCACTTTAACTGCGCCCCGAAATGAAAAGGGGGCTGGGATGGCGTTCGGCGTTTGCCAGAGATGGCAGCAGAGGAGAAACAACCACATCCAACGCACAGCACCCCTGAGATGCTCAGCATCAGAGCTGGGCTTTGGAGGGCTATGAATAAAGATGAGCAGCCTGCGCTGGGATGATTACAGGAATCAATGCACGCTGCGTTTTGCATCTTCTCCCGATGTCAGCCATCATTAAATCGTTCCCTTTTTTGTTGGTTTCTTGTTTTAATCGACTGGATACGTTTTGAGTTTGCCTTCCCTTGCCAAACCCAGCGCTCCGCTCTCAATAGCATCTCAGCACGGCCGTCCTGATACCACGGTTACCGACCTTTAAAACGCATGAGGCTCGAGACGTGGCTACACAGATTAATACACCAGACTGACAGCTAAAGACTATCGAACCCTCGATTATTTTGACAAAGCACATTAACAATTAGCTGGCTTGGCGGCCAAGCGAAAGAAACCCAACAGCATGGAGCAACAGAGCAACGCCGTCAGTATGCACGACAAGAAGAGGTGGAAATGTGACGGGATTGCTGGGGTGGGAGATGTTGGTGGGGTTGGGGAGCTCCAGGAATGGGGCATTTCTGCTGCATTTCTTCCCCAAACCCAGCCGGGTGAAAGAATCTGGTTTATTCCCATCTTTTTGCTCATCAAAATACACCTTTTGAACCGTAACACAGAGATGCTTTAACAAAGAGGCTGTTGGAAACAGACGGTTACACACGTGCCATAAAAAAGCTCTCTGTAACACCAGTGAAAAATAAAAATACCTTTAGTACTGATACATTCTATCCCCCATTTAAGGGCTACTAGATCATGTTCCAAAAGAAACTAAATTTAACACCTTTGGGAGCAGAGCTTCCCAAGATCCAGGTCTGTGTTGCCATCCAGAAAATCAATTCTCCTCCTGGTAATGTCCCGTTACCCCCGTGGGTGATGTGGGGGTGTCTGGTGCTTTGGCTGTTTGCATCCCAAACCCCCAGCGTGGTGGAAAAGCCCTTTCTGGGTCAGTCCCTCGGGATTTCAGTTGTTAAGCTGTTGTTCTCCCCGCTTTGCAGCCTCCGGAGAACGTTACGAACCCACCGTGCTGCGGGGAAAGTGGAAAACAAAGCTGGTTTGCAGCTGCTCAGTGGTTTTGGAGGTGAGATCTTCCCCCCCAAAATAAGCCCAGCCCCATCGCCCCCAGGGGAGGGCCCACTGCTCGGTTATTGGGGCACAGCCAAATGTGAAGTTAATGAGAGCCACCACTCTAATTAGCCTTAATTGGCGCGGACAGCTTCCACACCGGATCGATTTCACGCCGCAGGGGCTGCAGGACCAGCTCCTCCCCAACCCACCTCCCTCTGCACCTTGTGCTGCAAAACCTGCATAAAACCAGGTGCCAGCAGCACCGCAGCAGCAACAACCCCTTCTAATTCATTTATCCATGGGGTTCCTGCCACGCTGGGAATAAATGCGAATGAGCCCAAGGAGCAACATCCCACTAAGGGCCAGAGCCACGTGTGCTCTTCATTCCCCGAGGTCAGCAACGCAGCTTCGACTAAAACCGCTGCTTTTCCACTGTTATTTCAGCCTGTTCTCCCCAGCACCAGAGATTTCCGTCTTTGGGACCCCATGACCAAGGTCTCCATCACCAACGATGCATAAGCCAAGACAGGAGGAGGATTTCAAGCCAAGGAATGATCCCTGTTTTAAAACCAAACAAAATAAACGCGCCCTCACCGAAGTCGACGCATTCCTTAAAAACCACGTCACATCCCTGCCGTTCAGGGAATTTCTCAGCCCTAATTTCAGCTGAAGTTGGAGATGAGTTCATCTGCTGACCCACAGACAGACCTGGAGCCACCGCAGCCCGAACGACGCTCAGAAACCCGCTTGGCTTTCACTTCTCTTCAAAGCTCTTCTGCAAGCAGAGAGGCCTGGGGCAGGCAGCCTGTTGCTTTGCCATAAATATTCCCCCGCGTTTTCCCGTTTCAGAGCCTTTCGTGTGGGTAGGATGTGCGTCCTCACCTGGGTTGCGCCCTAAAGCATCTCAGGTGTGTCTCCTGTGGATGTTCCCCATCTCCTGCCCGGGTTCTGGTTTGAAATGTGGGTAATGAGCTCTGCTCCGTGATGGATCCAGGTTTTGGTGCTGCTCCTCGCTCTGTTTTCCAGGTGTGGACCTCAAGGCTTGTCCTTGGATACAGACATGAAGCGACAAGCGGCACGAATTCAGAGTCTGCCTCACGTGCCGAGTGATTTGTCCTCTGTCGTCTCCCCTTGAGCATCCCCAGTGAACTCCAGCTCTCTTCGCTTGCTCCAGCCCAAACGAACGTTCCCCAAACCATCCCCGAGGAATTATCGCGATGCAGACACAGGTTCCCGTACTCGTCAGAGTCCCCACTACATTATTTTCACCCAGAAATCCAGCGCTGTGACGGGACGGAGTGTGTGCCGCGTGGGTTTAATCTCCAGGCTGGGACGGAGGCAGCGTGTGGAGGGAACCAGCAGCAGGAGAGACCATCAGCTCCTTTGCCATTTGCATTTATGCCTTTGCAGAGCATCGATCCCATTGCACGGGGCTGAAATTATTTACCTATACATTCCTAGGAAGAGCAGTGAGGTTATAGAAACCCCATTTTCACAGCTTCACAACAGCGTGGGCAACCCCCGGCTCTTAACCCCTCACCTGCAAAATGAAACAGCAGCGGGCAAAGGGGCCATGGATGGCCCGTTTATTATAGTGTTAGCAACACAATACTTCATATTCCCTCAGGACTGAAGTACCGTGGAACAGCAGAGAGAGGCGCCCGGGTTCTGGTGAAATGCAGCAGGGGCACGACTGGCCAGGATTGGTTTTGATACCTTTTCCACCCCTGGATATTCAATTTTTCCCTGGTTTTTCATGAAGAGATCCTGAAAGCAAGGCACAGCTTGTGGGGGGTCGGACACCGCTCTCCTTAGCATCAGCGGAGACGTTACTCTCTTAATAAGGTCTTAAAATAAATCAGAGCCTTTGGTAGAGCACACACCTGCTTACAAAGAGCATTTACAGGAAGGGCAGAAAACACAACAGAAATTATTCACCACCAGCACTGCAAACAGCCCGTGGCCATGGGGCAGGGAACGGTGAGAGCAACCGAATCTTCCCCATCTCCCTCCCACCCCGAACGAAGCACTTGGATGCTTATTAGTAGCTCTGGTTATCGTTTCCTTTCTGGTTGCTTCATCTTTCAAGAGGTTTTTCTAAATTAAAAAACAAGGCTGAAATAATGTCCACATGATTTCCACCTCCCCTCCTCCTTTCTCCTGGCTTTGTTCAGTTATATTGCACATGGTATGAAAAGAAACTTCCGGCTGCAAAGATATTCCCTTCTACATAATGCACTTGGTAGGAAACACAGATAACACGGCAAATATTTCAGATATATATGAAATATGAAATGGGTTTAACTGGGGAAGACAGACCCTCCATCGGTTGGGTCCACAGCAGCGTCGGTCACGGGGTCCGTGATGTTTTTCCATTTCCTTGGAGATGTTTTACTTCTCAACACAGTCCTGAAGGTCTTAGTTTTGAGACTTCTTGTCATCTGTGGGCAGAGCAAAGAACCACTTTATGCACAGCCTGGCTTGGAAAACAAGCAACAGGTTATGGTTGTTTTTTCAAGGCAAAGTAGAATAAATGTTGCACATTGGTCCCCTTTGACAACTTCACATCCCCATCCCCATGAATAAAAAAGGGAAAATTTGCTAGTTAAAACTGTTTAACAGACCAAACGCAACAGGCTAAAGCAAGCTAAAGATAGAAAAAAGGATCATTAAATATATTCCGGTTATTAACTATTATCTCACATTAACAGCAAGTTCCAAATCCAGAATAATTAGTGCCAAGCGGGTTTTCCTCATCATGTTTTTATCTTAGTCAAGCTGGGTTTGTTCCGATTCAATATGATTCACATAATATTAATCAATTGCTTGATCTTACAGATCTGATGTGGGGCTGATCCCGCAGCCAGCGCTCGGACCACACAGCTCTGTCTGAATTTCAGACACCAAAATGCCGAGAAATTTCAGGCAACTGCTCATATCCTTCTTGCTTTGCCGAAAAATCAGTGCTCTGCACCCAGTGCACAGCGCGGCAATGGGCGCATCCCACCTCCCAGCCACATCTCCCGTGGGTTTCAGCCCTGGCCAAGCCAGCGGGAGTCACGCACCCCAATTCTGGCCCTTTCGCGGTGATTTTTCAAGAGGGAATTAGTAAAGCTTCCTATAGCGAGGTTCATTAACTGTATTAAAACCAGTGTGTGGTGCACGCTAATAAGATGAGTGCTACCGCCAAATCAGATTATGTGAGCCGGATGCTTCATTAGCAGCCGGTGATGAGCCGAGGGTAGGAAGGATCTGCAGAGCCCAGCCTAAGGCGGCAAGACCTGCCTGATCCTGGCTCATCCCCAGAAATGAGCCTGTTTTCCCCCAAAAGAGAGTCAGGATGGAGGGGATAGGATTCATGCACTGAGGAGGGGGAGACGTGATTTTGGATGTTGCAGAGATGTTGTAGGGATGATGGTGGGGGATGATATGGGGATGATGTTGGGGGATGATGTTGGGAGGATGATGTGGGGACGATATTGGGGGATGATGTTGGGGGATGATGCTGGGGGATGATGTTGGGAGGATGATGTTGGGAGGATGATGTTGGGGGGATGATGTTGGGAGGATGATGTTGGGAGGATGATGTTGGGGGATGATGTTGGGGGATGATGTTGGGGGATGATGTCACAGGGATAGTGTTGCAGGGATGATGTTGGGGGATGATGTTGGGAGGATAATGTTGTGGGGATGATGTGGGGATGATGTCGTGGGGATGATGTTGCAGGGATGCTAAAAACAGGCAGAGAAAGAATTTACCACAAGAAGCAAAGATCCCCTTGCAAGGCAGCGTGGTGCTCGGACAAATAAGCTACCAGAGGGGCTTAGTGCTCCTCCAAGGAGCTGGTTATTCAAGTACCGGCTTATCTTGAGGTGCCAGCAGGACTATTCATGGGCTTAAAGCTGACCGGGGTTTATGCTTTATTGGACTGGGCTTGCTGGGGGGATTACGCCCCCCTCCCACCTGCCAGCAGGGAAGGGCTCCTGCTTTTCTTTGCAAAGCAATGGTCAAACTGCCGGGATCCTCAAGCATTGCTGGGGTATTACACAGATAAAACCCAAACAGCACCTTCGGCCTCGCGTGATGCGGGAAATACAGTCGGTTTGGCTGAGAAGGGGACGGCGGAGCTGGGGCTCTGCAGGTTACATGGTAAATAACCATTTTCTCAAGCTGGGCAAATAATCCAGTGGTTTGGGGTAACCTGGTGCCTTTTCAGGCTGTGTCCTTGCTCTTGGAGAATGAAACCCCAAATCCATAGCCTAACGGTGATGTTATTGCACTGAATTCAGCAGGAACAGCAGTGGGAGTGAGGAGCCCGGAGATATTGCTGCTCCCTGAAGGGATCCAGATGCATTCCCATCGTCCGGGGGTGATGAAATCCTCTCCGCTCTGTGAGAAACACAGGATATTAAACAGCAGCCCCCCAAATTAGATGTTTTGTAAGTCAGCTGAGCCAAATGACTCGCATCCAAGCACTTGGAGCTGGCGAAGCAGCTCGTGAGACTGCAAGGACTGAGCATCTCTTGGGGCTGGACCTGGTGGAAATCCAGAGGGCTGGAAAATAGCTCCTGTTGGGCCAACTATTTTAAGGGATAAACAAAGCGACCTGCAAAAATGACGGGTCTGGCCATCTGTCGCTGATCCCAAACAACACGCTGGAGCGGCTGAGAGTCTTAATACGGAATTAAAAAGGAAGATATAATGGATGCCAACCAACACAGGGTTAAGGAAGAGAGATCATCTTAACTTGATATCTCTTCTTACTGAGTTCCACGTTTGGCTGATAAAGGTAAATGGTCGTGTGATGCTCATGACAGCTTGGTTAAGAAAAAAGAGCAATGAAGCCAATTCCCAGGAGGTATCAGAAGCCAGAAAACCAGCTGAACCCGAGTCACGTTCACCTCCTGCTGCATCTGAAACAAGCCCGGGCTGATCTCTCCCAGGGCTGGAGACCTTGCAGTGAGATCGCTCCATCCTGGTTGTGAAATGTCTGGAGAAAGGAAGGAGATGTGACCCCCAAGCATGGACCCCGTGGCCAGCAAACCAGGACACAAGCCCAAAGGACCTTCTGTATCTTCAGAGGAAGCAAAGCAAAGCAGCTGGTGCTGGTCAGCATCAAAATCAACGGGCTGCTGTCTCTGTGCGAGCGCAGACAGCCGCTGGCTAAGCCAGCCATGCGAGCCGCCCATCCAAACCCAGTCTTCCCACCCAGAATGTGTGAAAGATGCTAAAAATGAAGTGCAACAACTGCAGAAAAGCCACAGACACGGCAGAGCTTAAACATGCTCAGAAAAGCATCTGAATTACGAGGCTGAAGGAAATGAATCATTCCTACACAAACGCAGCAGCGCTGAGCCAGGGTCTCAATATGAGTGTGCAGCGTATTTAGGTGAAAACTGTTCCCATTATGAGTAAGGGAAGACCAGGCATCGGGGAGTATTTTAGCTACTCCCGACTCGAGTGACAAGATGAATGAGATAGGAGACCGGTTTTAATTTACTCGAGCATGTCCTGGTTCATAAGAAGGAGAGAAGTGACGGTGCCCTGCGGGGAGGTTGATGCGGGAAGGTTTCCCTGCCCGGCTGCAGAGCATCCCCAGCGCTGGAAATTCAAGTGATGAGACACAGACGGAGCCTGAAACTTGGGGGTCTCATAAAGCAGAGCCTTGTTCGTGGAAGGAAAAGCACACGGGGGACTTTCTCAGAGCATTTGTGGCTGAGTTTTGCCAGCAGAGGGGACAAAAGGGCTCCAGCAAGAAGGGCAGCGTGGGACCCCGCACGCACCCATCACACGGAGGATGCTTCTCATGAGCAAAAAATGGGATTTGCCGGGTGACAAAAAGCAGGAGCCCTCATGTCTTCCCAGAGTAAAGCAGCAAACATGCGTCCCGTCAGGTGGGATGAACATCGCTTTGACGGAGACACCATTACTCATTTTCCTCTTTGGGAAGCCAAGTTTGGGAGTGAAAGGTCTCAGTTGTGTCCCAGGCTCGGCCGCGATGGAGCCGGCAGAGCTTCAGCTGGGGCAAGAGCCAGATGCTGCGGACACGAGGCTGGGGCTGCTCTGCAGGAAAACAACGTATAGGAAACTATTTATAGGATATTACCCTGCCCACAGCACCCTATGGTGTCCAGAAAGTCTCTATTTCCCTGCACCCATCGCCCATACAATTGCCTTTGCACCTGAGCTCTCCTTCCCAGAACCCGCAGCAGTTGAGACCGAAGGGCAAAATGAGGCACGTTTAAATGCTGTTTGTCTGGCTGCGCTCGCCGGTTTGCAGCCTATCCAGAGATCACTTGTTAAAGCATTTGAAAACGGGGGTAAAATAGGCCCTGCCTTTTACCAGGCTGCGATGGAAGCCTCTATGTGCTCTCATCAAGATATGCATATTTTAAAAGCTTGGCAGGAAGAGGGCTCCAAACTACACAATTGAAGAGATTTCATGTAAAATGCTCTCGGTACACACCGACCGCTGCAAGAGCCCCGTTCCCTGAGCTGCAGCCCTGCGGGACAGAGCTCTTCGCATCCCCTGAGCGCCCCGTGGCTCCTTCTCTTCTCCTGGGGAAGCCGCTTGTCCGCCCTTTGCCTTCGCTTAACCGTCCATAGACTCGGGATTCAAAACAAAGCCCGATTTCCTTTGTCAAGCGACGGAGCAGGAACAATTGCCTGGAAAGAAATTGAACCCTCCGGGAGGAAAGAGATATCTGCAGCCCTTGTTGGTGCCCACACGCGGGGTGGGATGGACGCTGCTCTGCTCCTCCGGCCACCCCGAGCACCTGAAGGGCACCTATTGTGCTGGAGAACAACAGAACCTTTTGAGAAGAGTTCAGGCCTGGAAACACACACACAAAGGGCAAACAAGCAGGAGGAAAAGGTGACGGTGTCAAAGTACCAAGCGGAGGGGCCATGGTCAAGGCTGCTGTGTGTCCCCTGTGTCCCTCTGCACCAAGGATGCGTTTCGAGGTGGCATCCAGGGCTGAAAACGGGGGAGGGAATGGGTCCTGGAAAACACACAGAGGAAGGGGAAATGAGCCTGGGAAAGGAGGCAGGAGCCTGTACGAGGTTCTATATCATCAGTGCTCTTATAGATACCAAATACATAAAGCATCAGGGGAGGCAGCTACAGCCTTGCAGGGCTGCATCCCTGGGGCAGGAGCTGCCCGTTCCCCTCCTTTGGTGTCACTTTGTCCCTGAGGTGACAGGCACAAAGGACAGGGGAGGAGGACACGGACCTTTCAGAGAGCATCCCTGCCACGCCGCACATCCAGACAACCAACCGGGGAATCCAGGCTGGGTATGACCTCGGGACGTAGCCTTTCCCCTGCTTGCTTTCCGTGTGATCTGAAATGTCAGCCAGCAGCTTTCGGTAATGCACTTTCCTCCGGTTAATGTAATAAGCTGAGTCTAGGCAAGCCCTTCACCCCGCCTGGGGAAGGCTCTGCAGCAGCCTCGCTAATTCTCATCTCCTGCTGCTGCCCCCTCGAAGC
Source organism: Columba livia (assembly GCF_036013475.1). NCBI lineage: Eukaryota > Metazoa > Chordata > Aves > Columbiformes > Columbidae > Columba > Columba livia. The sequence goes on along the minus strand of NC_088623.1, from coordinate 5,461,545 downwards.
ACATTAGACCCAGTCAGGTCCAACCCGCTGCAAAGGCTGAGGCTCAGCTTTAACTCCCCTGTGACCGCTAAAACCGGCTGGAGTCCTAATAGGAGCCACATTGCAAGAGAGAGCAGTAAGTTAAATAAGCAGCTGGCTGCAAAGGGAGCAATCTCGCAGCGACCGCGCCGATTCCTGGCACAGCACACACGGCGCTCAGTGCACGAGGAGCCGCCAGACTGTGCTACAGCACAGAGTATTTATCTCGCTCAATGGTCTCTAACGAGACAGCGCAGAGAAACGGGGCAGAGCGTCGAAAGGACATCCCTGGTTTTCCTCTTCCAAATTTTGGGTGTGTCTCAAAGACAGAGCAGCAGCGCTTTGTTCTTTTTCAGAGATACCACTTGATACTGCAGCAAACCTTCCTTTTACTCCAGTGGATGAAGCGGTTTTCTCGCCACCTCTCCCACACAGCGTCTTTTACCGGCAATGAAATCAATTTGAAATTATTCTACCCCTACAAAATAAGGCAGGGAGTTGCCAGGAAAGCAAACCAGCAACCTGCGAGGTTTCTGCTTATTTTAGATGACACAGAAACTGAAAACTGCGCTGTGCCATTTCCAGGAGAACATGTGGTTTCCGTAGCCCGTGCAGCTGCCACGGGGAGAACACAGACACAAAACTCATCTGCAAACTCTCCCGCGTGGGACTGTTTCCACTGCTTTTAAACCCAAATCCTCCTTTAGTAATAAGCGTGTCAAAAAAAGGCTTTAATAACAATCAAAAAGTTAGAGCTCGTAGGCAGAAATGACATCTCAGGAAAGGGAAAGGCACGCCGGGGTGATCCCGTTCTCCCAGACAAGGGATCCAGGGTTTGTTGCCCACGCGATGCTCTAGAGCATCTTCCTAATAAACATTATGTTAGACCACCAGCTGCTGCAAACTGCGGCAGCTCTAATAAAGCTGCCATGTACCACAAGCTAAGACGCTCTTCTAAGGTTTTTAGTACCTGGGGCTAAGGCAAGGCTGAGGGACAGCGTTACAAACTGTCCCAATCCTTTTAAGTCTGGGTAAAATCCCGGCTAAACTCCAATTTCGGCATGGCCGGCATCTCTGGGGACAAATCCCCCTTTCCACGCGCTTGGGAAAGGTGAGATGCGCGCAGGGTCAAATCTCTCTTTGTCACAAGAGGTTTGTAACAGCATCCCCGGGCACTTCACTGCCTCGAAGCAATCTGGCTTGATTTAAGCCAAACCCCAGCAAAGCAGAGGAGAGCGGGAGCCGAGGCGCCCGAGGCCGAGCAGCCGGGCCCTGCTGCCACACAGCGCTGGGGCCGCAGCGTTAAACCGCTGCAGATAACCCGTTTAGCACAGAACTGCAGAAATGCAGTTGCAGAAGCCAAGCAGCAGGGTTTTCCTCCTATGCACAGAACTGAAAAGCAAAGGAGAAAGCAAACAGAAGCAGCGGAGCAATAGGGTGTTATCCCGCTTTACCTAATGTGCACAAAAATACCTGAGAGCAGCAGGATAAGCTGAAGAATAAAACTAGGCAGTGGAAAACATCAGGTTTGTCCAAAAAAGCAACATTACTTTATGATGCTATGAAAGTCGACCCCGTGCAGAGCTCACCTGGTCCCATCAGATGTCCCGTGGCCCCTGGTGCACACGTAAAGACGAAGCCGGTGGATTTTCCCCGGCGGGGTTTTGGTTACTTTTCGATCCCGCTCTTTACAGACGTGTCCCCTCGTTTCAAAACAGCCGCCGAGGTTTCTCAGCTGAGCCGCTCGGTGCCATTTCACACCGGGTTTTGGGGGGAAAACCGCCGGGTTTGGCGCGGCGCAGGGGGAGCGCGGGGCGGTTCTCGTGTGCTGGCGTTTGCAGGATGAGGCTCCATCCTCAAATTTCCCTGCCAAGGTGTGAGCTCCTCTGCCAGGGACAGGTAGATTCGGGGGGTGCTTATTGCCTACGGGCGCTTTGCTCGGCGCGGGGGGCACGTGGCGCGGGAGGGGGCGCCGGGGTGGGGTGACGCAGCGGGGCAGATCCGCGGTGTCCGTCGGGATGGAACCATCTGGAAAGGTTTTTTGCGGGAAGAGCGAGGAGCGGGGGGGATGGGAGCAGGGATGCCATGACAACCTTTGGGGGTTTCCCAGGAAACCAGGGTCGCCATGGTAACTGCATCACTCCGCTCTGAATTAGTGACTTCCGCTGGAAGGCGTGTTCGCCACTTTAATCTTCTGGTGATGAGCGGCTGCATCGCTCCCGAATGCATTGCAAAAAGAAAAAGAAGGAGGAAATATCCCTTTTGTCTGCAGCCGGGTGGGTTTGAGCCGCGGCCGCGGCGAGGAGCCCGTCGCAGAGCCCGCGTCCCCGCCAGCAGCGCTCCCCGCGCACCGGCGCCTCCCGAAATCCATTCGCTGCCTCTCGCCTCCCTCCTCCCGCACGCAGACCCGCTGCACGGCCACTGATTGCCGCTGGATGAAATGGTGCCATAGGGTTGCAGCGGGAGGGAATGAAGAATAGAAAACGAGCTGCTTTTGGGTTGTTTTCTGTTTAAATCAGCGTTGGTTGCACTCGGTCTCTGACCAGATTAGAATTTCAGAAACGATCTAACGGGGTAGAAAAGGGAATCCGTGACGTGCCTGTAATGGCACACCACAGGTTTCAATATTAAGCATCATTTAACAATGTGGTAACAGAGAGTCCCTGCGAAATTAAACGGTTATTTCCTCCCAGCCCCCTTCCAGTGCGCTCTGCAACATGTTTTCCTCGTCTCCCCACCCAATCCGGGGTTGTTAATCCAACAAGTGAGCTTATGCCACGGCAGAGGAATCGGCTCCGCGCTGCCTTTGGGGATGGGGGGGATTCAGGAGCAAAGCGACATGTCCCCAAAACACAAGAAAACAAAAGCAGCCCCGCAACACGTTGCAGAACAAACACCTGTTTCGACGGTGAGTGTATTTCATCGTCATCTTCCTTCTCTTTACCCTTTAGCCGTCCTCTTCTTAGGAGAATTTTAAATCCTTTTTTTTGGATCTTTAGAACGGAAGGATCTAAAAAAATAAACGTATAAAAACGAGGGCACACACAGACCGACGATGGTGCATGTTCCACACAACACCGAGTACACAGTCACTTTGCATTATTATTGTTATTACTGTTATTTGTTTTACCGCATCCTCAGGTTTTGTCGCTGTCTGTTTGGTTTTGGTTTGTTGTTGTTTTGGGTTGGTTTGTTTTAAACATCCGTAAAGATCTTTTTGATGTTCACACAGTTGGGATTGTTTGTGGTTGTGCAGTTGCCTGTTTTAAAGGCAGCCTGTTTGAATGCACTGTGGTTGATTCCCCCTTCTTCGATCACCATGTACTCGGACTTGCTGAGGGTGGAATTGCTGCGAGCCTTCCTCATCTCCTCGCTGGACGAGAGGTGCTGGCAGCTCCCGACGTGCATGTACTGGGCTTGCTCCTCACCCTCTGTCTCCCGGTGGTAGAAATAGTTGAAATTGGAGACTATGACGGGCACGGGGAGAGCGATGGTCAGCACCCCCGCGATGGCACAGAGAGACCCCACGATCTTGCCCCCGATGGTGATGGGGTGCATGTCCCCGTAGCCCACGGTGGTCATGGTCACCACCGCCCACCAGAAGGCGTCGGGGATGCTACTGAAACCCGAACTGGGGTCATCGGCTTCGGCGAAGTAGACAGCGCTGGAGAAGAGGATGACGCCGATGAAGAGGAAGAAGATGAGCAAACCCAGCTCCCGCATGCTGGCCTTGAGGGTCTGGCCCAGGATCTGCAGCCCCTTGGAGTGCCGGGACAGCTTGAAGATCCGGAAGACCCTGACCAGGCGGATGACTCTGAGGATGGCCAAGGACATGGCTTGCTGGCCGTTGCCCTGTCGCTCCGCCAGCTCGGTGCCCAGCGTGATGAAGTAGGGGATGATGGCCACAATGTCAATGATGTTCATGATGTTCTTGGAGAAGGTGGCCTTGCTGGGGCAGGCAAAGAAACGGACCAGCAGCTCGAAGGAGAACCAGATGATGCACAAAGTCTCCACTACAAAGAAAGGATCGGTGAAGGACGACACCATGGAAGGGGCTGAGGACGAGGAATTGGTGAAGATGTCAGGTGGGAGAGGAGCACCACCCGTCCCAAAGGTCCCACCAGTTCCCTCATAGTCGTGGTCATCCCTGAATTCAGGCAGGGTCTCCAGACAGAAGATGACGATGGAGATGAGGATGACCAGGACGGAGACGATGGCAATGCCTCGGGCCGGCCCAGAGCTCTCGGGGTACTCGAAGAGAAGCCACACTTGGCGTTGAAACTCCTTGTCAGGAAGCGGCCGCTGCTCCTCCCGAATGAAACCCTCGTCCTCCCGAAACTTCTCCATGGCCTCCTCGCCCAGCTGGTAGAAGCGGATCTCCTCGGAGAAGATATCGATGGGGACGTTGACGGGTCGCCGGATGCGCCCACCGGACTGGTAGTAGTAGAGGATGGCGTCGAAGCTGGGGCGGTTACGGTCGAAAAAATACTCGTTGCGGAGGGGGTCGAAGTAGCGCATCCTCTTCCGCGGGTCCCCCAGCAGCGTTTCGGGGAACTGCGCCAGCGTCTTCAGCTGGGTCTCGAACCGCAGCCCCGAGATGTTGATCACCACCCGCTCGCAGCACTCGTGCTCCCCGGCGCCCGCGGGCTGCCCGGCGGGGACGGCGGCCGGGGTCGGGGGGTGATCGTAGCGGTCCCCCCCGAGCAGAGGGTGAGGATGCTGCGGTTCTTCCAGCAAAGGGTCTCCGCCGCCTCCGCCCCCCACCACGGTCATGCTGCCTTCCTCCCCTTCTTCCCCCTCTTCCTCCTCTTGCTCGGGGACGGGCCGGGGGGCGGCAGGGGGCAGCTGCTCGCTGTAGCCCAGGTTGTGGTGGCTGCTGGTGGAGTCGCCCCGCGGATGCCGGCTGGCGGAGGAGGCGGCCGGAGAGTGGAGCAAGCTCCGGCGCTCGTCCATAAAGGTGTGGGGCGGAAGGGGAAAGGGGGGGGGAGGATCGGAGAGGCGGTAGCTGAAGTCTCTTCTTCCTCTTCTCCCTCTTCTTCCTCCTCCTCCGGGCGGAGAGGGAGAAACAGCCGCCCAACTCCTCCAGCGGCTGCCGCTGCTCTGAGGAGCTGAGGCTTTTTCTCAAAAAATCCGCCCCCAGCCCTGGCACCGCCTCGCTCAGTCACCGCTCCGGAGACACCCACCAGCACCCCAGCCCTGCCCCGCGGCCCCCGGCACCCACCGGCCATCCTCCGCACCCCCATCCGCCCCCCACCCACCCAGCGAGGAGCTCCGCTGCCCTCCCGGGAGCATCCTCTGATGGTCACACAGCAGGGAGGGGTTTTTCTCCCTGGCAGAGCCGCTGCCTTAGAAAGAGTTTTTCTGCCCTTCCCCCGGGAAAGCAAAATGTAATTTTTATTATTAATTTGGGGGTTTGCCTGTTTGTTTCGAGTCACCGTGCCGAGGCGCGGCGGGGCTGTGGCTAATGGAAAGCAGACGGCGGCGACGGAGCCGCCAACAGTTGTTTTGAATCAGCGTTTCGGCTCAAGTGCTGGGGAATTTTTTTTGTCTGTATAGAAGAGAGAGCGCGTGTGTGTGTCTGTGTGCACGCGTGTGTGTGTCTGTGTGCACACGTGTGTGTGTGTGCACGCGTGTGTGTGTGTGCGCACACGCGTGTATTTGCACACACGTGTGCATGTGCATCCCCACAGCAAAACAACTGGAGCAGCGAAGCTGAGCCAGCCCTCAATCAAGGCAGTTTCTGTCTGAACCCAGGGCTGCATTTCAGACTTTCCTGCAAGAAAGCCAAAAGGCTTCCAATTCTTTCTTTTTTCTTTCTGCCTTCAATTGATCTTCTTATTCAAATAGTTCCATTTGGGTCAAAAGGGGTTTTTTTAAGGTGAAAGTCTCCTCTGCAGGCACCTGGTGCTGGAAAACGCTCCATCCCCAGGAGACGTGCACCGGGGTCAACCTCTGCTCTCCACACCCATCTGTGCCCCCCGTGGCTCCCCATTTTCCCACCCCCCCGACAGCAGAAGCTCTTTACTCCCCAGCCATGTGCCAAGTGGCTTTTGGGCATTTCAGGGAGTTCCCGGCTTGGGAAAGGTCCCGACCATGAGGGCTGGGGGCAGTGAGAAGGGTGACGGTGCTGCCGTTGCCACACCAGCCGGGTGGTCCCACCACCACGCAGGTTTAAACCCCTCACTTGAGCTCATCCCCAGGGTTATTTTTAACCAGCACCAGCCTCCAGAAGGCAGGGAGAAAAACAGATGAAAAGATCAAACTTATTTATACTTTAGATTAGAAACAAGCTGTACGAAATATAAAAACTCAGGGGGCTAAACAATAATAAATATCAGCGTAAGAGCTGACTCTGGACTGTAAACGGCAAACGAACAGCGCAGACGAGGTCTGAGCGAGCCGAACCCACCTTCCTGGCACGACCAGCGCTGGGGTTTCCACACCAGCAACAGGCAGCAGCTCGGTGTGGCTGTTAAAAGACGGTCACGATCACACTCGTCTCTGGGCCGTGTCACCTTCCCCAAGACTCGGACACATGTTCCTTGTTGCCACCTCCATCCTTGGCTTTCAGCCCCACTTTCAAGTCCGGTTTTGTTTGAGATCTCCTGGGAGGAGGGAGTTGGGGCAATGGGTCCCCAGTCTTGCTCCCCCATCACCCCTACAGTAATTAACAGTGCTAATCAGCAGCGTGGTCTGGGAGAGCATCCCCTGCTCCTTCCCACCATCTCCAGCCACCCCAAGCCCCACATCAAGCAGGGAGCAAAGCCCTGGAGCATCATTAACCCTTGAGCTGCCCACACTGCTTGTAGGTTGAGAAAAACCCCTGGAAACAACAGTTCACATCCAAGTTTGAGGATCTGTTTTCCACAGGTTTCATGATCATGAAATAACCATCATCTGCTCACTATACACGTGTGTGTAGCACTTCAAGACTTGTCTGGCTCATCTCTTCTCTCTGCGAGGATTTCTGCCAATAAATCACTGTCATCTGGTCTAAGGCAAACAAACAAGGCTGCTTTAAACCATCAACATTTATTGATGACAAAAGGCTTGAGGCAACAAGGCAGAACTTCCATCATTGCAACAGTTTAATCTAGATCTCAGTCAGGGGCAAACTCTTTGGAAATTATCGAGAGAGTCGCAGCCCTTTGGGATGCTGCTAGGAAAAGCCTTTCCCTTAAAACCAGGAGGAGGATTAAGCTCTTACCCCCATCAGCAGCAGCCAGCCCAGCACAGACATTAACCCTTGAGCTCCAGGCAGCTTTGGTCCCGTATGGTGCTGGCTCAAAGGATCTCTCCAGCTACAGCCCGGTGGCCCCAGGCACCGTGTGGCCTCCTGGCCCCGTTTGCTCCTGCGCTGCTTCCCTGTAATCCCATCAAAGCCAATTAAGCTGTGCCAGACGAGCAGCGTCGCCGCAGGCAGAGAGCGAGCGGCCGCAGGGGCTGGTCACCGCAGCTCCGTCCTCCTGCTGAGGTCCCCAGAGCCGAGCTTTGGCTCAGCATCGGGGATACAGCAACAGCACCACCTGCTCGGCATCAGCCTCCGCCAGCCCCACATGTATTTCCCGGAGGGGTTTGCAGACAGACACCCCCCCAGGCCCCAGATCTGTCAAACAGCAACAGAGGTGGCTTGGGTCCTGTCCCCACACCAGGAGCTCTGAGCTCAAGGGAATAAAAGCCCAGGGGAAGGGACATCTCTGGGTGAGGTGCAGCATCAAACCTGCTCCTCCAGGCTGTGGCTTTTCTGTTTAATGCAGGATGTTCCTGTCCTCCCTCTGCAAGTTTTCCTCTGCTTTTTCATCCAGCTCCTCTGATGCATCTGCTCGCAACAAATTTAATTTTCTTCTTAATGGTCATTTAAGAAATCCCCCTGTGCAATGATCTGCGGGCTGATCTGTAACGTCAGATGCAGTTTCTATGAAGAAGCAAAGCGAGCATCCCTCTTTTCCTCCTTTAATGGCCTTCTCGGGGCGGATTTCCAAGCAGAGGGGACACACAGCTGCTCTCCTCCCACAACCAGACCCAAATCACGAGGGGAACCCCCCAGCATCCCTCCCCAGGGGACCAGGACTGCAAAAACCAGCTCAGGAGCCTTCCCCCAACCCTCAGCTATCCCCGGGCACGGGGCTGCCTTAGCGCCCTGCAAATCCTGCCTCCTCCTTGCTAAACCCCATCGCCTCTCAAGCAGCTTTTTGGGGTTGTCCTTCTCCTACCAAGCCCCCTCTTTATCCCCCATTGGCACCAGGCAGAGCGGTACAGTCCCCTCCCTGGCGTGTGAATGGCAACCCTGCCTTCATTGATAAATCTGGGATAAATCCGCTCTTCTTTAGCTCGGAGGATCAGAAACCTTCCAGCGCAAGGGCTGTTCCAATAATACCTTAATGCACTGGAAATGTATCGTCTCTGCTGCCGCGGTGGGGAACACACGAAGCCCCAACCGCTCCGTCGAGGCAGCATTAACGCCCCGGCGAGGGTTCTCGTGTCAGCTTGGAAACGGGAGCTCTACCCCTGCTGCAAATAACGGGGACACAATCACAGATAAAGGCTCGAGGTTGTCACTTGGGTCACTAATCACAGCCAGAAACCTCTGCAGACAGGACTGCAGAGGATTGTTGGCATCCAACAGTGCTGCATCAACCCAACTTTTCAAGATCAGGTTGAAGCAATCCATACGTTATACAGCTAAAGCATACATTATACAGCTAAAACAGATGAACAGATGCTCTAACCCTGCTCTGCTTTTCTTCCTCTTCTTCTCCCTATAGCCTTCCACTGGTCTTCCCCTCTAGATTATCCCTGATGTAATTATGATTACTTGCTTGGCAGTTGGGGAATAAGTTGAACGATGTGACCTGTGGTTCCAGAGTGAGCAGTCCCGCCATCCTCACCCTCTCCCTTGCAGAAGCATCCCCGAGGCTCACACCGGTCCAGGAGAGCAGATCTGCTATCCCAACATACACCCAGAAATCAGGCATCCCGTCTCATCTCATCAAGCCACAAAAGACGAAGGTGCCATCTCTGGGTAACAGCTGCAGTAAGACAAATTCTCCACTGATGCCACCCAGGGAGGCAGAAAGAGGGATGGCAGTTGAATCTGGATTTCCCAGGATGAATGTAGTGCTCTAAGTCTGGAGCACATGCTTCCTATTCCCGTCCTCGCCTTCCTCAGCCTCCAGGCGTAACTCAGTCGTGCGGTGAATCCTCCCATCTCTCCGTGCCTCAGTTTCTCATCTGTACATTAAGAGAATATTTCTCGCCTCCCACCTCCAGTCTATTTAAATCCTACACCAGAAGCCTCTCGCTGCGCTCACGGCTGCAAAAAATGAGAAAGAAGCTGAAATATGGAAGAGGGAGGAAAATTCAATGCTGCCGGAACACTGCGGTTGCTCAGCACGCAGCTCGGGTGAAGAGCATCGCTGTGAGCTCCACAGAATTCACCCGTGTTTCCCTTTAATAGCACCAAGCCCAACAGGACCCCAAACACCTCGGGATCCCCTCAACTGCTGCAGTCCAGCTACCAAAGGCAGAACGACTTTTTAGGGAACATCTACTCATCCCCTCATCTACTGTTAACAGATGAGGGGAAGTGAAAACTGAAGTGTGAACCCAAAATAACTGAGCATGGACAGGAGCTATTTTTCATATAATTTTCCACGATGCTGTGGGTTTAGCAAGAGCATTGGGCAGCAAAGAACAAGAGCTGGTGGCTGAAAAAGATCAGCCAAATTATCCTGCATCACTTGGTCATTTGACTCAGTGACTCTGTCTTTAGCGGAGCTGCCTGAGCTAAATCCCATCCAGCCCTTTGGGGATGTAGGAGTTACAACTCAGGACAGAGTTAGACCTATTTTAATATCCTAAAAACGTGATTAACCAGGTGGGATTATGGTGGCCAAACATTAATGTGGATTCCGCTGTAATGGGGATCATGTTCCAAGGCCTTCACAATGACAGCGAAACGATACGCCCGGACTTCTGACGCAGCTCCTGTTGCACCCCATTATTTGCTCATTAAGATATAAGATTACATTGACAAAGCAATTTAACCTCAAATCCAGGGAGACAACGGGGCAACGTTACTGTGTTTTCATTACGAAGGTAAAAACGCCCGCAGGAGCGGCAGATGACCCGTGTCTCAATGAATGTGCTCGGGGCGGTGTGCCCTAAAATACAGGGTTGCTCCCTTCACAAAAGTTGAATTTTCAGAGGTTGCTGAAGACATTCAAGGTGAATCAGTGTCTAACTCCACTTAGCTGCACAATTCTGTCCTGAAGTATTTTGCTTTGCATATAAACCGGAGAATCTCTAAGTCGCCGCTGTGCCACAAAGACTCCTTGTACAGGCTAAAATCTTTATTTTTAGAGCGTGTGCTTTTCACCTTTTCCCTCACTCTTTAGTCAGTTAAATTCAGAAAATAAATGGCATCACCAACATGGTTTTTCCCATGTTGTGGAGCTGGGCCGGGACCCTTCTCTGCCCCGGCACCAGCACCGTGGCCTCCAGCAACGAGATGGGTAAGAAGGAGCCGAGCACAGAGCCCCGTGACAGCCGCTGTGCTGCCTGGAAAGCAGGCGAGGACCTTCAAATCCTGTTTTGTCTCTTGGATTTCTCTGCCTTTCCCCAATCCTTCCAATTTTTCCGTGACTTTTCATTTGCTAGTTCAGTGAACATCGCGTTAGAGAGGAGAGAGGTGAAATGTGAGCTTGCAAGGAGTCTGATTGACGCAGCCCGGGAGCAAATAACGAGGGATGACGTGTTGCCGTCATGTTGTATTCGAGTGAGACACGACTTCCATCACCCACACGCGTTCGGCATCGTTGGGGAAGAGCCGTCATTTGGCAGATTTGGTGTTAGGAAGGAGTTAGCACAAGGAACACAAACAGTGGTACGTTCAGACTGGGGACAAGCCAGGCCTTGGAAAGCCAGGTCTCGGAAAGCCATGTTTATCCCCCACAGCACCCCAGTGCCCAAAGGGTCGGCGGGACCGGGGGAGCCTGACCCAGCTCTGGGGACCCGCGGCCCCCATGCAACTACGTGAACCCCAAAAATCAAAGCAAGGAAGCGCTTTGGTTTTCACCAAAATCACACGAAAGGTTTTGCCGGAGGTGAAACTGCTGGTGGTTAAAATGGGGAAGATGGTGGATAGGGGACAGTTGAGAAGGAACAGAAAAAGCCTTTCATAGGAATATTTTGTTTTTAAAAAAACATTATTTTCTGTTTTTAAAAACCATGTTCTTAGGGACATGGTTTGGTGTGGCATTTGGCAATAGCGGTTGGACTTGATGATTTTAAAGGTCTTTTCCAAACTAAAGGTTTCCATGATTCTACAAGAAGCTTAACTGGGACTTATTTCCTAACTCCCATGGTACCTGCATGGTGATGATCAGAAACTTCATAAAGAACGACTTTCCCATCGAGCTGGCCGTCCAGAATTTCTTCTTACCATAACTTCTTTTCTTTAATAACTGTTTTCAAGCTGCCGCTGCAGAAAACTGACGATGCAGCCACCACTTTCTGCCTTCTGCCAAACAGAAGCAAACTCTCTGTGGTATAATTACTCTGAAACAATCAAACTTCCATTAGAGTTGGATAAAGTCATGGAAAGAAAAGGTGGGAGCCGTGGTACAAAGCCGAGGATGCTCCATAACACAGGCCTCAGGCTTTTGGTCTGAAAGGAAATAGCTCAATAGAAAATTAAAACTTGCACAGGTCACCAGGCAAAACACATCACAGCAGCCTTGGCTTCCTGCTTAAGTTCATTAAGTTAATGTTTGTATAATGCTTTGCAAGAAAAAACAATGCATTAAGTGCTAATATGGTCATCATTCACTTCTTGCTGGCAATCCAGGGGGAATTCTTGTTTGTCTGTCCTCCCCGTCTTCACCATGAGTTTAATCCTCAATCACCAGTGCTGGGAACTGGTTTGTTATGACAAGTCCTCCCTCCCCCATAACATTATTACAGGAGGGGCATTTTCTGCAGGGAGATGCATTTGCACAGCAGCATCTTGGTGCTTCCCGGCCAGTGGGCAAAGGGAAGAATTTCCAGCTGTTAAACCCAAACCAGCCCCAATTTGCATCCAGGGAATTTGTGCAGCACCACAGGGAGGCTGCAGGAGAGCCCAAGGCCCCCGGCTCAGCAGCTCAACCTTGTGATATATTTTTAAGCAGATTTCCTGCTTTTTTAAGCTACGGCCCCTCTCCTCTGGGATCCCCCTCCTCGCACAGCGCCTTTCTGAGAAACCCTGGACACCCGCTCGGAAATCCCCGCCTGACACAGGGTGTTTGCAAGAGGAACGCAGCGAACACAGGGCGAGGGGTGGCGGATGAGTCGCTTTTGTGTCTTTTTAAGCCCTTCCATGGGGAACAAGGGGTGCAACACTGGGCGATGGGTGACACAGTCCTGCCAGGACATCACCCCGGGCGCCACAGTGAACACGTTCGTTCTGCTGACCGACATCATTTTGGCAAGAGCTACTAATGACCAACGAGATCCGCTAACAATTAGCGCAAGATGCTCTCGAATGCCTTTCCTTACGCAACCTCAAAAGCAAAAGCCGCCACGTTCCTCTTTTCCATTTCTCTGAGCCTAAAACAACAATATGACCAATTTGGGGATGTTTTCTTTGGAGAGGGGGAGGCTTCCTGGAGCCTGGCGGGGCTTTTTCATTTATATATTGGGAAAAACAGGTCTCAGCTCAGGCTGGGGACACGGGAAGGCTGATCCACGCTGTCACCTGTGACAGTAACCCCAGCAACAGCTCGGCTGTGGCAGAGGCAGGAGGATGCTGACTCACGGCTGCTTCGCTTCCACAGCTCACCCTGCAGAAAACGCTGCGCTGCAAGAGTCTCGCTACTCCTTTCCTCCCCTAAAAAATAAAGTAAGAAACCTCAATTACAAATGAACACATCAAAAAAAAGTATCAGTGAATATCAAGGAAAAGTTTCATTCCACAAAGGAATTAATTTCGGTTCAAAAGGCAGCGCCCAGCATTAATTCGCCGAGGTCATTGCAAACAGAAATGACTCCCGAGATGGAAGGTTGTGCTGCAAATATAAATCACTGAATTATTAACAGCCTGGAGATGGCAAGAAAGGGGAGAAAACTCGAGAAGACCTTCTTAAAAGAAGAACTCTCCCCAAAATGACTGCAAGTCCCTTCTCTCCTTTGACCTTATTTCTTAGTCTGCCACTTGCTTTCTATTTCTTTTTTTAACGCAAATCTTGTGCTTTCTCCACTTTGTTCCCCTTCTTCTCTTGGGGAAGCACAAAATGAGACCCAGAACAGGCAAGAGAGAATGGAAATAGTTGACTTTGGCTTTTCCTCACAGCTCTGGCTCCTGATAAGGTCGTTGTGGCCGGGGAGCAATGGGAACACGGGGAGATGTTGGTGGGAGTGGGACCCGGGGCAGGTTCCAGCATCCCGGGGACACAATTCTGCAGCTCCCCCTTGGGAGCAAAGCTATGCACACCCCTCCTAAAAAACAGGGACCTTGGTGATTTTTTCAATTGCAAAAACCCCACACAAGGTATTATTATTATTATTATTATTATTATTATTATTATTATTATTATATTTCAAAAACCTCCCATTTCTGCAACACGCGCCCACACGTTCAGCCCTGCAAATCAGGGTCACGGAAAAGCCAGGAGGCTCAACTCACCACCCGCATCTGGGTCTGGTTCAGCCCATCATTCATTATTTCATTAAACAGATGATTTGGGGACTATTTCCCAAAGTGATGCTCAACATTTTTGGGAAAAAGGGTCTCATCCCTGCTGCCGAGGCTCTGAAATGCCCTCAGGTGATGGTGCCTCCATCCCTCCGTCTGTAAAATGGGTCGCAGGTATTGATCTTCCTTCATGGAGCGCCCTGAAATCTGGGGAAGACATGATTAGCATGGCAATTATAATTATTTACACCACCCTAATGGCGTCTCAGAGCCCATCATGGTTGTGGCTGGATTTCTAACATTTGTTAGAAAGAGATAAAAGCTTTTTCCGCTGGATGGTCTGAAGGCTTTCAGGCTTTGATGTGCTGTGGCTAATAGCCCCTTCATTTGATTCATTTTCATTTCTGCCATCGGTCTTTAAGAGCTGCCACACAGACTTTGTGAATGGATTGGAAGAGACAGAGCAGCAACCCCCCCAAAGCTGCTCCCGTTCTCATGAACACCAATCCCCACAGGGCGAACTCCCAGCCCCGCGCTCGTGTGCGAGGAAGCCGAAAATAGCAACGTTTATGATAATAATAATAAATAATGGGGCGGGTGCCAGAAAGCATGAAGTGCCTCCAACGGATTTCGTGTGTGTGTTTGTACGTATGTGTGCGGGAAGGTCCCAAAATGCAAGTGACAGCAATAATTGAGGCTTTTGTCAGAGCATGAGTGTTGGAATAATTGAATCGCTGCCTTGTTACATACGGACCGATTTAGACCCTCATTATGCATTTGGCAAGTACTTAGCATAACGAATCAATTTAAAACGGCACATGAGACTCAAGTAATTCATAATGAAACTCCAAATCAAGATTACAAGGCAAGACTAAGCCTCCCCAGCTCAAAGTGATGGGATGGAGAGGCAGGCGGTGATGAAGATGAGGGTGGGGAGGAGGCTAAGAAAGGCTCGAGCCTCTGCCACCGCCTCCCGCCTGCCCTTGGTTCAGTCATTTAACCCTCGTATCAAAGTGGCACATATGACACTTCAGTCCCAGAGAGTATTTCATGTCTGGCTCCTTTCACAAAGCTCTGTGGTCACTGCTGGGTGTCCCCAGCTGTGTCACATCTTCTCTCTTGCTATTCAAGAAACAGCCCCAAAACAAACAAGTTTCTTCTCCTGAATTTACCCCATAAAAGCCCCTTTGCCACCACGACACAGAAGTGGCTGCAGCTCTGTCGTCCCTCTCTGCTGAGCCACAACACATCCCCGCCTCCCAAACATCACGCAGTTTAACAAGCTTAAAACGGTGAGATGGGGAAGAGGCATCAGATGAGCTGCGTGGGCGAGACCGGGCACCCATGGCAGCAGCAACGTGGAGACGAAGCACATACATCCCGAAAGGCTTCACCAACATCCCTACACACGCAACAAATCCAGCACGCAGCGGCAAAACTTTGCAGGAAGGACTCGGCTGCTGTCCAGGAGGCACAGAGCAGGGCAAAGCCCGGCCTAAGATATGCTGAAGTCCGGCTTTACGCACAGAACGCAGCAGAGAAACATAACAGCGCGTCCTCATAGCAGTTGTCTGCTAAGGCTTTACCTCTGTGCGCTTTAGGAATTATCCAGCTGGGATTAAAAATACCTCCCACTCCTTCATATTTAAATATAGGTTTTCAGGCTAGCAAAAAAAAAAAAAGACAGAGACAAGGCTTTGCTCAACTAGAGCTGAATAATTAAGGATGACTAATAGGATGTACTGTGGGAAAGCGCAGAAGAGACTCGTGTCAGAATGCAGACCCTGGCTGATCAATCCTGTTGTATCCAGAGCACAGGGCAGCTGGGGTTTCGGGGGTACTGCTGCTCCCACTTCACAGCCTCTCCTCCTTCGGAGGCTCCAAACACGCTGCTTTGCTCTGATATCATGGGTAAAAGATGAGTTTGCTGGGCTGGGAGCACCCGCTTCCTCCTGTTCCTCTGAAGGGGTCCCCAATATTCATCCAGATGGGAGGGCTGGGAACTCTAATGCTATATAAAATACTTCCTAGGAATGAAAACCAGAATGAAATATTCTGATTGCATCCAAGTTTGGTCCATCCTTACAAATTTATTTAGAAATCCCCAGAAAAGATTGGGAGGGGAAAAAAAAAAAATCAAAGGCGGAAATAATGGGAAACGGAAAACTTGGTTTACATCCAGCTCTGAGGGATGTGCTGCAAACACAGAGTCCTTCTCCAGCGAAAACACGGGATTTAGAGCATCTTGAGCGAGATTACAGAGGTTTCTGGATGGAAAATGAAGTTGGTTACCTAAGCCAGCAGTGGAGCAGCTGTGTGCATGGACATGCGGGTTCACAGAGGATAACTGGGACACGGGGGAGGGTGGATGGTGTGTTTCATAGAAATTAATGTGCTCCAGTGGTGGTTCTTCACTGGTATCTTGCAAGCTGTAACCAGGTCCAAGGAGCCAGGTCCTGTGGACGTGCACAGCTGGTTTCAGGGTCACGATGCCCACACAGCATGGGATTGGGGCATCCTCTGTGGTTCCAGCAAGTCCCCGGGTGTCACCCAGAACCAGAGCAGGTTTGTAGGTTGTCACGTAACCTCCTCCTGCCATTTGGTGGCTTATGTAGGACACGCAGCCCCCCGGGAGGCTCCAACGCTGATACAGCATCTCCATCCCTGCGGTTTGTGCTGCGACACGTTTGTTGGCAGATGGATTATCTGGGCCAAATCCTGCACTCGGGGATACCCAACACATCTCTCGATGACTTCATTGAGCTTTCTCATTTTGCCAAGTGACACAGGCGGTGTGACCCTGGGGTCTGTGTGCAGCTACCGGAACCGTGTCCCGTGTGTGCCCAGCAAGCTGTCCCTGCACACAGCACAGGGATGGCGGGGACATCCCTCTCAGGGTGACAAGGAGTGTGTCCCTACCTCAGGCAGAAGGAAAAGGATGAAGGGGGGATGTTCATCAGCTCCCCAGCATGGGGGTGGTTGTTTTAAGTTAAAGAATGGGTCAAGACAGATTTCAGCTCCTGCTTGTTGTACTGAGCATTTATCCTGAATTCTCCCCAAAGCCCAGGTCTTGAGAAGAGCCAAGTCCCAGCTGCACGAGTTCAGCTTAGGAGCACAAATGATTATAAACCTTTTCCTAAGGAGAAGCTTCCCCTTCCACCCCCTCACAGATCGATGGCCCCTTGCTGTGGAGAGGAGATGACCTTAATTGCAGCTGTCCCCTCCAGCACAACCTGGGAAGGTGACGCAGCTTGGAGATCCAGCTGTGCCTTGCAGCATATGAGCCGGTGCCTTGGGCTCCATTAGAGCATCCTGCAAGATGCTTGAGCCTACCAGATCCAGACACACGGCTTAACCCACTTTCTGATTGATTTTTTTTGTTTGAGATGCAGATTTTTGAATGAAAAAAGCAATTTCGCTTCAGAAGAAAACTTTTAAGTTCACTTTACATGCCACAGCCCTCAGCACTATCCCACAGCAAACACAGCGATCACAGCCATCCGAGGTCAAGGAGCTTGTTTCTTACCCTATTTTAACACCAACTGGGCCCAGGTGGTGGAAAGACAGAACAAGTGCAGCCAGTCAAAGCTGCTGATTTGTTTGTCTCCTTCAATTTTTTCCACGCTGAAGCTATTACTTTTGATACATCCCACGAAGATGCTGCACCGCTCTTCTCGGGAAGCGCTTCCGTGTGTTATCCAAACAGAGCAAGCTCAGCAGTGACCAAATCCTTTCTGGTTCTTGCATTAATCCCCACTCTCTCCATTTTACCTAATAATCTCTGCATTGCTCTATTTAGACTGCTCTGCTGACCTCCAGCTACACAGGCTCCCCTGCACTGCCCGTCTAGGAAAGCCAGGGATTAGGCTTGTGAATTTTTCAGTCATTCAGGCATATACCCAGGTGATGTGTTAAAAATCCTGGCTTCAGATTCACAATCTGTTCCCTTTTTTTTCCTCTCCTGTTTCTGGAGACTGAAAACAGTGTGAGCTGTGGGGTTTGGGGGACAAAACCACGCCAGCAGCTCCCAGCCCCATCTGCAACGCTTGTCACCCAGGAGCGATGCCAAGGACAAAGAGCTGAGGATCCCCTGGGTGGCCTTTTCACGCCTCATCTCACACTGACCCAACCATAAATATGTAAGAGGAAAAAAAGGCTATTTTTAACCATCACTAGGTGGACGGGAAGGTTCACTTCTGAGGCTCCAAGACCAACCTTTGCAGGTGCAGGGACTGGAGCTCAGCCGAGCGTAACGAGTTCATCCAGAAAACCTGCTGCCCCTGGTTATCAGTGCTGCTTTAATACAGATGCCACAGGACACGGCTCTCTGCTTCGTTAGCCAGGATGTCTGTCCTCGGGGAGGCTGTGAAGACACACAGACACCCCACCTGGTCCCTTGACCTGCACGTTTAGCCACCTCCCTACACACATGTAGAGCCCCAAGGCCCCTCAAACTCTGCTCAGGTGCCTGGGGGTGCGTGTGTGTGTGACGAGCATGGAGATGTTTTCCAGAAAGCAGAAAACCTCACTGATTTCCCCCAAGTCTTCCCCCAGACGTCTTCAGCTCCCAGCCAGACTCTTACACAGCCGCGTGCATTAAAATCAGATGCAAATCTCCCCACTGCAGAAATATCTGACAGATACAAGCCTTTGTTCCCTCCCAGGCATAATTGCAATTTGAAGAATGCTCTCCTCTAAGAGAAATGTCTATTTAACCTCCACGTTATCTGGAGGTGGTGAAACTCCATATGTCCATCTGCAGCAGCTGATAGGGAAACACTGAAGGAAGCCGATACCATCTTTCATTTCTCATCAGTAACCCCACGGCTCGCCTGCTGCCAGCCGGCTTATTTTCCATTGTATAAGGCACCAGCTGCATCCTTCCGGGCCCTAACAGCCCACTTTGAGACCTATTCAAAGCCTGTCATTTCTACCAACATCGTTAACGAGAAGATTTGGGACAAAATGTTTTGCACCTTGGGTTTTTGTTCATTTTACAGGCACAGCTGGGAGAAGGAGGTTTGTTTTTTTAGCTTTGCAAAGGAAGCTGCTAGCAGAATGACAAGCCTTTGTTCTTCCTAGGGCGCTCGGAGAATTGGCACTTCCAGAACTCAAGTCTTTAGGAGGCCATTCAGACCCAAGGCTGTTAAGAAAATTGATTATAAACTCCATTAAGCAAGTGGAGACAAACCGAAGCACTGTTGCCAGCCCTGCTTGCCTCAAACCGACACTCCCCAAAGCCTGGGAGATCTTTGAGAAAAGCCCTTTCTGCAAAGTTCTGCAACACAGCTGAATTGTCCCAACACAGAAACCTGGGGCCAAACTTTCGATTTGGCCCCCGCCTCGATGGGATGTCTGTGACAGTCACGCAGTATCGGGCAGCCTGGCTGTGGCAGAACTTGCACCCAAACCCTACACAACTACAGAAAGACCACTTTTGTTCCAAGAAGCTGCAGTTGAAAACGTCAAACTTGCTTCAGAAAGAGGAAACTGAGGCACAAGGTTTCCTCCAGCAGCCTCACATCAGGAACCACAAGCAGATCTCTCACACCTGACCTCGGCGTCCGGGCCACTAAACCACATGTACCTCTTTGCCCAGCAAGGCACACACAGCTGCTGGGGAGCTGAACAGCAGCTCCTTTCAGTTGCGTTTGCATGAAGATGGCTGAATTCTCCCCGTTTCCAGAGCTCACGCTGCAGCAGGATCTATTCCCGACCCAAGCGCCTGGCCAACATCACCTTCCCAGGTGTGTGTGACGCACCAGCACGCCTCTATTTTAAGGTGCTGCTGTGTGACGGCTGGAGAGGTGTTTTGCTTTTTCCAAATCTGCAGTGGTGTGAACGCAGCATCATGGAGAAGCTGGAGATGGGCGCTCCACCACAGTACAGTCACACATTCAGCCCTGCAACAGGAACAACGCTCACATTGTCAAGCTGAGTCCTCACCGAGCCATGCAGAAAGCAGCCACTCCATCCCAAGTTCCCAGTAATGTACAAACCTCCATCACCCCTTGGTGTCACCAGTGCGTGATGACACCATCTTAAAATCATAGAACAGTTTGGGTTGGAAGCGACTTTGAAAGCTCATCTTCTCCAAGCCCCCTGCAATAAGCAGGGACATCTTCACCTAGATCTTCAACCACTTCTACCTGGAGACCACCACCCAAAACCACTCATGAAACTCTGTTCCCAGCTCTGAGTTTGCTGCTCCCGTCCCGATTCCAGCAGCTCTGTTTTGCTTTCTACCCACCTGGACAGGCAGCTGAACTCAGAGAGGGAAGGTTTGTGCCCCACCAGCCCTGTCATGAGAAGACACATTGTGCTGAGCTCCCTCCTGGCCAGGAGTTATTTGTCTTCTGGCATTTGGGAGGTTTATTAACGCAGAAGCAAAACTAAGCAGACAATAAACCCACAGTGCTAGAGCAGCAGCACATGTTGTTTCGGGAAACTTAAAAATCCCGTCAACAGGGACTTCAGCCCAGTGGTGGTTAACCCTGTTCTGGTGAGCATGGTTGTGTTTATTTTTAATAATAATTCTTCTACTAAATATGCACTGATTGGGGGTTGTAGAGACAGGAAAGTGAAAAAAAGGGCTATTGAACCTGGAAGCCCAGGCAGGGGCCTCTGCGGTTTTCCCTATCCTCACCAAAATAATCCTAAAAACAAGGAAGCACTTGTCTCCCCAGCAGCCCATCCTTTCATTTGGGGGTCCCACAAACCCTTGGCAGATCTGAGAGAGCAAAGGAGAAAGCCCTAAACACCGACCTGCCTCTGATAACCAAGTAAACCCACATTTATGGGATCAGCTCAGATAATCTCTGGCAAACGCAGTTTTGTGGCACCACGTTTGGATTCAGAAAACAACCAAGCATTAAAAAAACAGGACAAAGAGCAGCGGTGCTGGTATTCAGATGGCAGCAGGGAGAGGCTGGGAGGGCAGGTGATGGTAAACACTAAAATCCAGACATCAATTAAAAATGGAGCCTAGGGGAGAATTTATGGTAGATGCAGGTAAACCCCAATGGGGAACCCCAGTAACGCCCAGTCCCCCCAGTGCAGCGCTGCTGCTGGGGAGAATTAAGTTAATAACTCTGCTGATGGACCAGACACCCCGGGGATATCCCCAGTCCCCCCATGTGCTCCAACACCTCCTGCTCTCTGCTGTACCCCAGCCTGCACGTCCCCCGTAAGGAATCCCACAGCGGGTGATGCTCCTTTCCCAGCTCGACACCCAGGCTCTCAAAACGCACAGAGCGTGACACCATCCAGCGCACCCGAGGCCACATGAAGAATGCAAATCCCTTCTGCCAGCACGGCTGGACGCGTTTCAAGCCCCACGAGAGCTCACCTCAGACAGTGCTTTCCTTTCAGGTCTGCAACAACTGATTTTCTTGCTTTAATGTGACTTGACGTGACTTTTTTTTTCCCTCATGTACACTGTCTGTCTTTTCCTCTCTCCCTCTGGTTTCTTGATCGCTGCAAAGCTGTCAGTCTCATCCTGCTCCACAGGAGAAGGCAGAGCTCTGCAATATCAGGGCATACGGGGGATTTTCATAGGAAGAACTATGAGATATTTTCTTCCCTTTAGTTGCCAAAGGGGGGTTAGCTCCTGCTCCCTTCTTTCCCACAGGGACAGCTTTTCACAGGGACTACGTATTTCCACAGCACCTTGCACAAGGACACCACAAATCACAGTAAAGTCCCCAAAAAACCCAGACCTGGGGTGCTGAATAGCAAGAGACACCCTGTGACCCTCCGCTGCTGCTGGGGTAGAGATGAAGGGTTACACACGGTAACCCAAGACTCACGACCAGTATGGCTTGAGACTTATTTTGAAGACAAACAGCTTCCCCAGCTCCCGTCCCCTTTGCCACGGCCCTTCTCAACAGCAACAGCCCAGCGAGCTCAGGCTCGGCGTGCCAGATGGTGGACCTTGGGGCGAGCAAGCGTGGTTGGATTTAATGTGTGGAACAATCCCGTCAAAGTCCCGGGCCCAGATCCTACATCTGCTCCGGCTGCCCGACAGCGCCTGCAGCCAGACTCCATGGAGTTCCCTGCATGCAGGGAATCCCCAGCACGACACCGATATCCGGGGTGGCGAGAAAAAACAGGGCTCAGGCCGGGAAATCAAGCTATTCCTGTAAAAGCACATTGGGGACATGCTATCATAGCCCTGGAGCTGGGTTAAGTGACACATGGGGCCACCAGCCAACGTCAAGGCCATAAAACAGGGCTAGGTTGCTGCTCCGCTCTGGCAGAGGCTGCATATTGGTGCAGGTGACACAACTGGGCTCAGATAAGGCTGAAATTGCCCCATTCTATGCACCTCACTTTACAGCAGTGTACTGCAGACCCCCCAAAACACACCTGCAGTGCCAGCAAGCACACGAGCCACCATCACTGCCCACGTTTTCATGCTCCATGTATACATTTTCTAGTCCACTGCAGCAGGATGGAAAAGTCCCAGGAACTCCAGGTCTGGCGTCCTCCCAGCGCGCCAGGAGACCCATCGCAAAGGGAGCGCGATGGAGTTGTTGTGGATGCCGAGTGTGGCAGGACCCTTGATGCAAGGCACAGCGTGCTATCTTTAGAAGGAACACATGCTATGCACGATTCCTTCTGCTCTATTTCCTACATGAAACCCTTCGCGGTGCACGCTCGCAGGGGTACGGAGGGAGGAGGGGGTTCCCATGTCCCACAGCTAGTGCTAACACGACCAGTCAATGAGCAGCAAGCAGGTTGGTGTTTAAGCTATGATACCGTAAAACACAGAATCACAGAATGGTTCGGGTTGGAGGGACTTTCCCAGCTTCCCCAGTGCCCCCCCTGCCATGTCAGGGACATCTTCACCAGCTCAGGTTGCTCAGAGCCCCGTCCAGCCTGGCCTGGGATGTCTCCAGGGATGGTTCATCTACCACCTCTCTGGCCAACCTGGGCCAGGCTCTCACCACCCTCAGGGCAAAAACTTCTTCCTGGCTGGGGTCCAGCCTCTGCTTCCCAGTGGAGTGTTTTCACTGTTAGACTTTGCTATAAAATGGGACGAAACTGTATTGCCTGCCTTGCAGAGTCTGCAGGAGAAGTGCTGATGGTTTTTGTGGGATTTGGGTGTGATCTCAGCCTTCCACCTCACAGTCCTCCTGAGACTCAGTCATACGGTACCCCAGTCTGCAAACCACAAAGAGGTCAACGCAATGCAGAGAAGCTTGCAGCTCTGCCAGCCAAGACAGCTTCACCATTTCCCCTGGTTTTCAGGGGCTTCCATGCTTTATGGGAATCTGTTCCCAAAACACATGCCAGGAGTAAATGGCAAGCATTTGTACCACCTGGGAGAGGGGTCCGGGGACAACTTAAACCCTAGCACAGCCCCAAAGAAGAAACAGGAGCGAATTGACACCCAGACTCTCCCCACACACACACTCCCTTCTCTGAAAGTCTTTTCAGGCTGCTCCCACCTCTGGGGTTTACAACTGAGCCAAACCACGTGAAACAGAAAGAAAACATTTGGCAAGGAGTCAGAGGCTGCTCTTCTGCGCTGCCAAAGCCCATCAGAGCCACCTCCGTGCAGCACCGCACACAGGCGCCCACCAGCCCCACCGCGGCTCCGGGGCACGAGGAAAATGCGCTGCCAGAAAAGTGAGCGGAAACTGCCCAAAAATCCTTGGCTCCTGGTAGAGCCAAGGCAGGATTTTCAAACAGCAAGACCATTCTCTCTATTAAAAAAATAAATAGAGAGGTGGGTCATTTATTGTCTCCAGTGAATGTAAGCCCTGGTGCGTGATGTCTCAGAGGGGTGACAGTGCTGTCACCCATAATAACCTTGCCCACTGCGTGCTGACAGTCACCCGAGGCTCCGGCAGGGCTGGGGACGCCAGGCTGGCTGGCGAGACAGCTCGGGTGACTTCTGCGCTGTTGCACAGCAGAGGGGACGCAATCACAGTTTATTGCAGTAAGAGGATAAATTCCTGTTCTGCGAGACGCTGCTCACCGCAAGGTGCCGGCTCCTGTTAACTTCGCAGGGTTAAGCGAGGGGGAAAGTGGGAACGCTGTGCGTGGATCCAAACTGCTCCACGCACTTGAACTCAACCGAAACAAGGAGGAGAAACTAAACAGGGGGAGAAGGGTACTTGATTAAATATTCATGTGAAAAAGCATTACTCTCCCTCATAAATAACAAAAATATATTCCTTCTCAATTAATATGCATCACTACTAACTCATTTAATGAAGCCAAGCTCTGTCCCAGGAACCGAACACTAACGCTTTCTGTCAGCAACACGCAGTAGCACTCTGAGATTACCTTTCAGTCATTTTTTTCCTGATTCTCCCCCCAAGGTGGCAGTTCTCAGCCTGTGTCTGTCCCGACCAGCACAACACCAGCACCCAGAGCCACAATATGTAGGAAAGAGCATCACACTAGCAATACAGGAGCAATGCTGCTGCACCAGGCAGTGCTACCCATCCCCGGTGGGTTGGGTTGTCTTGTTTTCTTGACTAGAAGTATGAGCAGTCCCTCTTGCTGGCCTACATTTGAACGAGGATATTTAAAGACTTAAAAAGAGGAGAAGTTTGGGGTCTTTTTAGTCAAAGAGTCGATGATGGACCCTGTGCAGCCTGCAGCTTCTGAAATCACCATGCTGGCACCATCCTCCTCCTCTCTCAACTCCTGCACCAGGGAGGAGAGAGGACGGCAGGAGCAGGACCAGTCACAGCAGCTTTACAGGTGAGTATTTGAGCAAGTTGTCCCATTTAATCCCCAAAAATCAGGCTTGCACAGCCAAAGGGCAAGGCATAAGCCTCATTCCTACTAACAGGTCACACTACACAGCGCTTATGACACCACAGTGCAAGCAATTGTACAAATCAACAAATAATAGTCTCATGTTTAAAAGCTCCTTACACAGGTTCCATTCAGGAGGTCCTGAAATTGATGGATCCTAAATTTTCTTTCGCCAAAACCTTGTGTTTGCCTGAGAGAGCACGCGATGTTACACAGTAGGAGAGCCAAGAGCGATACTTCTAATCCTGCATTAACAAACATGACTCACCCATTTATTTTCACTGGTATGTTCATGGTTATTTTAAGCTTTGTCTAAAGAATGCCAGCTACTGTATAATAACTGGAATGAAAGATGGCAGTGTTTTTATTTTGCTTTACAACTAAAGATTTATTTTTAGTTCCTTAAAAAAAAAACAACACTGAAAAGAGAAGCTGGCCTGTAAATTATTTTAAAGGCTTGGGCACCGATTTCCTAAAGCAGATCCACGTGAGCAAGTCCCAACTCCAGGCCAGAGTCGCCACCAGCAAAAACTGGTGGCCCAGGTGCCACCAGCCCTGAACTCTGCTCTGCACGTTCCCTGGACACCCCTGGCAAATCCCACCTCACAGACGACGGTTTAAGAGATAGGACTTTGCTTTTGTTTAGTTTATGCCAAGAGCCCTCCTGCCTTTCCCCAACAGGCCATACGCACACAAAGAAGGCAACGCTTACATCAACACAGCACCAATTTCGGGGAGACTTTTGAGTTACAAGAGGAATCAAAAATATCACAGGTGGATTATTTGGGTCTCCATTACTGTCTACTCCTAAAAAGACCTCAGCGTGCCTATCCTTGGGCCACCCCAGGCTCCAGACCCCTTTTTGTCACACCCCCTCCTGCAGCAGCACAGCCACTCCTGCTGATTCCGCCCCCAGACCCCACTGACGCAGCTCTTGCTGCACTGAAGTGGGGTAAGATTAATTCTTGGCACACCGGCTCCATCCTTGCAGCGCTCCCGTTGTGCCAGCTCGCAGCCCGGCGCGTTTCCCACCTGAGGTTACACCATAAGCTCGTCTGGGGCGGCCGTCTGCTCCACGCGGCTCCATCTGCTCCCGCAGCGAGGGGCTGGGTGTTGTCTGGGGTTACGGATGGTGAGGAGGATGCGAGTCCTGGGCTCTGTTCCTATAGACAAATCAACGGAGAGAGCACAAATATCCAGAGGTCACCCTCTCTGCTTTAAAAGTGGGGAAAAGGAAAATGACGTGAAACACTCGCCCCAGAGAAACTGGTTATTGAGTATTTAGAGCCCAAGGTGCAATGAGCTCACTAGGAAAAGAGCAGGGGTGAAAAATCAGGCCAGTGCATTGATCTGAACCACAATTTCTGTTTGGAAACTGCTGGAAACAGGAGAAGCAGCGTGTTTGACAAAAGGGGCTGAACTTCAGCTGAACGAGGGAACAACCAGCCACACAACCACATCCAACCATCCCTTCTCCAGCCTCCAATAACCCCGAGTAAATACCCTCCCATCCCTTCATGTCTCTTTCCCACTTTCCCCAGACTTGTATCTGGAATAAATCCCCCTTTGCCCTCCCCAGCAGGCAGAGGGATGACGGCCCCTGTGCCTCTGCTCACAACCTACGCCCAGGGTGCTCACAGCAGGGATGCTTCTCTTGGTTTTACTCTCTCATTGCACATTTACAGACCAGCTCGCCCGGCAAAGCCGCAATACACTTCTGCCTCTGAACAGAGCAGAGCATCCCTAAGAATCTCCCATCAGAAAGTCACCGTCAGGCTTCCAGAGCCACAGACGCTTCCGCAGCCGTTTTCTGCCCTCTTGTGAAGCTCTGCAGAAATCCAACCACTCCAGCTCCGCAAGCCCAGGCCAGCTTGTTTCCCCTGCAGAGCCCTGAAGATATAACGACTGTCCCCAAGCCACACCGCTGAAGGCTTCCTGCACATGAATTAAAGGTTTTAAGTACCATCACCCCAAAAAAAAAGAGCATTGCTACCAGTTCTGCAACAACCCACACCAGGCTCGACTGCTTTATCCTGCAATCAATCACTTTTTAAAGCCCTGAGCCAGGAGATTCCCCCGTGCACAGCTGGCCGGGGCTGAGACAAAGCTGTCACTCCCTCTATCCAGTCAGGGCTTTCCCGGGATCCCATGGAATTAAAAACTGATCAGTCTATAGATTAGAAAAAGCCCAAGCGTGTCTGTGTGCTCTTCCTCCCAACCAGCCAGCACACTGCAGGGTTCAAGCCTCCCTCCCCTTTTCATAACCTTATTTCTAGTGTTGCCTGCACAGGACACCAGGATTTGGTGGTTTATCCCAGGGATATGGCTGGGAAAGGGCAGGGATGCAGGGAGCAGCCTGGGGCTCAGCATGTTCCTGCCTGCTGAAGACAAAAGGTATTTGTCCAGAAGGAGCAGGAACCTTTGGCTCTAACCGGCTTTTGGTGCCAGCGTGGGCTGGACCAGCATGGCCCAAATTTCCAGTTCAATCCTGTGTCTCTCCTGTTGGCCACATGAAGGGACAGAAGGGACATGACTCATGCAGAAAGGGACACAGAGCAGCGACAGAAGGGGAGGTTGGCTGCCTGGGCACATCTTGCTCAGAGCACACCCCCTCCCCTCACCCCTAACTCCACCATCTGATCAACAAGTCATTTTCTCGTTCAGAGAGAACGGTCCATCTTGTGCCAACCCAGCCCAGCCACATGGGTCCCTCCATAAATCCACAGCTGCAATTCCCCCTGCGCCCACAACCTCCAGCATCCCTCCTTTACAACAGGGAAACTGAGGCACAAAACAGGCTGTGAGCTGAAAATACCCAACCCTGTTAGAGACCAGAGGATTCATCCACATGCCCCAGCTGCAAAAGCCAGCCCGGGTCAAATTCCGCATAGCAACTGGCATTATCCTCCTTCCCAAAAGTGTCAGTGACAGATGCCAAAAGCTCCCTGGGGTCTCTTTCATCTTCCCGAGGCATTTAATACTCTCATATAGATTGTTACTGGGCCCATCAATTACTTGACTTTGGCGTGATGACGCAACACAGAACGCAGGCTGCACAGCTTTTAAATGCCACGGACATAAGGACAAACTCATTCCATTTGGTCTCCTCCAAACATTTGTCACAGCCATAGCAGGACTGTTCCTTAAAATGTAGGGTTTTATTCTGGATTGCGTGATTGCATCCGACAGCACAACAACACCATGTTGAGCCTTTTCCCTTCCAAAAGCCGCTTTTCATCACTTGGGCTCTGAACCACGCAGGTGCTGCCAGGGAGCTGCTTGTATCGACGCCGGACCCATTCCAAAATGTGACAATTGGAGCGATCGAGCACGTCCAGAGCCACGAGCCAGATGGCACAGCCACCCTGCTCCCTTCCCAGACAAACACTCAGCGACCCGCAGCCCAACCCGCTCCGACAAGCCAGACAGGAGGAAGGTCAAACCATCTGTTTGCCGAGAGCTCAGTGCCATATTTAAGTACAAATAGTTTAAAGACTGCAAAGCTGACCTTAGACTTGCCGGTAATTGCTTTAGTCTTGCTTCTGTTGTGTCCGCAGGAGCTTGCAATCGCTTTGGATGCTGGAGCTGAACGGCCAGAACAGAACCTGCAAAGCACCTGACACCTACAAAGAGCAGCAGGACATTTATCCTCATCAAACTGTCACTCCCTCAGCAAAGCATTGCGCCCCAAGACTGAGCCAGGCCTGTCTGTATGCTCAGAACTGGGAAAAAACTCATTTATTTTTCATTATTTAAGCTTCTGAAGTCCTTATTGCTAAAATATTTTGAAATCTCCCTGCAGCTTCCATCCCTTCCCAGAGCAAAGCAGCTGGTGCCTTTCATCGCCAGCAGCTGCATTTCAGAGTCTGCAACTGCTGCCAAGTGTTTGGGGGAGCCCTGAGACACACAGGCCCACCCACTCACACTTATTAATCCCTCCTGCAAACAAAGAGACCTTTCTTTTTGAAACCCAGCACTCCCCCACCTGAACCACGGCCTGAGCCTCCCAGTTCGACCTCCTGGCCGACACCACTTTCAACAGGAGCACTGGACTATATGACCTTCATCTGAGCTCACTCAACCTCGATTTTTGGGCTGCTATTCCTAACTCTAAATAGGAAAAATTCTAAGAATCCATTTCTGGCCTGTAAGTCTTGTTTGTTCACTCACCGTCAAGGAAAGCAACTATCATACACAGACAATGTGCAGAGAAACCTCAGGCAAAGCCTCCCTCACTCCCCCAGGCCCTGGAGGCCTCTTGGTGGCCCTGGGAGCCCCAAGAGCTGGTGAACATGAGACTTAGATTTCATCGCACCAAAATACACACAGAGCAACTCAAGAGTGAGGTCTAAGGTACAGGGGAGGAAAAAAAAAATATATATATATGTATATATAGAAAGAAACGAGGAGAAAACGCCCAGTGCCTCCGCCGTACCAACACACCCCGGCCGCAGCGCAGCGCCGCACTGAGGGGGCGAGCCCCCCCCGCCCGCCTTTTATAACCGAGGGGGCGGGGCCTCCTGACCTCACTCTTGCCCTTCTCCAAGATGGCGGACACGGCAGACGGGGGTTTTGCGCATGCAAGTAAACGGATTTTTTTAAACTGTTTTTGCAGTAAACGGATTTTTTGGTGTCATATTTAATTCTCTCTGTGAGGTGACAGGCAACCTGTGAAGTAAGTGCTTTCACCGTCATTAGGACGGTTCACCTAGCTGCTGGAGACAGTGACGTCACGTCATGTGCCTAGGTGAGACACTTGTCACATGACCAGGGGAGGGACTTTCTGATCTTAAACATAGTGTGGGCTGGGGGTTGGGTGCTACATTCTTGTTGCAAAAAAGGGGGGAAAAAAGTGTGTTGGGTCACATTCTGGGAGCTGCCGAAGTCACAGAAACACCAATTTATAAGGCAAAGTCTAAGATCGATCATTAATCTTTTTTTTTCCCTACTTATAATAGAGGTTCTCAGTGAAATCAGTGGCAAAAACGTTGATCGTGGGAGGCAGCGATTTGGTTCCTGGGTGGGTGCTGGGTGCTGGGCGAGCAGTGCGGGGTGAGCATGGCCAGCATTTCCCCCGGCGTGGGCAAGTTCAGACCCCTCCGAGCCGCACCTCTGTTCGTGCTCCTGGTTGGGTGCACTGGGCTGGGGAGGCGCCCAGGAAACTCCTTAATTCAACACGTTATGGACTTAGACACAAATTTAAAAAGCGTTCAGCTTGCGTGAAGGTGATAAAGAGAGACAAATTGATTTTGCCAAGATTAGACTCTTACATGGGAAGATCTCGACCCAAAATAAAACTGTTATCTTGAATTTCTACAGTGATTCCTTTCTCCATCTCAATCCTTGGTCTTTCACTGTAGGAAACGCCCCATTTCCCTGGTTTGGACTCTGCAGTATCACAGGTTTATTATCAGATTATTCACAGAAACAGCAGGGCAGAGAGCCAGGGTTGTGTGGGGCAGCAGGACACAGGCTCTAGGCTGAGGAATCCTTTGGTTTGGGGACACTCTTGTGGATGTGAACAAGAAGCCAGAACTTGCACCGTTCTGTTCCAGGATGAGGACGCAGCAAAGGTTTAATCCCTGCTCACCCCAAGAGGGGAAACGGACTCCGAACAGCAAACGACAATATCTCAGTTCTGGAAATCCTTCCTGGTCCTGCGTGGGGTTTGACCCTGCCAGGGTTCTTCCAGCTGTCACGGGGTGTTTAGATCAGTGTTGGGCTCTGCTACAATCAGAATGAGGAGATTTCGGGAGGTGACTCAGCTGGGATGAGCTCAGCCCCGCCTGACCGCTGCCTCCCGCCCCAGCATCCTGCCTCGAAAACCTTCCCCATCCAGGGTGGTGTGCTTAGAGCTGCCAGACGCTGCCGTCTGAGGGGAATGATTATAACTTGTGCTATAGATGAGTGGAAAAGGCTTTTCCTTTTTCCTTTTCCTTTTTTTCTCACCCCCAGGTGATGTTATTTCTGGACATCCAGTGGGCTGCGTGGGAAGCAACACACCCACAGTGGGTTAAACTCCGCAGGGCACGGCAGCACCAGCTCATGCGCTGCACATTTAATGTGTCTGTCGGTGTATGTGCTGGTGCCCGAAGTCTGACAAACCGCACATCTGATTAGAAGACGTGAGGTTGTTTCATTGTCCCACACAAATCAGTTCCTCAAAGTCTTTCTCTTGGATGACTTGCGCAGCAGTATGTGGGTGAGGATGCCAGAACAGTGCAGCCCTGGGGTCACGGTTTTGGTGTTGCAGAAGATGTGGAAAGAAATGTTTGGGTCTGGCAACAGTTCTTTCACCTCTGCGGTTCAGCAGCGGGATCTGCAACACCCCACACGGTGTGTGCAAGGAGCTGGGGTGTAAACTGGATTAACGCTGCGCCCACGGTGCTGGGACAGCGGAGTTGGGGTTTCAGTGGAGACCACAGCCCTGTTAGCACCAGCATGTCCAGCACAGGTGCTGCATGACTGTCAGGGTGGGTTTGCATTGATCGGGGCTCCATCCAGCCCCAAAACTCACCCAGCGCTACCCCAGCACACAGCAAGAGAGAGGGAAACATCTCCTCGGTGGTTTTGGAAGCCTCCTTACCTGGAGACACTGAGTAGATTTCCATGTATCTCAGAGAAATCTATCCAAGTTTGTGTTGGGCAGCTGCTTCTGCTCCTGCCCAGCTTTCAGTGCTGTTTTTCCCCATAGCACTTTCCCGATGTCTCACCCACCTGCAAGACGAAGGCGGCTTTGCATTTCTGGATGGGCAATCAGCACATCACCGTGTTTGTCAGACTTTTTTACCCCCCTCTTTACTTCTTTGTTGCTCTACTGAGCCCTCAACCATTTAGGAGGTGGATTAAGCCACAAGTTGTTACCTGGACTCTGCATTTTCACCCTTTTGTAAGCAAACTCAAGCCCTGACCTTGTGAAATCCGGAGAGCAGCTTGGGCTGTGATTTATTTAATAATCCAACCACCTTCTCCACTCCCTAGGTGGGGTTTGGTACAAACGGGGCAAGGCACTTTTGAGCAATATCTTGCAAAGCTCTTTGTTTACCAGGGAATGTTTCTTGATCCTGACATCCCAAGAGGCTGGAAAATCAGGCTGGGACCCCAGGGTGCTGCTGGAGCACCCACCAGCTCGGGGAAGGAGCTTTTCTCTCTGGAGGACTCACACACAGCCCTGGGCTGCTTCCCCAGCGCATCGGGTGACACGGAGCACCCTGCATCAGCGGGGCTTTCACCCAGCGCACGCCTTAGAAACACACTGCAATGTCATCATTTCATTTTAATGGGCGGCCTTAGGCATTAAGACATCACATCACTCACCTCCGCCCACTGCTGTTCTTTCACGGGCTGTTTGGCTTAGAGATCTGTGGCAAGCAGAGGAGCTATAAGACAGCACGAGTGGGGTCAGAAGCAGCAGCAGGTTGGGAACAGCCACAGTGAAGCTTTGCCGGGCTGTAGGAAACAGAAAACCACTGAATTTGTCCCGGGCAGTCGCTTTGTTGTGGTTGAGTGCTTGTTGTTCACAAAGGGCATGGAGGAAAGTGGAAATGAGGGAAGACCCTTCTCTATCCTGTTCAGAGGCTGCAGTTTCTTGATAGTGTATGAAGTCGGAGTGGTCGCTGCTTTGCAGGAATTGGCACCCGACATACTGAAATCTGCATCCAGGATCTACGGGGCATCGTCAGGAGCGGTTGTAGCTACACTGGTGTTGTGTGAGTGTGATATAGGTAAGGACGATGTGCTCCGTTTGTTCTGTGTCTAAAGAGGTTGAGTGCCTGGAAGTTTTGGCGTTGTGCAAGACCGTTTATTTCAGTTATCCTTGGTCAGTGGTTAGTTCCTCAGATTTTTATGTAACTTCTTTAAGAGTGGGAAACATGGGTAAATTAACCAGCGTGGAGAAAACAGACTAAGTATCATTATTAAATAAGCTATCGCATCTTATTAATTTGAATTAACAGTAAGCATATTTAGGTAAGGAACAGAATTTCCCTCCCTAATAAGGCGTTTGGGGTTGTTGGTAGATTCCCAAAACACAGAAGGGAAAGAAAATATTGACTATGGAGAGGATCACTGTTGCTGAATATTGACTGTGGAGAGGATCACTGTTGCTGAATTTTGACTATGGAGAGGATCACTATTGCTGAATATTGAATATGGAGACGATCACTATTGCTTCTGCATGAAATAAAAAGAAAGATATTGTCATGGACCTGAGAAATACATCAGGGGGCATAGATGCAACAGGATGAAATGTTGTGCAAAGGCTTCCTGTCAATTTTTGCCTGTATCTCAAAATAAAATGTTAAGATGTCTTGTGGAGGAAATGGAGAGAAATCGGAAAAGAAAACAAAAAGTTCTGTGTCCTGCAGTATTGAAGCTCCTTGGAAAATCTGGGTCTATTCATGAGAGTTTCAGCCTTGAGGAAAATAGCGGCTCTTTGTGAGCATTTACCAGGATGGTAAAATGTCCCTTTAGCATGTAGAAGAACAGCCCAGAATGTACATAAATAATAACACAGGGGTTGCGGACTGATGGCTTTGCTTTTCCCTAGAGGAGATGAAGCTCTCCTTCCTCAGTGCGATGAAAACCTCTTTGCCGAGATGTTTTCCTGGAGGCAAAATACTGAAAACGCTCAAGGATTTCCTGCAGCAGCACCTGCCTCCGCACGCCCACGAGCTGGTGTCGGGGCGGCTGCACGTGGTCCTGACGCGCGTGCGCGACTGGAGCAGCGTGGTGGTGTCGCGGTTTTCCTCGCGGGACGATCTCATCCAGGTGGGACAAACCTGGGCCCCCGCGGCCCCCGCTGCGATTTTACCAAAGCGTGAAGTCGTTTGGGGTGGAAAAGACCTTTAAGATCATCGAGTCCAACTGTTAACCCAGCACTGCCAAGTGCACCTCTGAACCCTGTCCCTAAGAACCTCATCTGCGTGTCTTTCAGACACCTCCTTACCGCTCTCTGAAGCCACGCAGGGTCTCACGCTGAAAAGAATTAAAAAATCAGCCCCTGACTGAATTACCTGCAGGGCCTGAGGATGCAGGGAGCAAAATGAGGCATTTCACAGGTTTCCTTCCTGCTTCTCCAACCCTGGCTGTGGGTACCAGATGTGGTCTGGTCCACAATAGACGGTGGTGCTGATAACCCAGGTGTGGGTCCCCTTTTGGCATTTGCAGATGAGCCTCCATCCCAAAGCAACAGGTTTTCGTGGCCCTTTTCTCAGCTCTGTTGGGGATGTTCATCTTCCCTGGATTCCCCGCAGCAGGGACTCAGGCATGCATCCCAGAAATCCTTCTTATATCATTTATTTCCAAGGAAGAGCGTAGAGCAGCTCAAGCTGGTATCTTCTGAACAGGGACACTCAGCAGAAAAAACACGTGGACGATTCTACCCCCACAGCCCCAGTTCCCACCCGCCGTGTGACACCCGGGGCCAACTGCAGAATCAGAGTCTGGGGTCTCCCCGTTCTTCATCAGATCTCTCAATTTTTGTCAGGCAGGCATCAATCAAAGTCCTGACCCTCAGATGCCGTTTTACACCTGCAGCTGGAGAAAATAAGTTCTTGGCAAACAAACGTGTTCTTCTGTCCCATGCCGTCCTGGTCCTTATCTCCCGCATGCATCCCGCAGCTCCCCTTACCTCCCAGCTTGAAGACTCTGAGGCTTTTTTTACTTAATGAAGCAGAAGGTTCAAAGGTTCTCATCTTGCAGAAGTCATGCTAAGTGAACTTCTCTTGCTAAGTGAATTTTATAGGATTCTAACGAAGCTCTGTAAGCAGCAGGATAGCTGATGACTCGATAAGCTCGCGTGGTCTGTGCCCTGACACCTCCGTGTTTCCATCTCACCCACAGGCCGTGATGTGCAGCTGCTTCATCCCTCTGTACTTTGGGTTTTTACCTCCTATGTTCCATGGGGTGGTGAGTAGCCTTGTGCTCTGGAGACCTTGTCCCGGGTCAGGCCAAGGGCCCCCAGCCCGTGTCCTTTCTGCAGTGGTGGCATTGAGTATGTTTATACCTGTGGTTGCCACCAAAGTTGCTTGGTGCTGTGTTCAGAAGCATCCATGGGGTGCTCAACTCCTTTCTCCTGCACTTTCTCCCAATTTCATTAAAGAGCAGTTTTTCTGCTGGAAGGGAGGAGTCGGTGGGTGGACACCCGGAGCACATGGGACAGGGGTCAGGGCTGTTCCCTGCGAGGGGATCTCTGTAGTGCCGGTTGCTCAGTTGAGTTTGGGATCGGGTGGGAAATAAACCCCAAATGCATGCACGTGTGACATATCACTCTTCTGTCCAAAAAGAGGAATGCTCAGGGTTCCTTGTTTTCTCTCCTAGCATTACGCCGATGGGGAACTCAGCATGTGGCAGAACAACCTCGTGTCCCGGACCACGATCACCATTTCTGCTTTTGCTGGGGAGTACAACATCTGTCCCAAAGAGAGCCCGGCTGCCTTTTTCACTATCCAGCTCTTTAATTATATTTTACAGATATCAAAAAGGAACATCTCCCGCCTCCAGTGTATTTTTCAGCTTCCCACATGTCAAGTGAGCTGCTATAACAGGTACCCAGAGCCATGAGGCCCCTATGGCTGGTCCACCTGCCCTGACTGCCCCCTCCTCCCTTTAGGATCTGGAGCAGTTTTATACCCATGGCTACCAGGACGCAGTCTCCTTCTTAAAAAGACTGAGTAAGTGACTGGGAGCGAGGAGATGGGTCGGGTGCTTCTCTTCCGATGCTGGTGAGAGATGCTGCCAATGCACCTAGTGACTGGGGCAGCGGTCCCTGCATCCCTGTCAGGATTATTTGAGTCCCATCATCTCTGTGGCCTCTCCTGAAGCTCCCTGTCCACCCTTTCCCACTGACGATATCAGGTCCCCTCTTCTCTGCCACATTGGTAGAGTTTTCCAGAAACGCAGGTCCTGGAACCTACACAAAGGTGTAGGCTTGTGTGCTCGTGTGATGTTAGACCGATAAGCCACTGAGGCACAAAGCAGCAATATGTGGAGGTCCCTGGCCCAGAAAGCCAGCTCAGATTAGCCCTGTGCTGCGCTCACCAGTTGCCCCATTTTCCAGTCAACCCTGGTCGTGTCTCATGTTGCTGGGGACCTGGTAGTTGAGCAACACGCAGTGAGAGCTGGATTCTCTTCCCACCAGGTGAATTTGGTATAAATTACCTTGATGAGGGCTTTATGCCTTCATTGGCTAATGACTCGTGTCGGAAAGGTGAAGGGACCCTGCACAGGAAACCAGAAGCAGGAATACTTCACTGCAGAGCCCCCAGCCCTGAGGATGTCACCAAAGAGAATGCAGGGACCATCCAGGCAGCAGGTGAAGTGGAAGAGGAAGCCCCACGCCGCCTTCTCCACCAGCAGAAAGGTAGAGGACCAGCTCTTCCTTCACCCCATCAGTTTTCATTAGCTAATTAACAGTTGCCCACTGCCGAAAGAGGCCGGCTGGGTTTGTGCAGGAACAGGAGAGTCCACTCCTGGGTCAGTGGTTGTTAGTGAAGCTGATGCAGAACCTGGTTTGGGATTGAGGCTTTAGGCTGTGACCAGGTCAGAAAGACTCTTTGGAGAAGTAGCTCTTTCTATGAAGAAAATCATTTACTCAACTTGCAAGGTAATAACAGGTTCTGCCCACACATTATTTCGTTAAGAGTGGGGGAAGGAGCAATGTCTCAATGGTTATTCAAATGGTTTATTCAAATAAACAGCTTGTGCTGTTGAGATCCATTTCTTGCCCATCGGGAACCAGCAAACGGGGGAGACAGTGGAGTACAACCAGTCCGTCAACCCATGGTGTGCAAAGTGTATTTGGGATGTTAAGTGCTGCCAATTAATTCTGCGTACAGACCAGCAACACGAGGTGTGTTTGCCTGGACCATACGGTGTTCATAGCAGTGATTTACAGAAAGAACTAATGTATTTGTGAAATGTGTGCTCTCCTGGTGCAATAGGAGGTGCAGTCTGCAAGACTGCGGCATTGTGAAGGACAGGGAGGTTAATCTTTAGGTTTCTTCATCCTTCTCCACAGCTGCAAGTTCAGAGGGGTCCGGATGTGCACCTACCTCCACTGGCAGGAGAAGCAGGCATCCAAGCGTCTGTGAGGCTCAGGAATAGGTAATTAGTAAAATTACTTCAGGAACCTGGAGAAAATGAGTTCCTGCCCTGTGTGATGCTCGCTGAGGCTTTTCCCTCTGTTTTCTGTTCGATGCATCTCTCTGAAAGTTTTTGAGCGGGAGGCAAACACTTAAAATGTGACAT
This sequence comes from Columba livia, assembly GCF_036013475.1. Lineage (NCBI taxonomy): Eukaryota > Metazoa > Chordata > Aves > Columbiformes > Columbidae > Columba > Columba livia. Next base: position 5,424,830 of record NC_088623.1, on the reverse strand, counting down.
TTCCCAGCAAATATCTGCCCTGCGATCTGCATTAAAGCAGGGGGAGATGAGCAAGTGGAGCAGCTGGTCTGTGTGTGCGCGCAGGTGAAGATGCCCGGTGGCCCCAGCACGGGCTGCGGGTCGGTCGCAGATGCAGCACCGCGGTGCTTTTCCTCGGCTGTCGTGTTAAAGCAGCTCAGGCCTGGGCAGGGAAACTGCAGCAGCAATGCAAATAAAATCAGCTGGTTTCCCCAAGTGGCAAACAAACAAACAAACAAACAATTTCCTAAAGGAACAGCAGCTGTGGGGCTGTGTGACGTGAGCTCCGGAATCGCGTGGTGTCCAAGACCCCCAGGGCCCATCCAGGACGGTTACCTAAGGGAACAAGCTGGCAATTAGTTGAGTCGGAGTTGACGAACCAACAGGGGTCAATTAACCCCAGGGACATTGCTGCTGAAAGGCTTTTCCATGGCTGAGGGATTGTGTCGCTGCCTGCAGTGTGAAATCATTCTGTGCCAGCCCCTCCACCAGCTGCACGTGAAGTGACTTGCAAGCAGGTTTTGGGGAGGTTTGGCTTAAATGCTGTCTATGTGACAAGTTAAATGCCTTGAATCCTTGAGAGTTTAGTATCGAAACACCTCTCAAGGCCTGGGTGAAAGTGCCTGATGTCCTGCTAGGACAGAGCCCAGCAGATAAATGCTCTGGAACAAGAATATGTTGTTGTTATGAAGCAGCACTATGCTGGTTCATAGCGCAGTTGAGATGTTGCTAAATAAATAATATTATGGAGGAAAAAAATATAGCTACTTTCAATGTGTAGTACCCCAGATCTGGAATTTTTAGGCAAGCTCAGCATCAGTGACCCATGAGCGATGTCCCCAGGGGGTGTCCCTGCCCTCCCTCTGCTGAGGGTTTGCAGCCCCCAAGCCACTCACCTCCTGGCCACGGCTCTTTTGGGCAACCCAGGCACCACGGTTTGGAGAAACTTCTGGAGCCGTTTTACCGTGGAGCTGATACCTTCCAGCAGCCCCCGCAGCTTCTTCAGCCTGCAAAACCAAAATAAACAGGCAGATTTTAACGACTGGTAAATGCAGCAGAAAAGGGAAGGTGTTAATGGTAAACGCATGCTGTAATAATACTGTTTTTTGTAACGAGGTGTAGAAGAGTTATAGAATGGTTTGAGCTGGAGGGACCTTCCCAGCTCCCCAGTGCCCCCCCTGCCATGAGCAGGGACATCTTCACCAGCTCAGGTTGCTCAGAGCCCCGTCCAGCCTGGCCTGGGATGTCTCAGGGATGGTTCATCTACCACCCCCAGCAGTCCTGGGGTGTTCCTGCTGGTGATACCCACTCTCCCCAAGAGCTTGCATATACCAAATCCCCCTGCAGAGGACGGGAATGCCACTAATCCTATTTATGCAGCAGATGTGCCTCAGTTTGCCCCGTTCCGTACACAAGCAGGGACTCACTGCCAGCCCACGCTGTCCCAGAGACAACCCCACGAGCTTCCCACGGAGCCACCACTGGGCTCGCAGGGATGCCTGCCACACGCTAACCCTGCACCGTGTCCCCGAAGGCACAACCGCTGGTTTCTGCATCGCTCTCAGCTCCGATGCCTCTACCGAGCTGTTCTTACCCCTTCCTGACGGGAGCCGGCAGCCTGTGTGACTGCAGCAGGACCTTTGAGAGCGGATCCTGCAGTCCAGCCACCTGCTGCTTCCTCCACACAGCCAAGCCTGTGCCCACGAACAACAACACAGAAGTAAATAAATAACCCAATAAACGCAATAATTCCTCTTGTCCAGCAACACTTGCTGCAGCTCAGCCCATCGGTACTGAAGCCCAGGCCAGAATCCAGCTTGAGCTGCTCTTACAAAGTGTCTTTGCAAACAGCTAATGAAATATTAGAAATATTTACTGTAATAAATAACTCGATAATGTCTTAAATATAATGCTGCACCTCTCAAAGGCTGCAGCAGCCCCAGCCACCCCTAAAACTGCCGATCCGTACCCCGAATGCTCTACCTGCCAGGACACAGGTGCTCAGGCACTGCGGGACCATCTTGCAGAGGCTGGTGACCGTCCTGTTGGACTGTGCAAAGTCGTTCCTGCCGCACATGCTGGCGAAGCGGAAATTGCCGTCGCAGTAGTTGAAGCCAAAGGCGTCTGTGAGATGCAGAAGGGGCTGATGTTTGCCTGTGTGTCACAGTTTGGGGCTGCTCGTCGGGTTTTGGGGTGACACTTACTGTTCCTGTACAGGAAAAGGGCTGTGTCCTGGTACCCCTGGGAGAAAAAGTCATTCAGGACCTGCAGGAGAAACACTTGAGGTGACTGATGTTGGGGAATAGGCTGCCTAAGCTTGTTGAATTATTTGGTATACTGCTTCTTATAGAGCTTGGTTAGAGACTGTCCCCTCCCCTTGAAATCTGATTAATTAACAATGGAGAGTGAGCTGAACCTTAAAGCTTGGGAAGGCAGGTCCAGAATTGATTTGTTTTAACCAAAACGAAGCTGGGAAGAAGACCTGGTGGACATACCATAGTGCTCGGTGGGAAGAGAGCGTAGCTGATCCGCAGGAGGTTTTCCATCGAGATCTGGATGCTGCCGTTGAAGATCTGGAAGCAGAAGAAGGTGGCGGGACAGTCCCGCGGGCAGATATCGAGCTCTCCTGTGAACGGGGACACGGTGATCACGGCTTCCTCCAGGCTGGAGACGGGCTGCAGGCCGGTGAATCCTCCGTCCACGTATCGCTGGGGAAGAGCAGAGGAGGGTTTGCGTCAGGCTGGATGGGGCTCCAAGCAACCTGAGCTGGTGAAGATGTCCCTGCTCATGGCACAGGTGGCACTGGGGGAGCTGGGAAGGTCCTCTAACCCAAATCACCCCATGGCATCTGCACTGGAGACAGATCCTGCCCAGGATAACTGGGTTGTGTGCCCAAGTCCCAAGTGTGGGTGTCCTGTCATCTCGCTTTGGAGATCTCCAAGGCAAGATCTAGTCATCCAGGCTCTGTCTGTAGGCAAAGAAAGAGAGGGTTCTCCAGATGGCAATTCCACCCAGCTATAATCTTTGGATGGGATGAAGAACAAGCTAAGAGGCTTTATCATCCTCCCTTAACTAAAGAAGAAGCCTAGACATATATATCCCTCTCTGCTCAAGGGAATGTGATGCTTAAACCCAAGATCATACTGCTGGGAGCATGTGTTTTATTGGAAATATCACTCACCACACCTCGGTAGGACGGGGGGATGAATCCACAGTAGACAGGAAGAAAGCAGCTGCAGAGGAGAGCCTGGGAGAAGAAAGGGTTGTAAATGTAAATGCTCCTGTCAAAGTTCTCCTGTCGGCTGGTTGTCTGTGAATTCAGGCTTGACAAACGTTCTGGAGCCAGGTGGTACCACCTGGACTTTGCACTTGACTGTGTCAACAAGAAATGTTTCAAAAAGTGGAAAACATCTCATTGCAATAAAGTCAAAACCCTTCTCTTGATAAGGGCATAGCACTTCGTGTTTTATTTTTATAGCTGCCAGCAAAGGTAGAGTTGTATATCCGTAAATCACTGTCCTTTGACAGCAGCAAGGTGCAGCTTTGGGGTCATTTTTCATATTTGCAGGGTTTGGGTCAAAACCAAGACTGCCTCACAATGTATTTCATCCTGCTGGGATTTGTCAATGGCAAAACCACTGCTGGGCGGTTTGCAACTGTTTTCCACCAATCTCATCAGCTGGGAACGAGCATCCCAGGCGCCTGGGTTGGCACCTCCATGGACCTGCCATATTCTACCATGTCCCTGGGACAAGCAAGCCCACGACCTCCTGGTCAGCCCCGTTTTACCTGGGGATTCTTTGTCCAGCATCTAATTTACTGGTTAATCAGCTGCTTGTTGTTTAGCACCACAGACACTTTGTCCAGCTCTTTCCTCCCAGGAATGTGCTGAGGCAACAAGGAAAATTACCACAAATAGGACTTGGCCGAGAAGAGACGTGGCCAGAAAGCTGAAAGGTCGTGTTAGCATTACCACAGCTCTTTGCAAAGAGTCATTAGCACTTATTAGGCCTGGCCAATGCGCCGGCATCAGCTCTTTGAGGCTGCAAACAAACGTTCTGCTTTTTTATCATGATTTATTCCTTCCTGGACCTAACAACATCTTCCTCCCTCCTGATGGAGCTCACTGGTGTGATCACGGCTCTGGCAAAGCTTCCTGACGCTCTCCCCATCTCAAGTAGAAAACAGTGCAGTTAAAGTGATCGATTCTTAGGTACCCCACCCCAAGCAGTGGGTATGGGCATCAGAGGAAGGTCCTGTACCTGAATGAGCTCCTCCTTGGAGCTGAACTCGGAGGCCATGACGTTCTGTCCGTCCACCACGCGCGTGAGCGAGATGTGCAGCCGCCCCGACGCCAGCTGGTACGAGTCCTCTGGGAGCATCCGCTGCAAAACCGCCTTGATATTGGCCAGCAAGCTGCACTTGGGAGAGAAAGGGCCCAGGATGGTGTTCCTGACTTCTTTTACCGTGGAGAAGAAAAATTCCTTCAGGTCATCTGAGACAGAGGGGGAAAAGCAGAGAGAAAGTCAATTCCGTGCTGCCCTAACAGCTATGTGTTTAATCCTGGTTTTAACACTTCCCACACATAAAGCCTCTTGCAGCTCTGTGTAGGACCCCAGGATGACAATGCTGCCATAACGGGGGACATAGTGGCGGGGCAGAAAGGGGGAGGTCACCCCCACGATGTCCTCAAAGGGCAATATAAGGCTCAGTGTGGCCCCACTGGTGAACCCCCTGTCTGCACCAGGGGAACTGGCCGGGAATGGGGGAAGGCTCCAAAGAGCCCCAGGAAAGGGATTGTCCTGCCAGCCAGGCACCCCAGCTCCATCGTGCCGGGACTCCCCGCTCAGCTGAGCTCCCCCAGGGACCTCCCAGCCATTGTTAATAGTCATTACACACATCTGCACACCCCAGCAGCTGGATTAAAGGAGCAGAAATGCTGAAGGCTCAGGAGAGGCTGCAAAGTGATGGGGAGGGGGGAGAGAGGGGAGCAGCAAACCCCACAGTCACCCCGATCCCAGGGAGGGGTCCCTTTGCCGAAAGGGGGAGGTCGCTTCGGAAAATCTCCCACCTTGGGTGGTTAAACTGTTTTGTCAAAAGCTTTTCCAGCTCCCCGATGCTGCAAAGAGCCGTCCTTGCAGGCGGGTGGGCCCCTGGGCCCCCGCGCTGGCACAAAGCCATGGGCTGGTCTTAGTGCTGGGGCTTTGCAGGGGCAAAGGTTTCTGTTCTGTCTCGTGAGATTGCTTTAGAAACACGGACAGACAGAGGGATTAGATGGAGTGCCCCGAAGGCAACCGGAGCAACACAGGTATTAAGAGGGGTTATAAATGTTTGAGCGGATGTTCAGGCCATGTGGCGTGATGATTAACGCTTGGCGGGTTCACACGGGGTTCCCAGGGATGCCAAAAGAGCCAGAGACACCCCAGGCGGGGGATGCACTCGCTGGGCACTGTCTGGCTGCTCTGTGTCCTGGAAATGGGGGGAAACCTGGAAATACTGCCCACAAGCTGCTAGGCAGAGGGTCTTTCCTTCCCCTGGGGCAGATGTTTTGGGCACTAGATCATCTTGGCACCCCTAAGTGGATGGTGCCTCCCCCCAAGTGATGCCAACCCCCAGCTCAACATTGGTCCCCACAGCAAGACCAGTTCCCAAGCCAATCGATACCAGCTGGACAGCCCCAGCTCCGTCCAGTTACACCAGCATGAGGAGTCAGAGAGGGAAGTTTTAGGGCCCTTGCTGATTTGTAGGGATGTTCATCCCCATATGGGCAGAAAGGTTCCTTTCTGCCATGTCTAAATATATTTCCTGAAGTTTTGCATTATTTGTAGCTCCAGCAGAGCGGTTCTAGCATCCACCAGAGGTTTCGAGCACTGTGTGTTTCCTCCCTGCATCCTCCATCATTATTTGGACCCTAAAGCCCCCCATTCCTCCTAAACGTCCCCAATGCTTGAACTGGGGCTTGGATCAGCCTTCCAAGACTTAAGTCCTGTGTACGCTTGTTTACACAGGGACACTCATCGGAAATATAGGAGGATGTGATTATTAAAAGTGGATTAACTGCTCTGAATTAATTCTACACGTAGACGATCGTATTGCTAGGGGGTCCTGTTTCCACATTGTCTAGGGATATTCAGAACAAAACCTCTTCTGCAGCAATAAGAGAAACCCCAGCCCCAGGCTGGAGTGGTGAACAGTCTACCCCCCCGCACGTCCCACTGACAAGCCCTTGAACTTTTGTCAGATTCTCCACCTGCCAAAAATGAGAATTGCCCACATCTTCCCTTTTTGCTGGGGAGGCTGAGCGGGATAACCCAGCTCCATAGATACCCACATGGATGTCACTTGTGTCCCTTCATAGCTAAGGATGCCAAGGGGTCTGACCCACAGGGGACAAAGGGTCTTTAGGTGGGTTATATCCACCTAGACTTGCTTTGGGCCACATCTCAGCACTCCTTAGACCTTGGAGCAGAAGACAAGGAGATCTGGTCCTTCAGCAGGAGCAGGAAAATGAGCCAATAAAATACAGATATGTCCATATTTATCCATGCAGCATCTATCCGACCATCTGAGATAACATTCAGACAGTAACAAGGGGCTTTTCCAGCTTACACTACCCAAAATTGCTCCAGGGTGGCTGCCAAAAGTGGCAACACCTGCAGATTTCTTGTGCATTGTGAGCGATAGGAATTTCACCAGTATCGCATCCCCACCGGTGCTTTAAGGCATCGGCTCCTCTACTTCTAATTTTGAAATAAAAAGATCTACAGTAAGGAAACCCAGGCGATAAGTCTTACCGAGGCTGATGCCGCACACCACGGCGGCAGCGATAAGGGAGCCGGCGGACGAGCCGTAGACCTTCCCGGCCGACTGGAGCAGTTTGGGAGCCAGCTCCAGGAGGGACTGCACCACCCCGACCTGGTACAGCGCCAAGAAGCCGCTGCCCGAAAAGGAGAGCGAGAACGGGGTGCCAGAGCCCCGCAGCTCCTCCCCAGCCATCTCCAGATCAAACCGGTGTCTCCAGCTCGATGCCTCGGGTTGTCCTTTTTCACCAGGTGAACCTCAAGCTCTCGTCTCCTGGGCTTTCTCCAGGCTCATCCCTGGCTGCAGAGGAGACCAGAAGATGGGTTTTCTGCCTCCTTTTGTGGCAGCTCCCCGAGGTGTTTAGATTCACGAGCTATTTTAATTGCCACCTGTGCTAAAAACAGAATTTTCCCCTGATCAAAACAGCTCTTGTAATCCTCGACCGCAGCCAGCTCAGATGCTTGGGACCGAATTAAGGCTCCTCTTTTATCCCAAGCGATGGGAAGCGCTACGGGAGCCCTCCCCGCGATGGTCCCTGTGTTACTATGCTCGTCACACTTGGAAGCATCCCCGCAAATTTTCCTCTTTGCTCCGTGCTCTCTTCATCAAGGGTGTTTTCCTAAATAGGATTCTCCGTCAATCCTGGCTTAGGCACAGCTCAGCACAGAGTGAGTAAAGGCTTGTGTAAGACACTTAAAGCCAGAGGGTGTTACACAAGGAGTGGATGCAGGGCGTTACGCTGGGGTGGGTTTGGAACTGTTGCCTGTATTTGCTCCTTGTTGGAAGGGTTTTGTCCTTAGCTGACTCTTGGATATTCTTGGGGGAAAAAATAAACCAAGGAGCTGGATTTTCTTTTCTCTTCCCCCAGCCTGCACTGTAAGGCCCCAGAAGGACACCCACAGCAGCACCGTGTTCCCCAAAACCAGAGTTACCGAACCAAAATCCAGCTGCCTTTGGGCTGTCTTCATTGGCTGTGTGATAATTTAAAAAAAAGTACAGAGAAATTCAGTAGATTTTTAGTGTCTTTACAGCCTTAATAACCTAATAGTGCTGCCAACATGCAGAATAAAAAGTGGCATTTTAAGCTGATGTATTTATTAAATATTACAAAATACTGTGTTGCTTATGTTGTCCAAATACCTACACCGTGCACGCTATATTATGAATATGACATATATTAGATTGAAGGTTGTATACACGTACATAGCATGGGCATGTATACATGTGTACATAGATGTCACTTGACATGGCCAGGGCCGTCCTCACCGGCTGCTGCCTGGACAACAGGACAAGCAAGAGCAAGTTTGTGAACTCAAAGGTATATTGAACCATCACCTGGACCATCCTGGAGGTGAATAACTCCTTGAATTAGAGTATATTCATGTGACCGTTTCCAGCCTTAGTGGATTTGGTCTTCTCATTTCTGGTCTTTCCAGTGTCTGATGTTCTTACGTTATCCCTTGATGAGTGAGTCTCCCCACACGTTCCAGCCTTTCTACCATCCTGGCGATATCTGAGCTTTGATCTGTGTGATTGTCAAGGTTTAAACAAGGCGACAATAAACTATGGCAGATGCTCCCTGTTACCCCCTTACCCTCCCTCCACCCTTTCCTTAGATTGGAAAGATAAGGAAGATAAGAAGGAAGAGAGACTTAGGCTTCAAGTTGGAAAAGGCTTTACTGATGCTACTAATAAATAGAAAAAATATACAAAATATACAAACCCACTCTTGAACGCTCAGTGTGGAGTCGATGTCACTCCAGCGGTGGTGGAGCTACGAGCTGGTGTGGGTCCAGCAGCTATAGGGCAGGTACCCAGAAGTCATGGTGCAAACCTTGACAGCAAACAGGAAACTGGATGCAGGGATTGCAGGACCTCAGGCCTATAGACCATACGCAGACAGAGAGGGTCCTCTTTAGATGCCAGCCATGGTTGAAGAGAGGCAAGATGCTCGTGATTGCCCTTTTATATATGGGGTATGATGATTATGGAATGGAATACTCTGTTGGTCAGTTTTAGTGACGTGTTCTGTCCGCCCCTCCTGGCAAACACACCCCTCGTGAGAAATCTTATCGGTCTTTCTTGGCTGTTATAGTAATAAACCTAAACATCAGCTTCTTCAGCATTCTGTTGGTTCTGACCTTGGCGATGTCAGCACCAAGCGCCGTGTCCGAGAAAAACATGCGGGCAAAAATTCAGAAAAGTATGGTTACTTAGAAGGACTTGGTTGAAAGGAAAAATCACTAAAAGAGAACTGGTCTTGTTTTTAACAAAACCAGAACAGTGATTCACTCCGTTGTCTCCTCCAGCCCTTTGGAAAGCAAATTCTGTCGTTTCAAGGGCTTTCTTCCAGCGCTGGCAAACATCTGCACATAGAACAAGGATCCAGATGTACAAGCGCATTGGAAGCGCGTGAGTGTTTGCATGTGGACCGGTACCACTTCCATGCTCCCTGTGAATTAACTCTGCCAGTTATGTGTCAGGCCCCCAGGGAGCTCAACAGGTTCTGCACGGAAGAGACGCAGGATGCTCCTGCTTTGCTCAGCACTTCCACCTCCTCGGCTGAGCCCAGCCCTGGCTGCCGAGCTTTGGAAAGCTGTAAATAATGCCGTGGGACCTGCGTGAACATGCTCCTCCATCCTGTGCATGGCACGAGGAAGGTTTCCCCGAAGGAGTTGGGATTGCTACAAACCATGGTGCTCCAAGAATACCTCGTGAGTGCAAACCATAGTGCTCCAGGAATACCTCGTGAGTGCAAACCATAGTGCTCCAGGAATACCTCGTGAGTGCAAACCTCAGCCAAGCTCAGCCAGATGTTCTTCCCCCAGCTCTTCTTTGGGCATCTTGTTTCTTCCCTTGCAGCTGCCATGAAGTGACGTATTCAATGTTTTTTTCCATTCCCAGAACCAGATGACGAGGGAGCGTGTGGTGGCCATGAAGACGCTGTTATCCCTGGAAGAAGACAAGTGAGTAGCTCCATGGGGAGGTGCACGGTGAATGCAAGAAGGTCCCTAAGAAGAAGAAAGCCCAGCAGACAGCACAGCCCCAGGAGAGGGACAGGGGAGGCACGGCAGGATGGACAAGAGGACGAGTGTCCATGCATGGGGAAGGACAGAAGATGTCTGACCTGGCAGCACCCCAAAAACCAGTGGCTCAGACCTGCGAGGACTTCATGCTCAGACACCCCTTGGGATCCTTGACACCCAGGAGGAGCTGGGCTTTGGGGACACACTGCGGGCTTTGGGGACACACCACGGGGGTCTGTCAGCAAAGGGGGGACACATCCACATCACAGCATTTCCCAAATTGGCCCTGTCCTGCAGAGAATGACGGGGGGCTTCTCAAGGCACGGGGGCACACTAAAGCTGCCCCACACCCTGTCCCACTGCTGTCCTGGGACAGCACCCCAGGGGACAGCATCCTCCTGACCTGGTGCCACACTCCCGTGAGATGAGACCGTGTCATCATCCTCTTAGTGACAGCGAATTTTGCATTAATTAGCCCATTAAGTGCCAGGCTGATATTCTAAGCTGTCCTCCCCCACCTGGCGCTCGGCAAAGCAGGATTAGTGGGGACTAAGACTTTGGGGATGCAAGATCCCAGAAGCAGCCTGAAGTGCTTTGGGGAGAAGCCCCCCAGCTCACACCGAGCACCGGGTGGGCAGGGGGCTGCAGGATCGATGCCCAGATGGTGTCCATGATCCCAGGGATTTTCAGAGCAGGGCGATTGCTTTTGCTGGCTGAAGCCATGACAGGGTGTTTAGGGAAGGATGAAGGTAATACCGAGAGTTGGAAAGCGATCAAAACCCCGGGGCTAATAACTTGCCCTTCTTTAATACCTACTTAATATCTTCAGTGGCCACAGGCAATCGGGGTCTCAATATTATAACCAAGAGATTAAGTCAAGATTCTGGAGTCGCTCAGGAGAAGGGACCGGGGCTCTGAGAGCCACCAGCCCTGGGGTGCTGCACTGATGGCACTGTCACTGCACCTGTTCTTGTCCCCTTTTGCTGGGCTGGAGCAGCGTCCCTGCTTTGGGTCGGGTTATTTGAGACCAGGAGGCCCTTGTGACTGTGTGGGTTTTGCTCCTTGTTTCCCCAGCACGGGGTGGGGAAAGTTCCAGTGACCGCAGAAGGATATTTGGTTCTGCCATGATACCAGGAAAAGCGCAGGAGGAGGGAATGGGAGAGATGAGCTGGTTTCCCCTCTGGTGTTTTGCCTGGCAGGCACATCCCACGTGCCGAGGGATGACAATGTCCTCCAGGAGCTCAGCGAGGAGACAAAACCATCTTCTGCTCCATGCAAATCCCAACCCACACCCAGCACCGCGTGAGCTCCGATGCAAAACAAACAGGAGCATCGCGTGATCCTCCCGCCAGGTCCCCACCGTGTCCCCATCCTCAGCAGTCACCTGGGCAGGGGATGGGGATGTCACCAGGGTGTGCAAACAAGCATGAGTGGTTTCAGTTTCTCCTGCAGTAAAACTCTCACAGCTTGGTTCCTGGCCAAAAGGAAACACAGTGCTGGCGCTGCGCTCGTTGGCATCGCTGGGCAGGGCTCAGGACTGGGACTTAATGTGTTTCTCAGGCTTCATTACCCCGGGCTAAACTAGATGGAGCCCCTGCCAGGTGCCCCCGCTCCCTGGGGCTTTTCAGCAGCTGGTGGTTCTGCAGCTCTGTCAAATGTTTCCTGAAAGGTTTTGCAAAGAGGGCTGTTGATCTGCACGGGGAAGGGCTGTTTCCTTCTTACCAGGGCTCTGCTCCCCCTTTTTTTTCTAATTAGGGTTTTGAAAGGACTGAAAAGCTCAAGTCCTTCAGGAGAGGAGGTGCTGGGCAAACACAGGCTGTCAGCGGTGGCCCAGGGGGCTGCCACCCCACGCATGGCACTGACCCAGACTTATGGGTTTGTTTGCCACCATCGTTGCCTTCAGCTCATTAGATTGTCCCACCTCTTGAATGCCCCAAAATCTTGTCCCCTTCACCCCAGGCTGGGTCCAGCCCTGGCAAAGGAGATGCTCCTGCTGGTGGCACCGCACTGAGCGCCGGGAATCCCCCTGGCCCCAAACTGCCTTAATCCATGGCCTGACTTAGGGGTCTGGGCAAAGCTTAGCTGGGAACATTCCCAGCGATTAGGATTTAATCGCTTTGACATTTCACATCTTCTTAGACCTCATAGGTGAGACCCCAGCAGCTGTAAATCCCCTCGGCCCTCGAGGGACCGACAGCAAGGGCAACTCGGGAACCAGCTTTACCCACTTCTTTGTGTCAGATCAAGCTGCTTTGGATAATATATCCCCTTCCGCTGGAAAGGGAATGGCTATAAACTGTAAAAAATAGAAGCACCGCACTGTATATCTGCTGTAAAACTGCCTTTGTGCCACTTTACATCTGGCTTGGAGAGAGCAGCCCACAACAGCTGGAGCAAAGCAAACGTTATTCCATGTATAACATCTGTACACATCACCCATTAAAGAAGCCTGGCTGTCATTTAGGGATCCATTTATTTGAGTTTTAGGGTTATTTTTTTCCTGAACTGAATGCTGGGCTGACAGCAGAAGCTACAAAATTATGTTGAGCATTCACAGATATGTATAGAAAAGCAAGTAAATAAATACACATACACGAACACAAACAAACCACAAGGTTCAACACGTGCACTTGGTGAAAACTAAAATACAAACACAAGGCAATCTCTGAAATTTGGCCTGTGTGTGATTTACGGACTCTTTGCCCTCAGCCAGCTGGTTTGAAGCATTTCACACTGCTGCGGATGTCACTGGGTTTTCCTTACAAGATTTTAAATCCACAGCTCAGAAAATCATCCTGCATCCAGGTCACCAACAGGGACGGTCCCCCCATCAGTAAATCTGCATCCTTGGGTTCCAGGCACCGTGGGCCCGTCGGAGCAGCCGGTGTCAGTCGGGGCTCTCGCAGTTGTCTGTGCTGAACCGTTCTCTGTCCTGCTGAGACAGGAGAAGACATCCATCAGGTCCCCTTCCCAACCTGAGCTGGTGCTATTGGTCTCCTAGATGGGTTTAGGAGGAACTTTTCTCCAAGGAAGGGGAGAATTCTGCCAGGTTGCAGCAATGCTGTGCACTACGGGGCATCTCCTGTCTGCATGTCTGCAGGCAAAGCAAGTCCCACTCCTTGTGTGTGCATGGACCATGCTTGTGTTGGAGAAAGAAGCAGCTCAACAGCACAGGGCAAGATCCAGCACCCGGTCACGGCCCCAGTATAAACATGACTGCTACCCACCTAGGTCAGTCATCACCCTAAAATTACACCTCTTAGAATCACAGAACAGTTTGGGTTGGAGGGACCTTCCCAGCTCCCCCAGTGCCCCCCCTGCCATGAGCAGGGACATCTTCACCAGCTCAGGGTGCTCAGAGCCCCGTCCAGCCTGGCCTGGGATGTCTCCAGGGATGGTTCATCTACCACCTCTCTGGCCAACCTGGGCCAGGCTCTCACCACCCTCAGGGCCAACAATTTCTTCCTCATGCCCTCACTCGCTGCTGGAAGCTCAGCCCCACACTCAGTTCTCCTCCTTACCTGGAGAATTTTGCTGTAGGACAAGGGTGCAAACGAATCCTCCAGGTAGCGGGTGCCGAAGCCCATGATCCTGTTCACAGCCTGGCTGCAGATCCCAGCCACCTTGGCGGTGAGATGCACCGTGAAGGCAAACTGGATCTCCTGGGGGTTGGCGTCAGGTCTGCTGGCCGTCATTTCCTTGTTGACGTAGGCATCGGCCAGGTTCTTGAAGGAGCTGTAGGACATGTCTCGGAAGAACATCCGTAGCCGTGCATCTTCCTTCACCTGGTCAAGAAGCGAATACGCACATTACAAGTGAATAACTCCATGTGTCATACTTGCATTGATGCCTTCACTCTGAACGAGGATTGCAGTTGAGGGAGGACAGACAGCCACAATCACACCCAGTCGGGGAATTAAAAGATGCCATTTCCTTGATTATACGGAGCGTTTCCCCGCCCCAGGGAAATCAGTGGTGTTGGTGGTTTATAGCATCGCAGAGCTCAGCCCGAATTCCCTTGGTCCTGCCGCAGCTCTGCTCTCACCTGCTTGTCCAGCTCATCTCCGGCGCTCTGGAGCAGGGCGACGATTCTCCTGATGGCTTCATCTGCAGAGAGAGACCCCACGTCACCTCCAGCGCTTCCTCCAAGCCCTGCACCATTCAGTCCCCAGAAAAAATTCCTTCAGCAAAGTTTATCCATCTCCATCCCTCCAAACCCCATTTCAGCCTATTGCCATGTATCTTATTATCCTTTAGCCAGGAAACACATCCTCCTGCCTTCGAATTTCTCTCTTCCAAACCTGCTGCTGAAAACCTCCCCCAAAGGCTTCATATGACTCTTTGGATCACACAAACCCCTGGGGCAGGATGGAAGCGGGGTTTGAGTCCCATCCAGGCTTTGCATGGGGTAAGTCCCATGCATATATGTTTTCTATACGTGTCGGTGATGAAGCGCTCACCAGGGCGACACTCACCGACCCCGTCGGCACCGGCTGGCTGTGGCGGCTCCGCGCAGCCCCGGGCTCTGCTCCCCTGGCCCTCGCTGCCCTGCACGATCAGCCCGATCTCTTCCGACACGCGTGCGTAGTAACCGTCGGGCTGCTCCACGTCTGCTGGGGAAAACCAAAACAAAACACATATTCAGAAGTGAGGGTTATTTTCTTTTTGGCCATCAATTGAAAAGAAAAGCAGCCGCAGCAGTGACTGCATCCCACCCCTGATTAGCGCGTGTCACTGTGAATGATGGGGCTGCGCTCTCTGAACCACAACCGAGTGGCTGCGACTTGCCCTGACTCTGTAGAAGCTTTGCAGAAATGCCATTTTTTGGGCAGGGGAAGGGCTGGGGTGGAGATGGGGGTGTCCCATGGGCTCTCCCCACCATGCAACAGCAACCGGCTGTCCGCACCCTTCCCTGCGGCAAACCGAAAGAGGCTTAACATTGGCCCTAGAGTGGCTTAAAGTTTAATCTCAGCACTTGAATGCAGGTTTAAACTAAACCAGCACCATATCCCTCATTTACCAGAGGGGGAAAACCCTCTGGTGCTGGGGGTCACTTGCTGTGCTCAGGAGTCAGAGCGATGACATGAGCTCAAAGCACCAGCAGATCAACCCTTCCCTGGGGCAGCAGGTTGAGATCGGAGTCCTCAAAACCTCTCCCACAGCCCGGAAAGCAGCAGGAGGGTGACGTTTGGGGTTAGGAACCAGCACTAAGCACTATTGCTTTCCCAAAAGGTGCCCAGCGGAGGTGCTGTTGGCGCTGGGGTTGGGTTGGGGTGGTTGGGGTGGTTGGGGTGGTTGGGTGGTGGTCTCACCCGTGGCTGGCGCCTGGACCTGCCGCAGGGGGAGGCAGCTGGGCCGCTTGGCCCTGGCCCCAGCTGCCGCTTCTCCCCGCTCCTCCTCCACGTGCTTCTTGAAGGAGAAAACCCTCTTGAGGCTGGGTCTCCTCCTCGGGGCTCTGCCCAGCGGCGGGGACGTGCTCATGTCCCCTCCGGGTCTTTTAGCCCCTTCTGGTTTGGAGTCGAGAGGAGCTTTGGCATCTTTCTCCTTTACTTTTGTCCCTGTGTTTTCCTTCTGCTCCTCATGGCTCTTCTTGAAGAGGAAATTAAATAAACTTTTGAACCAGGTGCGTTGGGTTTTGCCCTGGGAAGAGTTTTTTGTGCTTTTCCTTTCAGGTTCCAGCTCCTCTTTCGGGACCTCTCCAGGAGTTTTGCTCTCATCAACCAGAGCCTCGTCCAGGTCCGGTGCTTTGGGTCGCTCCTCCTGGTCCTTCTTGGGGCTGAGTTTGGCACAGGAATACTTGCAGAAGTCACTTTTTGACCGCTGGAGCCCATGTGCCTTCTTCCCTCGGCCCCGGGGTCTCTCCCGGAGAGTTCTCTTGGTCGCCAGCGTGTTTTCACAGCAGCTCAGCGAGCGCCTGACATAGATCTCCAGCACTTTCTTGGCCCCTTGCCTGTCCAGAGAGAGGATCTTGCCCGACGGCTGCAACCCCACATCCCACCGAGGCTTCACCGCAGCCGGAGCCTGCGTGTTGCTGTGGGGGGAAACAACATTTTCAGCCTGGTTTTTGCTTTGCAAGGTCAGGTTGGGCATGGTAGAAATCACCCCTACTTTGGCTAACGCTGGAACCCAAGGGGGCTTTGGGTGTCTGCGACTGTTTATGTTCCCGGTGAATGATCAACCCCTTTTATAGCTGTTATCTGAGTGCTGCTTATGCAGACTGCACGCGCGGGGTTTTACGATGGGCTATAGACATCGCTAATTAAGGAAGTGAAACTATGGACAGGGGAGAGACAAGCCGGGCACGTCTGATGGGGAGAGCCGGGTATCAGCCAGCAGGCATCATCCAGACACCGTGATGCTGTGTCATAGAATCATAGAATAGTTTGGGTTGGAAGGGACCTTCAAAGGTCATTCAGTCCAACACCCTGTATCTACCCATTGCAATGTATCCCTGCGATGTACTCCATGCCAGGAGCACCATCGCCGTGATGAATCATACAACCCAGATTGTTTCATTTTTCCCCTTGAAGTATTTATTGGCTGCTAAAAAAGGCAAGGCATTTCTAGCCCTTGGAGAAGCCAAGGGCAACATGGGCTCTTGTTAATACCCTCAGTCGCCACAATATTGGCCGAGCACCCTGCAGCGATGCAGCCCCTCCAGGAGTTGCCACAAGCTCAGACCCCCTGGTCCTTTCCTGGTGCCCCTTTCCTCCACATGTAGAAGCAAAATAAAACAGGAGATGTTACTACTGAAAAAGCAAAGTGCCGTGCCTGTGCTTTTTGTGCTGGTTCTGCTTCCAAAACCAGTTTCACCCCTCAGAAAACCAGACCCGAACCAAACTTCCTCCACCACTGAACAGCACCCAGGAAGCCAACACCGAAATCTCAGCTGTACAAACCACCCCGGAGCCACCACAAACTGGCTGTTTTTTGGATAAAAAGGCAACTTTCCTTCACCCAAGCCAACACAAAATCCACCCAACCACCAAATAATGAATCGTTCTACCAAATGTAATCACAGCACAGCAACAACCCCCATCCTGCTTCAACTGATCCCTGTACATTGGGCAAATAATTATCTGATTGCTCTTTTGGTATTTACCTTTCCATCAGTATTTCTGCCCTTCTGGATAGGTCAAGACAACCTCCTCGGCCACGGGCACTAAGGACTATGAGACTCTCCTGGAGGTGCTGTTTTTATACCCGGGGCTGAGTTAATCCCTATTTTTAGCAGCCATTCAGGTAGGAGCGCGCCCAGCGCTTCCGCCTGGGATCCCCGCTATCGCCTCCCTCGTGGCGGAAAACCAGTGGGCGTGAGTTTCGCTGGAGGAGAAAACTATTTCCTTATGACAAGCAGCAGAAAAAAACAACATAAAAATCACCTGTTACCTGGTGTAGGCGCTGCCCTGTGATACCAGTTATCTAAGGCAGCTGTTTGCCCTTCGGCTTGGTTTTTGTTTGGGTTTTTTGTCTGGTTGGGTTTTTAATGGTTGTGATGGCACGCATGGGCTCCTCTGGGTTGTTTTTGTAAGGAGAGGTTGTGACTTTCTCAGAAAAACGGGGTTTCAATGCAGCAAGCAAATCACCCTGATCACGTCCCAGGAGCTTCCAGGAAAGTGGATGTTGCGGCTGTTTTGGGACCCCAGATGCTCTGGGACACGGGGCTATCGGGGTGTCACCCAACCCCGAGCATGGCTGGGCTGCGATGTCTCCAAAACCCACCCTGGGTGCTTCAGACAGCCCTTGCACACCCCTAAAACACAAAACAGGACCAGCGCTATGACTTGGATCCTTCACACCCACATGGCCCACGGGCAGAGCGTCTCCCGGGGTCAAAAACCTCGACATCTACAATCCGCCCCTGGGCCAAACAAATCTTCAGCCTTTCTTCTGCCACCAGGCACCCATTTGGCCCCACAGGTGTCCCCATCCTGCCCTGGGCTTCCTGCACCTTCCCACCAGCTTCTGCCCACCATCCTCATGGCTATTTTGCCATCTGATGGCAATATTTCACATTGCACCTTGCAGGGACGGGGCTGCATGCGGATGCATTTACACAGACTTTGGAAAACCCCTTGGCAAGATTTCCACCTGAGCAGGGCTGCATTTTCTCCAGTGTTCAGCTGCAATTATGTGCTGCTCAGGTCCCTCCTAGATAAAAACAGTCTTTTCCTGACAACGGGTTCAGCTGGTAGTTCAAACAGTCCAGGATTATTTTCTGTTTCTATGAACTTTTTGTGCCATCATTTTCAACAATTAGGAGAGATCCAGTCCACTTTTCTCTGTTTCTCCTGAGCCTACAGCGATGAATCAGTCTGGTATTGATTAGGAATCACCTGGCTTTGTTTTTCAGCATCCACATCTTCTGATAAATAATTAAACCACCCATCGGGAGCTCCCCGCTGCTAATGAGCATCTGACCACGTCCTTTCATAAGCAGGTCGATTCCAGTGGGCGAGGAGTTTCACAATCAATTTTGTTTGGTTTTCTCTCTGCAACATCCATATAACAAAACCCCCACATCTGCCCTGGCCATGGGGCGTAGTTTGGCCATCTCCAGTTTGGAGCCCTTGCACCACCCCTGTTCATGGGGGATTTTCATGATCGCACTGGGAAGCAGCATTGACTTACGGCTTCTTTTGGGCTTTTCCTCTTTGTAGGAGCATTTCTAGACACAGCCTGAAGATGGGATACCCCAAGTGACCCAAATCTTGACCCAAGTTGTGACTTTGGGCCATGGCAAACGTCACGACGGCTGCGTGCTCTCCCTCCCACACACCCACACCAAACACCCCGGCACACGCAGCGGTTACTTGGCTGTTTACCGAAAGGGATGGGTCCTTGTTCCGGGAAAGCAGCAGATATTCAGCTCGCTCACCTCTATTTACCGCAGGGAAAGAGACACATTGCCCAGGAAGGACACGAAGGCTTCCTGAGAGCATGGAAGGAGCTCGTCATTGCAGCCCCTCCTTGCAAATGTGCTCCCCAATTTTCACCCTCCAAGATCCGCGGCACGAGGAGGGTTGAGGGCATTTGGCAGCTTCCCAAGCAGGAGAGGAAATCCCCGTCCGAGCCCAGCAGGATCCTTACTCATCGCTGGAAGAAACAGAGGGCATCTGGCACGCTCCCTGCGGGCACGGAGCAAATGGGGGTCACCGACGGGCACCTGCTCCGACAACACAAACCACATAGGCTGGAGAAGCGATGGGCTGCTCAGAGGCCACCAGAGCGCTTCCCATGGCAAGAAAGCAGGTGGGATGTTGTGTTCGGAGAAGGTCAGGAAAAACGCCCCCACGGGTGTGTATCCTGGGCCAGGATGGGACAGTCGCCAAGGAAGGAGCTCTGTGTTCCCACCGAAGCTCTTCCTCAGGGCTGGGCAGGACTTAGTGACTCTATTCACCCCAAGAAAGATCTGGTTTTAGCCTTCTCTGGGGCAAAAAGCAGCCTTTGTAGAAGGAAGGGTGAGGTCTGGATGCTTCACGATTCCACCCCAGCGTGGTGCACCCCCAGGCTGCAGCTTGGCTGGGCGCTGGGTGACCTCCAGCCCTCGCCTAGCAGAGATTTTGGTCTCCTTTCCTAGCTAGGACCCCCCAAATGCTGTGACACAGTGAGGCTGTGCTCATTTACCCCACCAGAGCTTCTCATTTACTTCTCCTCCGCCACTTGATTTGTTGAGCATTTGCATTTTGAAGAGGAGCTGGTGATGTTTCTGGAAGTGAAACTTCTCAGCCCGCGTTTCCGGAGGTGTCGTACTGTTGATGTTCTGCCAACCAGCTGCCGGGTGTCCCACCACCATCTCTTGGCGGCTGCAGCCCACCCGCATCTCCACTTCGTGGGTGCAAAAGAGTTTTGGAGGAGCAACACCAGTTATAGAGAGAGGGGCTGTGGGTTCAGGTTGGCAACAACCAATTTTGATTGAAACCTCAGTCACAAAACCTCTACCGAAGTTTTTCACAAGTCTGACAGTTCCTGGACCCATTCACAATATTTTTACCCCAAAAGCAGTGCTGATGCAGCTCTGAGACAGCAACTTGGGCTTGGGCAAGGGTCTAGGGCAAAGACCTGAGGCAGGGGAATTTCTGCAGTGGTGCGAAGGTTGGGGTTAACTCACCTTTTCTTATCAGCTGTGAAACACGATGCTGCTTCACTACCTGGATCTGTGCATGTCCACGTAGCTACAAATCACTGTGTTTGTTCTGCATCCACCCACCTGCTGAGCTGCTGGGACTGGCGTGTTCTGGTTTAGGGGTTGTGAGCTTGGGAACAAGATCTGGGTCCCCACAGGAACTGGTTTTAAATGAGGAAAGCTTGGATTTCCCCGTTTCAGACCTTCAGCCACAAGACGTGGGATTTTTAACCATACACAGCCACGGGATTTTATTTATTTAATGAAATAGTGGATATTTTCATATTTAAAAAACCACACACGCATTGTTCCTTCCAGGTCACTCACAGTGCCTGGACTTGCCGGGATTCCTGCTTTGAATTCCAAGCAAATAATCCTGTCTCTGACAATGAGTATGCTCGTGTTCATTACCGGCTGTGTTTCTTTCCACATTATTTAGCCAGCTAATCACAAAAAGCATTACATTGCAGGGAAGGAGTTAAGACCCAGCTTAGGGCAACCTGGAGCTCAGGCCAGGCCTGATCCAGGTAGATATTTCATCTGTTCACATCCTTAATCACAGGAGCAACCCCACAGGATACAAGGTTAAAACATACAGGGTATCTACGCTCTAGGTCCGTCTGGAATGGGGCAAATGGCTCAGATTCAGACCAACACGTTCAGGCTCAGGACCGCTGCTCTCTGCAAACACTTCGGCAGGTGTTTGACCAGGAGCACGTGCTCCGGGGTCCCTGCTCCGCACATCTTGCTGTGACAAAAGTGACATCTTTACCAGCAAGTGCAAACCATGAAGGCAAGCACCAAAATGTACAGAGCAAAACCATCACATTCCCTTGCGGAGGAGAGAAGAGAAGCGAGCAGAAGACCCGCTCACACGATCGCTTTCAGAGCTGGGGGACGATTTCTGGGTGTGTTTTGCTAATGAGGCCCCAGAGATTTCACAGCTTTGGCTCAGGACAGGATTTGAAATCCAGGACCAGCTTTGTGCCGTCCGTCCAGGAGATGCAAGGGATGCCAGCACTTCCCAGCGGAGCACAAATCTGTCTGTGATGTGCTGAAAACACCGCCTTCCAAGGTTTCCTATGGTGAAACGTCCACCGGGTCTTCTTTCAAATCCTCATGGTCCTCGTTCTCCAGCTGCTCTAGTTTGCTGGATTTCTCATGGATGATCTCCCCAGGAGTCTTCAAAAACCTGCAATACATTGTTTAATGGCTTTAAGTGTCCAAACGCAGCCCCACACAGGCTGTAAATGCTGGAGCCCTTGCCCTCAGCAGCTGAGCGCCACAGGACTCATCAGCCCAGCACTAGCATCAGTCCAAACTGGTCCCAGGGAAGCAGCCAGCACTGAAAACAGGAGGCTCCCAACTTATTTCCACCCCTTCTTCTGTCCAGAGGTAAACTTCAGACCCGGTGTCACTGGGGAACAGAAGGGACCTGGGACCAGCCCCCGATCTCCCTTACAGCACCAGAAAGCCACAGGACAGACCACATTCCCATACATTAACTGAACATACAGCAAAGATGCTGCAACTTCAGCTCAGCCTGGACTATCAAGGACTCAGTGAGACGGAGCAGCTGCCAGCATCTGGACCTCACCACCTTCCCGTGCCCCATCCGTGCTGTTTTCCGATCTGCTTCATCTCACCTGAACAACAGCTTCTGCCCCGGCTCCTTTTTGATAATGTTGAGTTTATAGTAATGTCTGAGTGCTCGTGACATCTTCTCATATGTCATGTTCATTCGGTTCTGGAAGAAGAAAAGAATTGGGGGGGGCGGGGGCTGGAGTAAAAGCAAGTGCCAACAGCTGGTTTGGGTCTGTCTGCGGCCGGGCCACACGTGGGACATTTGCTGTGGTTCTTGTGCATTGTAGGAACAATAAATTTGTTCCCAACTGCTTTTACCTTGTGATTCCCCCAGAGCTGGGCAAGCCCGTTTGGGTTAATGACCCGGAAGACTTTGGCTTCCTTGTCTTCCCACTTGATGTAGGGCTCGTAGCGGCTGTCAGAGAGGAGCTGGTACACGTAATCCCACAGCAACCTGCAGTCTGAGCGTTGGGGGAGAATAGAGAGTCACAGAGCTCCCACTAAGGCACCCGCGCTCCAGGGAGGATCAGTCAGCAACAGGACTGCATGTGTTAGCAACGCTAATAAATGTAAGAAGAGCCCAGAGCTCACGTACACCACTTCTGTTGTTAGATCTCAAAATCCTTGAGGGAACTACAATTTTTCAGGTGTGGAAACTGAGGCAGAGAAGCAGACACTGATATGGGGAATAAATAGAAGGGAAACAGATGGGCAGACAGGACAAGGCACAACCTCATTTCCCCAGGGAACCAAGTTATAAATTCCTATTTACCTGCAATTTTCCCATCCACTGGGGCTGCAGGAACGGAGCAGACGGCACCTGTGCTGCAGCCGCCCTCCGAGCTGTGATGGGAGAGGTTCAGTGGCTCCGCGCGGCTGTGGGACACGGGCTGTTCTGCACAACCCAGGCAGGAGGAAAGAGAAACTGAGGCAGCTTCAGCACTACAGTCTGTTCCTGAAATAAAAAAACCCCTATGGTGCAGTATGGCAGGTTCCAGACCTTCCGAAGCCCTGAAGCAGGTGAGGAGGGACAGCCCAGGCTGGTTGTCAGCACAGTGCCAGCCCAACCATAGGAGGCAAGTGCTGAACTGACTGAGCGTCACCCCCAGATGTGTGCAACAGGACAGCCTGACGGACAGCTGCCGTTGTCCATCGTACCTTCCTTGGGGCTCCTGGCTTCTCCAAACGGTGAGCTGAGCAAAGGGCTGCACACCAGAGCTCTTCTTTGAGTCTTAATGTACTGGAGGATTTCATATAACACATCACCTGCCGAGAAGGGATGATTTTGTGTTATAGTAGAGACTCAGTTCAGGTTTTTGCTTAGATTTCTGAGCTGCAGAGTAAGAGGTTATTCCCCATCCCAAGGCATTTGCAGTCCAGATGGACTAAAGGAGGAGGCTTGTCCTTGTCTCCAGCACCCAAGTGACCAGGCAGAGCTCAAGCCTGATCTGTTGGGACCCATCCAGTCCCACTCAACAGAGCAGAGCTTCACTTGGATGATCCCCAGAAACCCCCTCGCACTGGGTCTAACCTGAGCTCGGAGCTCGGTATCTGAAGTCATCCTTGGTGAGGATACACAGAGCTTTGCCGTTCATTTCAAACCTGCTTTTGTCCGTCTGTGGAAGCGAATACTCCTTCTCAGCCCACCGGAGCCAGTGGATCACGTCGTCCTTGCTCCACAGGGAGGGCTGGATTCCTGCAACCAGGGGCAGCCTCTGAAACCACCCAGCCTCCAACTCCACGACTGCTGAGGGGCAGAGCGGGATGCTGCTCTGCTCCACCACCAAACTTCCCCTCTGTATTAAGCACTCACAGGTCAGAAATGCCCCAAAGTGAGAAAATGAACCCTGATGACTGGTCCATCTTGTCCCCCTAATCTAGACAGCAGGGAATGATCCCTCAGTGGGTCAACATGTCTGTACACACCATGTCCCACGCTGTGGAGACTCAATTTTTTATAAATACATTGATTTGCTCAATATCTACTCACTCAGCCTGCCTGGAAGCCTGAAGATCTCCCCCTCGCCGGTGGGTGCGCATTGGATCTGGGACAGGGCGGGTAACGAAGCTGCGACAACGGGGCTGGAAGAGCCGTCTGCCGCTTTACCCTGGGGAAATGAGATCAGCCGTGTCGGGGGCAAAAATGCCCAGCTTTGGTGTTGCCTTCGCTTTGGAGACACCTCCATCATGGTAAATGCTGCTCATGGAGCTTCTAACTGGTTCCGTGTGCCATCTGCAGCTCTTCCACACTAGTTCTAGATCCTTTACCAGCACCGAGATGAATCTCTGCAAGTAGCTGCATAACTTTATGTGAGGAAAATGGAGAAACTCCAGTATAAACTCTGGACAGGCTTGACAGCAACACAAACTCTTTCGGATTCATTCTAAGCAATAAGCTTCGGGAAAAATAAAAGTGAAAGAAATTAGCAGTGTATTTTGCCTAGAACTCATCTAAAAGGTGTTTTAGTTTTCTCCCATTGGTGCGATTCTCTTACAACAAGATTGACAGTAAAACCAGACCAAATGTGTGATGTTTTTCTTGCTCCTAAAGATTTCTAGGGCATAAGAGATGCATTCTTAATTTTTATTACTTTGTACTGGTTTATGTGCTTGCTTTTTTGTCCTGTTTAGCTGCTTTCACACATATCTGAGAAGGCATTTCCTTGCTTCAAGAGGAAATATTGTCCTTGGAGGGGTTTGAGTGGGAAAGTGAGAAGAGGGGGGTGAAAATGAACCCCCAGATGTGTGAGAGCAGCTTTTGGCTCAGTACCAAAAGGGAAGGATGGAGCCCCCCAGCTGCTCGGGGCTCCGTGAGGCGGTTTGGATAGGGGGGTCACCCTCCCCCGGGGGCATCAACTGCCAGCCCCTAATTGAGGAGGGGGCCGGTTCTTACCTGCATCCCCGGTGCCGCTGGGTGGCCGCTCCCGCCGCTCGGCGCTGTCCCGGTGCCCGGCACGGGCGGGTCCCGTCCCTACGGCCGCGGCGGCGCGATCCTTCCGGGAAACGAAACCGAAACGAGCCCCGGGAGACTGGAGAGCGGCGGGGGGCAGCGCCCGGGGCTCTGTGCTTCCCACCCGCCCCGCTCCCGGTGCCGTGATCCCGCGTGTCCCCCTGCACGGCCGCCGCTGCCGGCACCAGGACAGCACCGGGAAACACCGTTCTCCCAGGGGTCCCATCCTGCCGCGGGCTGGAGCACGGTCCCGGGGGGGAAACGCTGCTGGGGGAGGGAGGAATCACGGGGCGCACGGGGCACAGCTCCAATATCTGGGTTTATGTCTTTTTCTCAACCAGGGGCTGCTGGAATGGGACAGCGCCGCTGAAACCGGGGTGAGCGCGGGGAGGGAGAGCCCAGAGACACGGGGGAGGATGGACACCGGTCCGGGACGACGGACACCGGTCCGTGAGCACCGGGAGCTGCGCTACGGCGCATGCGCACCGGAGGACACGCACCTGTAGCTGCGCTCCGCTGCGCTCCGCTACGCACCGCTATGCCCCGCCCCTCCCGCTCGCTCGGTCCCCATTGGTCAGTCGGCTTGCGCGCGGGACCAATCAGGTGGCGGCGGGGGCTGGGGCGGGGCGTGGCGGCGGGACCCCGCCCTCCGCCCGCCTGAGGGAGCGGCCTCGGCGGGACGCGGTGAGTGCGGCCTAAAAGCGGCGGGGGCGGCCGGGACCTTTTTATCCCCCTGAGCGGGGCCTGGGCTGACCTGTGGGGCCTTGCCGGCCCTCCGTGTCCCTTTTGGAGTCCTTTCCAGCCCTTTAATGAGGCTTTGGGGGCCTCTCCGGCCCTCTCTGGGCTTTGAGGGCGACTGACGGGCCTGGGGGCGCCCAGTGTAGCTGTGCTCTCGGGGGAAGGGGATGGTCGAGGAGGCCTTTGCTGCACCCCGCGGGTGTTGAGGAGGGTGTGTGGGCCGAGGGAATGTGCGGGTCACAGTGGGCTCCATTGTTCTCTGCGGGGCCGAGGGGCTGCCCTTGCTGTGTGGGTGCGGGGCCTCCTTTGTGTGCACCGGGGAGGGACACCCGTGGGGCTGGGTTTGCCTCCCCCTGGCCCGAGGCTGCTGCGGGGAGGGACCTTTGGGGCCTCGCATCCACTCGTGTCTACGAGAGGAGGCTGGGACTGTTACCCCTTGAGTCAGTGCAGCATCTTTGACCCATTGCCCCTTTCCCCCCCAGCTGCTGGCTGGTGCCACCCTCCTATGCACGTTCTGGGGTTGTAGGCTGGTGTATTGTTATTTTTAAGTGTGTTTTTAGGCTTGAGTTGCTCTTTCCTTTATGCTTCCTGGCCTTTGGAGCTTTGAAAGAGAGCAGAACTTTCTAAGAGGTTTTCTCCTGAATGCATGCAGGAGGTGAGACCTCAGCCTGCTTCTGCTCATTAGGCACCTTTTGCATTGTGACTTTCCCTGTCAGATCCTGCTTTCTCTGAACCACCTTCTCATTGACCTTGGGCTTTCCAGCAAAGGGGTAGTAATAACACCAGCAATATTGGACATAAACCTGGCAGGCTGAGAACACACCTCTGAAGGGAGCGAATTTTGAATTACTTTGCCAGGTTTGCTGCAAACTCAAATCCTATTGTAGCAGTAGGTTATGGCTTTAAGGCAGAAAATTTTCCTGTGCTCCCTCTGTTATCCTCCCCACAAAGTCACAATCCTTCCTGCTGGCATTAGCAGCAGTCACAGACTGTTAATCAGGAGGAGGTTGTGTCTGGGGAATTAAGAGAAAGGCACAGCTCTCCCTTGTGAGGTGTGTCCTTGTTTACCCTGGTGCCTGGACTGTGAGGCTGCACAGTCACCTGGATTTAAGGGATATAAATACTTCTGCCCTCAGTTCATAGAAACATTTTCAGTGATGTGAGCATCAAAGGAAGCAGAGTATAATATTGTTAAAAGTAACACTATTAACTCCACTTTAAATACCTTAAAACCCATAAGTAGAATATTTGGGTGTGGAGAAGGGTAAATAATACTCAACCCTTTGTAATGAATTTGCTGTAAGACTTCAGTGCTGTATACCAATTAACAATACCTTTGTCTGCTTTTGCCAAAAGCTGTGGTCATAAAGGAATATTGGCCAAACAGTAGGTAGTAGTGGTACTGTATTAATAATTACATTAAAAAGTCACAGTCCTGTGATGAAAGTCACTGTCTGATGACAGATGGACTCGGCAGCCAAATAACTTTTGAAAGGAGGCTTGCAGAGCTACCTGAAATAGCACATACCTGTGCAGTCTCTCTTGGGTACATGTTCTTACCAAAGACTCTGTCGGAAGCTCTTTCTCTGGGTGAAATCCTGTTTAATAAATGCTAAGCAAGTGTCCCTAAAACTGTAACTTGGGAACAGACTCTGGGACTGCTTCGTTCTGCTGGGAGATCCAGAGGAGTGTGTGGACAATGAGTTCTTTCTTCTCAAGAAAAATGCTGAATTAGTGTGTGCTGATAAAGGCCGCTTCAACTGTCTAAAGGATCTCCTGATTTTCAAATGAACTGCTGGCTGCTTTAACTGTTATCCAGACAAGCAGCATAATAAATACTTTTCTGTGGGGAAATGTAGAGGCATGGGGAGCCACCATCACTTTTCTTTCACTTTATTCATAAATAACATAACCAGACTTAATGATGACTTCAGGAATTATCGTTAACATTTTCTTTAGAAGCAATGTGACTGCAATATCTGTTTTTTGGGTGGTCTTGGCCAAACCGCTGATGTAAGTCACTCTGATTTCAGGTTTCTGATCCCAACATCCGCTCTGACTCCAACATGCCGGTTCGCTAGAGCTCGTGGACCATCTTTTGCCAAGGTTGGTGCAATTTTGGGTTCTTGGCTTTTGGACATCCTTGCCATGTGAATTGTTCAGCATTCAGTAATTTTGTCTGTTATAGCTGAGATTGTTCTTCCCCTGACTTTTGCCCTCAGATGCGTTATTTGCAGCTATTAAAGACGGTTTCAATCCACTGATTGCTCCTGAATGGGGGAATGTTCAGTAGTTGCATCAGTTTGCTACTGAACACACAAATACAGCAATACTGTTGTGAACTGTAAATTGGAACAGGTTGTATGTATCTCACTGTCAGAGTGACTGGAGAACTAGTTAGCACTTGACTCTGAGAATAAAGAACCGCTTGGGATCCAATACTGAAATACGCAAAAGAAGCAAAAAGGGGTGAGGGAGATCGCATAAAGATAGAAAAATGTGAGCGCACCTTTGTGTGTGTCAGGTCTGCCTTTGCAACTTGTTGACAAACAATACGGAGTGAAATTTATTAGTCATACCTTCCGTGGCAGCAGCATGTATTACAAGAACTGGGAAATTAATACGATACCAGCTAGTGATCATAAATCAGCGCTACGCATCTGACTCGTGCCTTGGGATGTAGTGATTAATAGTCCATTGAATCAGGGTTTTCAGAAGGAAGTAGAGCTTGGCAGCCATAAAAGTAGCAGAACTGAACCTTGTACCTCATGCTCGTCACAACGGAGCAGTTTGACAACGTGCAAGTCTGGTGGCAGCTGTTCTTGTGACAGTAATAAGAAATAGTCTATTATAATTAGTGATAGCTGCTGTCAGATAATGCTTCTTGTATGTAAAGTTTTGGTGACGTAGCTTTGAAAAACACGTTAGGCAGGCAAAAATAGCAAGGCCATATTTCATAAAAGAAGGGTTTCCTCAGTAAATATAATTCTGCGTCTAGAAGGTATAGCTGGATCTCTTTCCACTGGGGAAAAAAGCAGGCGACATTTCCTGAAATTAATCTGTGATTCCATGTGTCACTGCAGGATGTTCTCTTAGCTGTCCTGGCTGAGCATGTGTCCTAAAGTTAGTGATTTTCTGAGTTTAATAATCATTGACATCATTTTTCTCTAAGTGGTAGCTGCTTTATGACTTGAATGACTGCAGGAGAAACTGGAGTGAAAGGTCCACAAAGGAGGCGAGTAGGGAGAAAGCAGGAAGAGAGAAACCGTTCCCAGCTGCTGTGTTGTAGCAGCATCAGAGTTTCTAGTAGGACTGGAAATTATCTGGGTGGATTTTACAGTTCTTCCAGTTCATGTGTGCTTAATATCATCCGCTAGTTCAACATAACTGTAATAAATAACAGAGGAAACCAGAATAAGGAAGCTTTAGTGGATGTGAAAGCTGGCTAATTTCTTCTTCCTCTGGGTGAGTAGATTAAAAACGATGGAGCTGCATAATCTGTAGCCGTGGAAAAGGTTCCATCTGCCTGGAATGTTATCTGCTGGAGCAGCTGGTGGTTATGAATGAGTTCCCTCATCCATTGATATAAATGTTCTGGCAGGCGCTTGCAAACCTCCTTGTAGCTGAATGTTTTGTGGGAAGTCAGCCCTTCCTGAGGTGCTGGCGACCAATCCAGGCTCGGGAGATGGAAGTTTGCGATAGCAAAGGCGTTTATTACAAGTACCATTTTTAGAAAAATACTTCAGTGCATGTATTGGCAAAGGAGTCTTTGGAGGTTTTCAAAAAAGTTTGCCTTATTTCTTGTAACTTTGTTCAGGAGACCAACTAAGGAATAGGAAAGAAATATAGACTATTTAAATTTCAGGAAGTGTTGATTTGCTGTTACAATTTTATATGTTAAATATGTGGAGTTTCTCTAACATGTATGAGCACAATCTTTTTTCTCCAGGCTGTTTCCTATAGGATCTACTTTGTTCTTTTTCCTTTCAGGCAGGCCAGGTGGTAAATATGAAAAACCATAGGATTAGTCAGTGATCTTCAAATCAGGTGGTTCAGCTGCATTTGTGCTCTGGTTTAGTTTTAAAATAAAGTCCCTCGAAAGATTAAGGTTTTGCTTGTATCTACAGTTTCGATGAGATCTGTTCTTCTGGTGTGTAAATTAGCAAATGTTTGAGTCATTTTGGACTGGACAGGTTTTAGCTTTTCCCCTTAGTGCTGCTTATCTCTGGATTAAGCTGTACTGCACAGCAATTCAAAAGCTCCTTTTTGAGTATGATCGAAAGCCATCGATTGGGATGTTACACTAATGGAGAAAAATATTGATCATGTGCATTTCTTGGGCATGTGTGAGCAGCAGGTGGGAGAGGAGCTTTCTCCTTATCACTTCCCAGAATAGTCCCCTGTTTCAGATCCTGTAACGGGGCCCGAGCGTGTGTCTGTCACAGCCTGTCCCTTGTCAGATGTTGGGGTGAAGCTGTGCTCAGACAGCTGTGCTGTTCTGGCTGCTGTTAAATGGGATGAAAATGTAGCTGTGACTCAGCTCCACGTCAGTGCTGGCGATGGTAGTTCCCTTGCGGGGCTGTGTGATGCACAGCTCTCAGAAAGACCTAGAAGTACATATTTGATGGTGAGGAAATGCTTTTACTTACGTGCGGTTTTGCTGTCAGACGTGAGGAGCAGTGATAAACAGCTGGGTTTGAGATGGTTATGTGCTGTGCAAGATACTGAAGTGAAACCAGCCTAATAATGGTGTTACCTAGTGTGGGCCAAGCAAGGGGGAAACTGGATTTCTGTTTACGGGTAATTATAAAGCTGCGGAGAGCTTAGTGCATTAGGGCTGCGCTATATTTAAATGGGGCCCTGTCTGTCAAACGTCCCTATTACAAAATGTTCTTTGCCAAGATCATGGGGTTAGCCTCTCCTTTTAAAAGCTGGTTTTTAATCTCAATTGTTTTCAGAAAATTGGTTAATGTGCCATGGCTGTGGCGTGTGTATCTGTCTTCACATGGCGCTGATAAGTCCTATTTTAAAGGTGTTGCATGCAACCATGGGAAATGCCATTTCACCCCTTGTAGAGTGGAATTATTGCATTTCTGAGAGATGAAACTATTACTAATGCAGAAAATAGACTTTTCTCTGGTCTCTCACCCTGTGTTGCAGACACTTAGCATCTTATCTTGAATTAGGAGACAGTCACAGCTGAATTAAAAATAACAATTCAAAACAAAACCTCCTGTGAACTTGAGCCAGGCAGATTGACAGCCATGAGATTTAGAGGCTTTACTGACCCGCAGAGCAGCTGGAGCCCCAACAAGGAGCCGAGCACAGATGGGGCTGGAAGAAACGTTCACCCGCTGGTGTCGAGTGTGCCGAGACTTCTGCCCATGGGACTCTGGGTCCCGATTTACCACCGAGAGCTTTACGTAGTGGTGGTGGTTTCTTGTAAGTGGGTCCTCTAGATGACAGCCAGGTTGCAAACAGCAAGCTCATTTCATGCAGCGCACGTTAAAAGCTCTGAAATGTCATGGCTTTGGTCGCGTCTGGTCGGGATTGAGTTGAAATCCCAGGGTTAGAGAGAGCTTCTTTGTACATTAATGTACCCTTTAATTAGCAGGCTCCACAGTAAGACCTATCTTCTTGTTAAGGATTTATTAAAATCATGCATAAGCTCTACTGCTGGAATATGCTGATTTATTTGTGAATCTCTTGGATTATGCAGCAGAGGAGCTGAATATTCCTCACAAGGACAGACTTTAAAGACTGTTTCCTTGAATAAAGATTGTTTTTTAAATGCTTAGCCTTTCTTCTGCTTGTTGTCTCTGAGATAAACACTGGCAAAGCCAACTGCAGTTTTGGCTACAGTATTGATGGCTTGCTTGCCTGTCAAATTAAAAATGAGCTGGAGTGGACTGTTCTGGAATACATGTCAATTTTAGAACTTTC
The DNA here is from genome assembly GCF_036013475.1 of Columba livia. Taxonomy (NCBI): domain Eukaryota; kingdom Metazoa; phylum Chordata; class Aves; order Columbiformes; family Columbidae; genus Columba; species Columba livia. Next base: position 5,393,644 of record NC_088623.1, on the reverse strand, counting down.
CACTTTCCAGAGTGACCTTATTCAGTGCCCACATGGGCACCTTTCCTCTGCACGAACACCTCATTATGTGTGTTGAAATAGGCATCGTCTCTGCTTTTTCAATTTTGTATTTTTCTTAGTGGTATTTGCCCTTTTTTTAAACTCCCACAAAATATGGCTACAGTTCCTGGCTAATTTTGCTGAAACACGACACTAGCCAAATATTTTTGTGAAAGAATTATTAGTCACATAAGAAAGAATGTAATGGAATATTCTTAGAAAGTGTTATAACTGTATGTGACATGTAAAATATTTATCCAGACATGTAAACAAAGCAAGAGGTGTCTTGCCAACGTACCATCGTAAACCTTGGGTAGTTTTGAAATCTTGAGCAAGATGTTTTTCAGTTCTTGAAAATAAGGTATCGAGTTCTCTGCTGACATCAATTGACAGAGTGCTAATGATTGGCTTTACCCAGCTGGAATTTTAGCCCCTGCTCTTGCCTCCCTCCAAATAAATCAAGACGTGCTTTCCTGAAGAGCTGCGATTGTGCTAAATAAAACCCTTGTGTTTGTTTTGGTTTTGGATGACTCGAGTGTTAGTTGCAGAGTTGACTAACGCGGCTGCACCATGGCCTTGTGTTTGTTTTGCTTTTTGTTATTGTCTATATCTTAATGGGAGTTCAAGAATGTGATCGATTGGGAGAGCCTCGTTGTTTCTGCAGACCAGAGCTTGGGCAGGTCCATCTGTAAGCACTGGGCTCCTCCTGCCTGGAGTACACATGAGCTGGTTTTTCTATTTACTTTCAAATAGAACTGCATTTCTTCCATCACTATGCTGTTTCCCTGGTTGTGTTTTGGTTTTTTATCCCGTACGCTCTGTTGTTCTGAAATCTCTTTGACGAATAGTTACTGTAACTGCATTGAACTTTCAAAAATCTGCTATCTGTTGTTAGCTTTTCGCCATGTAATTGGTTAAAAATGAATGGCAGTTGGAGCGGTAGCAGGGAATGAGCGAGCAGTTACTTGTTGGGATCCCTTCCAGGGAAGGAAGGTGGAGTTGAAGCCGCTCGCAGCCTTTCTAAAATAAGAGTCAAGGCAAGTAGGTGCTTTTTGCAATGAGTGGAATATCGACTGTGTAAGAAACTCAAAGCTCAGTAAGTGAGGAGTTTTGTTTTAGTCTGAATATTCTCTCAGCACGTGTCCTGCTGTAGAATAACCCGCTCCTATTAAAACTGTGGTGTGTGGTGGTGTACACTGATGTTTAATAGAGGACCCGCGCTGGCTGGTTGCTGCACCAAAAGCAAAGAGGGTGGTTTATGGTGCCTGTGTTGCGGGTCAGAATTGGGGGTGATCTCGAGCACTGTGTGCTCTCTGGGGATTTTTGGGGTCCTGAACGGTGGCAACCCGCCCCACATTGGGTGGGCCAGTGATTGGAGGCTGTTGCTTTACTTTACATCCCCCCAACCTCCTTAACAGGCCACAGGGGCTTTGTTCCACCTGGATCTGGGCAGATGAGATGATTGGGCATTGAAGAATGAATGGCATGCCCCCAAACCGAGTGTAATAGTGTGTGCATGCAATATGTTGCACATACGTACAGTACAAAGATAAGCGAGTTAGTAAATTAGTGACAACTTATATTAGGTTGGATTGATTGGTTTGTTTTTAATAAGATATCTCTTCCATTAATCAGGTGCTATGTAATGATCAGACTTCAGAACCTGTCAGTGCACAGACGTGCTTTATCACTGCCATGAGCCAGGATAAAAATACTCTTGGACTTCTTCAGGCTCTATTTGCATTAAAAATACGTATTATTGATGATTTGTGATATATTTAGTTCTCTTCTGGGAAATGGTGTTTGCAGCAGTCTCTGAGCAATGCAGATACATCTTAGGGGTAAGCATTAAGAGAAGGTGCTGCTTTTCATTGGGGCTCGTTAGCAATGCATCTCATATCAAAATAACTCATTTTATCCCCAGTTACCATAGATTTGTTTGGGCCCGAGTCCAAGGTCTTCTGGACTCGGGGATGAGTATGAACGTGGTTCTGTACATATTCAGAAATTCTGGTAGTTAATTCCGTTGTGCCCGTGTGAGGGATGTGTGGCACATGAGTGGTGGCACGAGCTTATTTAACCACACGGCGTCGAGGGTTTAATAAAACTGCGCCTTTTCTACCACACCATTTGTGCAAAACCAGCCTGAACCAGGAGGAGAGCTTTTGGGGGACTTTTGCTGAAGATAGGAGGCTTACAATAAAGCTGTTTGTTACTGTGCAGATAGTTGTGTTCCAACTTTTCATGAATCAGCTCGGGGGGTGGGACTCTTAAACTGAAATATTTACATGAATCAGACATCTGGGCTTTGGGGGAGTGACCATTGCTTTCCAAACAGTTTAAACTCTGAAGCTTCGCTGTGACTTGGTGCTTCCCTCTGTTAAAGAAGGATTTCAAGACACTGGTGCTGGCTGCACTGAGAACATATGAGCCGCCAGTAAGTAAGGAGCTGTGTTGTATAGAGGGGTCTCGGCACAGGGTTTGCTCCGGAGTTAAAATAGGAAATGTGGGTTATCATTTCTGTTCAGAAGTTCTGATGGCTGCAGGTGTACCAGGGGCTTGGAGCCTTCTCAGAAATGCTGTTTTCCTTATGCTTTTTTGCTATAGTTTATAACTGAGAAGCTTGACTTCTTGTAGTGTAAATGTAGGAATTGTCATGAATTTGAGACCAAGTTAGATTTAGCTGCCTAAAAGAAGAAAAATTGAGAAAGAAAACAGCATTTTAAAACCTAAATGGTTAAGATAGCTCTTGCTTTTATGTTTTGTTAAAACATGTGTTTTCTCTGAAGCTTTTGTAAGTAGTTCTGCAGAAAATGGTGGAACAGAGGATACAGGGCAAAACTGTCTGCTGCTGTTGCTCCTGTTGAAGATTTTTACATAAGTATTTGTAGCTTAATCCAGCACAGGTGAAGGCAAAGTGTAACTTGTACTTAAAACTTGATTTAGCTCAGTATTCTGTATTTTGGCAGGTGAACATTTGTTTTTCATGTGTCTAGAGCAGAAGATCATTCTTATATTTGCAAAAGCTCATTTTTCACCCAAGTTTTCCCCCTTACACTGATCAGATCTGCGTATTCCATCCTTCTCCCTAGGAGGTGGATGTTCCCCATGGGCATGGCCGGCTTTATGGGGATTGCTGACCGAATTTAACCAGCACTAGCGAAGCTGCCATGACTATAGTGTTAAGAAGCTCTTTATGAGGATCAAATATAAGAACTGTGGTTTGCAGATGACTGTCTTTAACCTGATAGTGTGAATTGTGGAAACAGCCTTTCCGGGTGGCTTGATTGTGCTGTTTAACAGTAATACCTGTGAGCTTCATGGGGAGGGAAGTAGCATTAACCTGTTGCCTTATTCAGAAATTTCCTTCCCTTCTGAGACACCCAGTGGTAGGACAGCATTGGATGCACTTCATCTGTTCCAGTTGATGCGGCTGGCACGGTATATAACTTTCCTATTTTGGAAAACTCGCTTCAAGTTAATAAATCTCAAGGAGTTTTCTGCATGTATTAACCGTGGTGATTATAGATTGGCAAAAGCAAAGCTGCGGTGGGAGCGGGGCCCAGCGCGGGTCGGATGTGATTTTGCAGCGTGTGAAGCGGGCGCTGGCAGCGGGAGGAGCTGGTGAACCGTGGGTCTTACAGCACAGTGTGGATGTGCAGTGTCAAACCATCAAAACCATCTCGCAGACTGTAGTTTTGAATTGCATTTGTAGAAATAGTGCGTTTTTGTTAAGGCTCGAGTCAACGAGTGAGTCTGTAGACTTTGTGAACAGTAAAGCACTATGCACAGAATAGGAGAAAACAATTGAGCGTTTCACCAGCTCTCTTGCTGTCTCCTGCCAGCATTTGCAGCCTGTCCTGCGTTGCATCAGTCCTGCTGGACATGATTTTCCATCTATGTTTCGAAGCCAGATGGAAAAGGAATCCACTGTATATTGATAGAGTTATTTCATAACAAGGGAAAAGCCTTTTGTAATGTGCCTGTGCTCGTTCAACCTATAAATCACCCTTTTATTGTCTGGTTCTGCTCCTGTCTAGAGCAGCAAATGAAAAGAGGATCATTAGTAGGTGTGAGAAAAGCACATTTAGAGGCTCCAGGTAGATTTTCTATCTGATGCAATTTGGGTCAATGCACTTTAATGTTGTTCTCCTGCGGTACAGAGTATATATAAAACACCTGCTAATGAATGAGAGACCCTCTGAATCTTCAAATGTTTAAAGGCTGTACAGTTTGACCGAAAGCAGGGAGCAGGATTTAACCCCAGGATGTCATTGCTTTGCAAGTGCCTTTATTCTAGTGTAAACTGTGCAATACTGACAGTGTGGGCTCGTCAACTCACTTTGAATTTCTGGTAGATAAAGAATCGATAGGCATGTGTTTACTCCAAGCAACTTGTAAAAGGAAAGGCAGATTCTTGCATTTTAAACTCTAGATGAGCTTTGTATGGTTCACACTTAAGATGTGTTTTAACAGGCAGGTTTTATACTGATTTTTGTCTATTCCAGTGTCCTAATGGTGCCGTGTTTCCCTCTCACTGGGAATGCAGATGGGAACAAAGTGGAACGTAAGACCAGAAGCTTTTGGGACCAGGGCAGGCCCAGCCTGGCAGGTTTTGCCATTACCCTTCTCTACTTGTTCCTTGCCACACTTTCTCCAGTTCAGTTCTTAAAATCCTCAGGGACAGTACACCTGACCATGGCAAGGAAATAGTTTTAATGGAAATTAGAAAGTTGCTAATTTGTTTTTCTGCTTTTATGTTTCGAGAAACTTTAGGCATGTTCCGAGGATATCTTTTAAGAAGTTAAAGCAAGGCTAAACTGTTTTGAAAAGCGTACAATTATATTAGAAATCCATCTTGTTCTAAAGTAGTCGACTGCAGAATTAGGTCAGGCACACCCTGCATACGCGTGTTTCCTGCTTGCTCATATTTCTGAGAATAATTGTACATGGGAATGTTTTTGTAGATTTAAAGGAGTGTTGTCACCCTAAAAATGAGTTGTTTGGAGTCTTATTTAAGTCCTGTTGGTTATGCTGTGGTTTAGGAAGAGGGGAGGATCGCTGACCATCCGATTCACTCGACGTGCTCGGCGTTCTCTGCCTTTCTTCACCGCTGGGTTTGCGAATGGCACACAAACAAGTTACAGAGTCGTGAGTGAAGCATCCAGGGTGCTCGTTGACTGCTCCCATCAGCTCTGTGCTCACCAGAGGGTAAAAACGTGCGTGGAAACACCTGCCAAGCAGCTGTAAGCTGCTGGTGTTTGTCCTGCTGGCCGCGGGGCAGCTGCCACTGCACGGCCAGGGAGCAGCAGCAGTGAACGTGCTGGAAGTCAGAGTAACACCGAGGTGGTTATTGGGCCTGAGACTCCGGTTGGTCCTGAAGATTCGGTCTCTTTTCCTGCGTGTCCCTGTTTTGTCTCATAAAAGACTTCCCTGCAGTGTTTCCCAGGGCTCTTAGAAGCAACGAGCAGTTAATATTAGTAAAAAAAGCTTTGAAGATGAATAGTGCTAATTATTATTTATAGGTATTCATTCTCACCGTGGGTAGTTCACCTTGATCCGAGGCATGAAAGGAAACCAGGACGTTTGTAAGCTGGTCAGGCCTGAGTGTGGCCTTCTGAAGTCATCAGTGGTTTCCCCGCTGGGTTGTATGCGTGATTGCAATATATTTGTCATGTTAAAAATACCACATGATGCGTAAGCATCAGATTTTCTAAAAATATACAGGTATGATCATGCTGGCAGCCTAGTATTGGTTTTGTGGAACAAGAGGAAGGAATTGTGGCTGCCAGGAGCGATGGGCTTGAAACCCTCCACGGAGCTGCTCATTCGGCCTCCATCCCCAGCAGGGCCTGAGCAGAAAACTCGCCAGCTCTTGTGTGGCATTTTGTTGTTTTATTAGTGCTGTGTTTGCTCTGGTTCGTGCCCAGCGATGTCAGTGTTCTGCCGTGCTCCGGACATGGCACCCGCAGGCCCTGGGCTCTTCTCTCAGCCAAGAGAAAAGACACAGGACAATTGTTCTGCAAGGGGGAAACTGGGAAGATTCATTAATGAGGAAATTGGTGGTTTATGTTTGAGAGAGTGAAAGGAAAACACTTGAAGCCAAGAAAGAAGAGCTGTTTCTTGTCCAAGGCAATAGGAGGACAAAAGATGAGCCGAAGAGAAAAGACACAGATTTGAGCTTTATTGCTTGGGAGCTTCTTTCCAAACTAACAACCTGGTATTTTCTCTCTTAGCTCTTCTCTTAGGAAACGCAACCAGCTCCTCACGTCGCGGAGGCCCAGCATGAACGTGAACTGTGCTGCTGGGACAGACTGGTCAAGAAATTCCGAGTCCAGTTGCTCTGTGGAAAACGTAACTGTAGGCGTCCATGGGTCAGATGGGAGTGATGTGCTCGGAGGCCACAGCCCTGCCGCAGCTCCCAGGACTGAGGGTGAGAATAACGTCTTCACCTTAGGTCTTTAAGGGAGATATATCCTTAATTTTTTTTGCGAGAGGTGTTATGTTTTGGAGAAATTCCAGTATTCCAAGGCAGTTTGCAGCTGCATGCTCACCAGGAACCGGGCATCGAGCTCCATAAGCGTAAAGCACCTGCGTGCGTCCTTGCCATCTTTCCTCTGAGAGAACATGCCAGTGTTTGGTGTCTGTGCATCTGAATTTCTGGCCTTGTTTAATTGCTGCGCTCATGCTCTTCACCCATGGCATATTTGTTTGTCTCCCTCAGGTTTAGATTCCGAATGCCGACACTCTGCTTGTCCAGGGAGCCCCCAGATCAGCAGCATGTTGTCTGCTCCTGACGACACACACAGCTGTCATTTCCAAGATGGAAATAAGAGACAGTCAGAATATTTTAATGCCCAGGAACGCCACGGGTGCTGCGCCTTGTCATCAAGCAACACTTCACAAACGGCGGCTCCGGAGAAAGTAACGCTTGTGGTCGATGGCACTCGCTTTGCAGTGAACCCCCAGATTTTCACTGCTCATCCTGATACTATGCTGGGAAGGTGAGTGATTTCCGCTATTTTCAAGGTAGCTCAAGGGGGTCAAATGTTTGCTAAAATGGAACAAAACCCGATGTTTCTTTTGTGATCTCATCTGTGCACACAAGTGAAGCAAGATTGAGTTTGTTCAGAACTTGGCTGTGGGTGGGGCCTTGAAGGTGAGATGCAGAGGGAGTTGGTGATTCTCCAGATAACATTCCCTCTTCGATGGACTTCCTTCAAACAATGCGCACTTCTGGCGAGACACAGTCTGCCTTTGCCTTCTCTCCAAGTGGTTGCTGTGTTTGTAAGTGGTACGTCTGTTCGGAGCTGATAAATTCCCTTCCAGAGTGCAGAAAATGATAACTCTCTGTCCTCCTCCTGCTGATCTTCTGATACTCTCCCATAAGAGAAATTACTCAGCTCCCTGTAATGTAGCTTAAAGGTTGGAGCCAATTGATGCAACAAGCAGCACTCATTTGTGTAATGGCAGCACCTGTTGCTCTCTAGAATGAAAGTGTTTAAGTATACCTGTGCACTTAAATAGATGTTGTTTCTTTTTATCAGGATGTTTGGACCAGGAAGAGAATATAACTTCACCAGGCCAAATGAAAAGGGAGAATACGAAATTGCAGAAGGAATTAGCTCAGCCGTGTTCCGGACTGTGCTGGTAAGGTGATGTTTGCACATTGAGGGAAGAAAAAATAAGGCAACAACAACAATCTGTTTGTCACATGTGCAGGACTGAGCCATCTCCCAGGCAGCTGCACACCCCTGGGCCAGATTCCTTTATTACTGTTTTGTATTGTGATTAAAAAAAACAAATAGACTTTGGAATGAGTAATCATTTCAAACATTTGCTTGTGTTGCCATTTACCTTTCTTGTGTGATGCCGTTGTGGTTCCTGAGCCATGGCCTGACCTCATGATTGCATATAAATGCATATGTGATAAATCCATATGTAGTATGCGATGTTACGAAACCCTGTGCCATGGGAAAAAAACTGGAGCTCACAGTTTATCAGACCCAAGAGGATCTGTGAAGAGACGCAGATTCTCAGACAAGCAGGGCTGTTCGTACCGTTCACACAGCTATATATAGCCTCTGGAACTCTGCAATGTTGGTTAATAAAACAACGAGCTAAGTAAAAATGATGAGAGTCCAAGCTGTTCTGAATTTTTATCTCCAAAAACTGTCCTTTTATTTGCAGGATTATTACAAAACCGGAATCATTAACTGCCCTGATGGGATTTCCATCCCAGACCTCCGAGACACGTGTGATTACCTCTGCATAAACTTTGATTTCAACACAATCAAATGTCAAGATTTAAGTAAGTACGGAGAGAAACACAGTGGGAAATTCAAGTTAAGTATCATAATGGGTTAATTATTCAGTTTTTTACTGTTTTGCTGTATTCATTGGACCTTGGTGGGTATTTTAATGGCAATGCAGTCTCATACAGTTCTGAAGCTGGAGACTGTTGATGCATCTGAACATTTGTTAAGGAGTTTGTCTAAAGAAGAATGTGAGCTGTGCCCTTCAATGTGGCTGCAAAGTGTAGAGCTGAGACTTCCATAGTGTGTAAAAAAGCTCATGGTACAACTTGTGTCTCGTTAGGTGCTCTGTTACATGAGCTCTCCAATGATGGTGCGCACAAGCAGTTTGACAGCTACCTGGAGGAGCTGATCCTGCCCATCATGGTGGACAGTGCGAGGAAAGGGGAACGCGAGTGCCACATCGTGGTGCTGACGGATGAAGACACCGTGGACTGGGATGAAGATCACCCTCCTCCCATGGGAGAGGAGTACTCGCAAAGTAAGGGCGCTGCGCTGGGCTCCCGGCGCTGCCTGTGCCGTGCACCCCGACATCTGGCCCTGAGGAAAGGACCCGTTGCCCAAAAGGTGTCTTCCTTCAGGAAGATTTGCTGGCGCATGGAGTCCTGTTTTGTACATTCCTCTGAACCGGCTGCTGCCAGCAGCAGGATAGCTTTGGGCTGAGCTGCTTCCTTTTGCTCGCTGCCTCCCCCTCGGCCTTTTCCTGGCTCTCTGGAGAGTCAGTACTCTTTGCTTTACACCCCCATCGCCACCCATTCTATGCAGGCCGTGATGTCTATTGCCACCCTCCCACCGAGGAGCTGTGGCTAATCCCAGGGCTGAGAACAGCCACCTGAAGTAGTTCTTGGAAACCAGACCTAGTTTTTGGCACCCTGCAGCTGAGTGCGTCAAAAACAGGGAGAAGGTCCCTCCTTGTAGATTCTAATCACCCCTTTTATTTCTTAAGTCCTTTACAGTTCCAAGCTGTACAGATTCTTCAAGTACATTGAGAATCGTGATGTTGCAAAAGCTGTGTTGAAGGAACGGGGCCTGAAAAACATTCGCATTGGCATTGAAGGTAAAGTATTTCTTCAGCAAAGGAAATTCTAAAGCAGGTGACTCGGTAGTCAGGAAAGCCTGGTTTCCTCTGGACTCTTGGCATTTTCTGGTTTGATCTGTGTTTTACTGGGAATTTATTTTCATGCAACTAGCAGAAGCTGGGCATCTTCTCCTCTACCTTGTTACACTGAAATAGGCCAGGAGGCTTAAAAGTTAAGGGGAAAAATGGGAGATGCATACCAAGCAAACAGGAAAGGGGGGTCACGCTCCTACCTGCTGATCCAGGTGTCCCCTTAGGGAGCTTGGAGAACGTGCTCTGTCCTGGGAGACTTGGTTTTCTAGTAGCTGATGTTTGCTCACAGTTTGCTAACACTGTGCAGACATCGATCCTGTGACTACACACAATGCTACACGGGCTTTTCGAGGGAAAAGAAAGCCATCTTTCGCAAGTCAATAATGAGGAGTGTGAGCACTTGTGTACGAAGTAACCCCGTAATCACTCCTGCCTGGCTGTTGTGCAAGTCAGAGGTGTGTGTAGTGCAACTGACGGGCTGTCTGTGTTTTCAGGATATCCCACCTGTAAAGAGAAGGTGAAGAGGAGGCCTGGCGGCCGGTCAGAAGTGATATACAACTACGTTCAACGGCCGTTCATCCAGATGTCATGGGAAAAGGAAGAAGGCAAGAGCCGCCACGTTGATTTCCAGTGTGTTCGGAGCAAATCTCTAACAAACCTGGTCACTGTGGGTGATGATGTTTCGGAGGACCACGAGGTTATAATGCATCACCCCCCACAAGTAGATGAACTCGACAGGCTAAACGCACCGTTCTCCCAAATGGCTGTTAATGATCTACCAGATTAGTCGTGGCTCAGGGTTGGATAGTCCTGCTTAATCTGGGAACGTCTCAGCGTAGTTTCATCCCAGGCGATGGAACACAGACTCCTGCAAGGTGCTTTATCCTCCTTCATGCTCTTACTGCGCTGTCATATTTCAAGCATGTTATTAAAGAGCCACACTCCATAGTCTAATTGTGCAATCAAACGTAATGTCTCCTCAAACAAAAAGAAATTATGCTGTTTGTTTCTACTACAAAGGCTTCCAGATTTGTGGGTGCTGAATATTTTACGTGAACTTCTAAAAGAGGAGCAGAAGTATTTAGAAACATCTTGTTTGACATGAGAGAGGAAATTCTGGGCCTGTCAAGACAAAGCTTTCCTTTACCATTAGGCACTTAGCTTTGCTTTTGAGATAATCAGTTACAAAGGACCGAACATCAAAGCAGGCGGGATGATGCTCTTTCATCAACCAGCAGAGATGTAGCACAGTTGTGGCAGCAAAATCCTGAGTGTGGAGGAATGAAAGCAAAAAACAAATGCTGAGTGCAGAGGAACCTGTTTACACTGCCACCTGGCTTTGCACCCAGCGTGTTGTTCCGCTGTTGTAGGGAAGGATGAACTAGTTCAATAGGAAGCATATGCCTGTTCACAGGAATTTCCCAGCTATATTTCGCTGTAAGATGGAATCACTGGTTTTAGGGATGTTGTCTGTAAACTATTAGATGATCCTGAAGGAAGAAGCCAAAAAGAAGAGACTGTAGTTGATATTTTACCAACAAAGTAAATCTGTTTAGTAGCCTGATAGATATAAGAAGCTTTCTAGAAGTGACTGTGCATGCTGAAGACTTCCAGTTGTTTCCTCCATCCCCTGCTAAGACAAAAGGCCAGTGGAGGAGCTCCCAGTACAGTTAGTTTACCACCTGAGTGAAATCCTTGGTCTCATCAACCTTCGTGAGTCAGGCTTTCTCTAGAGTGTCCCAGGAGCATCCTGCTCTTGCAGCGTTCAAAGGCCAGCTACGTTCTCCCCAGTTTGGAACTGACTGCACCATTTTGCTGTCAGGCAGCTAAGAAATACCAACAGGAAACCAGCCTTCAGTAGAGAAAAATACATGTTCCTAGGAGCAGCTTTCCTTTGCTACTCTGAATATATAATCCTGGTCTGTGGTTAAGGCTCTGTCCATTTTGGATTCAGGCCCAACAAAGCTGTGACTGCGGGTACAGACACACTCCAGGCTGGTTTTAGCTCAGTTATGTTAGAGCCATTGTTCCTGATGACTGTGGAAAGGTTTGATGGACCCAACGCGGAGTACTGCAACATGGTGCTGGTGCAAAGAAAAGCTGAAAGCCATTCAAAAAGAAACGGAGGGAAGGAGCTCAGTTGTTAAGTTCAGGTTAGTTCTCTTGCAATCGGCTGCTGTTGAAACCTGTGCTGCTTACACATTGAGTTACCTGGTCGTACTTGGCAGAAGAGAGGTGAGTGTCAGTCTGATCCTAGAAAGTTTAATCCTTTGTTGCCAGGGTTCCATCATCAAGCAAACTTTTATTCTCCATCTGTCTGCAAAGTGTATGGTAGACTTAGCATTGGAGATTTCTGTTACTGTTTGCTGCTAAGGATGTTTGTTTTTATCAGTGGAAGTAGCGTGACAATATCAAGCACAAATTTCCCTGAAGGTTTATGAGCCTTGTTTTAGTTACGAGTAACAAAATCTCTGCCAAGGCATATACTTCCAGATACATCCATTTGTATGGATACAGGTTCCATTCTGGGCAGCGTTTCTGTTCTTAGCTTCTTTCCTAAATGCAGCAAATAGATTTCTTCCTTTTATAAGTGCCTAAGGGAAGATTTCCAAAAGTGTTTTGGGCCTCCTGAGAGTCCCGGGGGTTCGGATGCCCACGTCCACCTGGCGGCTCTTAAAAAATCCTCCCTGTGTGTCATTGGATCATTCTAGAGAAGTGCCCTTCAGTATCTGCACAGAGATGCTGTGCAGTCACTTCCCGTCATTGCTCTTGGTGAATATCTATTTTTGTAGTAGAGAAAGGAAGACATATGGACCGTTAACCTCCCTACTGGGGACCAGACCCAACCCATTTACCTGCCTTGGTGACGCGCCGTTCCCACAAGTCAGATGAAGTTGGGGTGAGACTGTCCCCCCAGACCCTATGGATTTTAGTTTTTTTGGTGTGTATTTATTTTTACAGCAGCGTAAGTTTTAAGTAAACGTGTGGTGGTGTTGACCAGCTGGCTTGGAACTGCAGTTGGCACACATCGGGGTTGCTGAGCGCTGCCTGCAGGGCTGTCAGGGCATCCAGGTCCGATTGAGCTCAAACAACCCCCACGAGTGTCCGTCCCAGAGCCCAGCGGCAGCTCAGCCTCTTGAAGGACTCGGTTTATTAGAAATAGTGACCCCAGCGCTGAATTGCGACCGGCACTTGCCCCGAGGGATCTTGGAGGAGCTTTGTTGGTACCCAGTGTAACCAATGTGCACCTTCCACATGGGGTGGAGGCAGCCAGCTTCCCTGAGTTCCAGGCACTTTTCAGCACTCCACTTAATTGACTTTCCCAAGTAATTAGAGATGAATTTTGGATTTATTTTTGTTAGTAGAGTTCCATTGGAACACTAAATCAACTTGAAAAAGGATGCATTTGCTTTTCCTGCTCTCATGGTCACCTACTTCAGGTACAAGGTCAAGATTTGTCTTATTCTAGATATACTGAAGTGTTACCCGTGGTGTGTATGAACTACAGATGTATTGTTTTTCTGTAATAAAGTATAAATTATATGTGACTTGTTTGGCTCTTTTAAAAAATGGTTTAAATGTGGAGTAGAAGAATGGGCAGGGGCTGCAGCAGCTGTACGGAGGCGTTACTACCAGTTTACCAACTCCTGCCGCTGATGTTCTAAAAGCAGCACATAGCACAGGTATGAGGCAACTCCACTTAACCCACAAGCTATGCAGCATCTCTAACAGGCCCTGGTGCTATTTTTGGTGAATATGCTGTGAAAGATGCTCTTGGCTTCTACCCACTTCTGTCTTTGGATGAAAAAAGCTTGGGAGCAGGTCTGGCTTTTATTTCTGTTGTCATTGCTGGATGTATTTCAAGGGTTTTCCTGATGAAGCTTGAGAATGGAGTGAAGAGTTTGTGAACAAGCTGGAGTTTAGTGGAATTACTGAGGAACTTGCAAGTGGCACCAACACAAATGTGAAGCAATGAAATAAGAACTGCAGGTTGATTTTAGCATGTTACAAACTGGTGGTAAAAAAGGAAGGGTGGTAGCTTTGCTCACCGCTTATTACCCCTTTTAAAAATAGAAAAAGATTTAAAAGAGCTTGCCCAGGAGTTGCATTTACACAATGCAGCCACCTGAAGCCCCGAAAGGCTTCATTCTTCTTCCATCATTAATAGGGTGCTCATTTTTTCATGGGTGCTGAGCATCTTTTGGAAGTGCCCTTAATTCTAAGTCTAAACTTTAAGTCTAATAAACAAACCCTGAGCTTCCAGTTTGTGAAACCAAAACATGCCGGCAAAACCAAATTTACCAAGAGGATTTTATTTACACAACACAATGCAAAGATTGTTCCATAAAAAGTTGGCTCCCCTAGCAACACACAAGAGACTTGCCAGATTTGTACAGTGCAATTCAGTAACAGCTCCGAAATATTTACAGAAGACTTTTTCAAGGTGGAGGTTAAGGCAGACTCAGGGCACAGTGAGAAACGCCTGGTGCGGTTTTGGGGACTGGCAGCGCAGCTCATGCCATTCACTGCAAATGCAGATTGGAATCACTCCTGCAAGCCCAGCAACTGCTTGCAGCTTAAAGAAAGAGCTAAAAGATACACAGGAGCTCAATACACAAGCCAGCAGGTAAGAAAAATGTTTGGCTGACATGGGAGATGGAACAGGCATGAAAAGTCTTCCATTTGATAGAAGTCAAGTGTGGATCATGGAAGGACAACGTGTTTTTATCCTAGTGGCAGGAAGGTGACAAGTGTAATACAAAACGTGTGCCCAGGAGGACAATGGTATTCAGAGACATCCACCTTCTACTGAAAGACAAGAGTGAGGTACCAGCTGCTCCTTGTGCCTTCGGAGAACTTCCCTTAACTCAAAAAGTGAACAGGCTGAGGTTCCTGAAGACTCTGACACGCATGCACTCAAAATGCACAATCCATACCACGAGATAGGGGTTTGTTCACAGCAAGTTATCACAACTTATCATTGTACAGCTTCTTCATCTTTGGTATTCATAAATAAAAATGCCAGTCCCTTTTAGCAAAGGGTAATAATGCAGCTACTCCAAATAATTCATTCCTGATCCACAGCAGCTTTCGAGAATTTAGGGTTTTGGTTTTGTTTGTTGTTGGTTTTTTAATTTTAAGGCAATAACTGAGCTGTTAGAAATGTTTTTAAATGCTTTGATCTTAATACCTCTTGGTTTTCCAATGGTTTATAAGGCAACATTTTCAAGTGGCTGGAAGAAACTGTGGGAGGAGGAGATGGAGCAATTTGAGTCCATAAAAAATGTAGAGGAGCAGAGGTAATAGTACTGAGTAGTTGGTAAAAAGCCTGATCCTATATAGCTCATTACGTCAGTTAGCCCTTGGTCATTGAGTAAGCCCCACTGACTACAGTGATTGGGTACATCTAATTAAGGCTGTTTTTGCATTTCAGCTCTGTAGGATCCAATTGGGATCTAAACAGCTCATGGCAAGTCATTAAACTCCAGGACACACACAGAAACCCCAGGGGGTGGTCAGGGAAAGGATGTTAACGAATTATCACCCAGTTTTAGCTACGCAGGGCCCTGTCAATCCCCCAATCAGCCCTTCGTGCTGGCACTCGCTTCAAAGACATCCAGGTAAAAATTCCCTAAAAACACCTATTTCAAAAAGTTGCACTACAAATCCATTTGCTGTCATTTCTTAATCTAGATAGTCAGGACTAAATCTAACTGAAAGCCTTCCTTTGGAACACTTTGTTTTAAACGGCTTTGCTTTGTCTGTGCTACATCGCATTCAGCACCAATAGAAGTTTGCGAGAATCCAAGGCAGTTCAAATTGATCCACGCTTTTAGAAACCTCATTAAACTGATATTATTTAAAAATCTGATTGCAAATTCAAGACCGGAACCAGGCAGGCCCCCAAGTTAATGCCACCTGCCCCTGGAAGCGAGGAGTTAACTACAAACCAGGTTCAAAGGCGGGCTCATGATCATTAAAAGGAATTGCCGAAAGCTCAAGGGAGGCAGAACCCTCCTTCCCAAAACGCAGGCGTGTGCGAGAGATGTCGAGGCGAGGAAAGGCACTTTGGGGCTCTCCTGGAGAGCATCCCGATCCTAACTGAATGTACTTCCAGAAATGACACCAGGTGGTCATCAAATTGTGGACAAGGTGGGTTCCGCTGCCCCAAAAGTGGAAACCAGAGGGACGAGGAAGCTCTGTAGGAAACACCAGGAGGCCTCCAGCAGCGAGACCCACGGAGGAATCCCATCCCGTTCTGCCCAAACCAGGAGCAATAAAAGCCACAGATGGTTTTGTCTTCAAACAGCTGGAGATGCAGCAGATCTCAGAAGTGGCCAAAAGATGGCAGCAGCGGGAGCACCAGGGATCGGTTCAATGAATTTCCCTCCCCGTTTTAATTCCAGGTGGGCTTGTGCGAGCAGCTGTAGTTTTTATCATCTCCATCCTTTAGAGATCCGTCCTTTCGTATGGCAACCGAAAACTGTTGGCTCGGGGTGGGAAGCGGCCTGTTCCTGCTGTCGCTGGCTAGAAAAGAAAGAGTCGCACGTGGTTTTTTGAATTTAGAAAAAATATTAAATGGCTTGAGGGTCTTAGTACCACAAGTGCAGTGACCCACAACTGGGGGCCATGGCGGCAGCGCGGAGAAATGCCATTAAAGAGGCTTCCAAGTGGCCTTGTTAAAAACAGCACTACAAACTAAGCTTAAGGCAATCCAAGTCGTGTCCTACTAGATAGTTCACTGGAGAGCTGCCTGTCTCGAGCTTTAATTATTGCTTTGTTTCCTCTGTCCTGAAGTCCTCAGCCACTGGGAAACAGCAGAACTGGCGGGTTGAGTTTGTCATTTAATGCAGGACTGGGCATGGCGTGCTTTGCAGGGCCAGGGGAAGGTTTGCTCCCCTCTCCCGCTGGACTGCGGAATCCGGCAAAGAATTTAAACAGAAAACTGAAACTCTGGCTCCTGAAGCAGCAAAACGTGCTCGCGGAAGAGATGGCGCAAACATTTCATGGAATTTTTCAATGGTGCAGAAAGAAAAAATCCTTAGTAACGACCAGGGTGTGTAACAAACAGGGTCCTGAAGTCTCCAAGAGTTGATAGCCCTCAAGTTTTCTTAAAAAAAGAAAGTTCTAGGTATAAACTCGAACTCCAGGAACGGAATTGCACGGCTCAGAAGCTGTCCCAGGTACAGGTGTGTTACTCCCTGTTACTTCCCTCCTTTCATATAGGATGGTATCGCTCCTCGGGCTGTCAGGCCTTCGAAACGCTTGTAGGTGTAATTGATAAAAACCCAGTCCTTGTTCTTGTAGTCGGTCTCCGGATGGTTGCCTGTGGCCACTGATAACACAGAGAGAAAACAACATGATCCTTTAAGTCTGCAAAGCTGGTTTTCTTACCAAACACTGGATGTGGAGTAGGGGAGAATCAGTGAATCATTTTGGTTGGAAGAGACTCTCAAGATCATTGAGTCCAACCATAACCCAACTCTAACACTAAACCATCCCTAAGAACCTCATCTATACGTATAGAAATAAAATGCCTCTAAAGAAAGAAATAAATCTACACATTCACTTTTGTTCTTCAACCCCGTGCAGCAAATGCCTGAATATGCTTTGCCATGTAAATACCAGGAGAGACTGACACCGAAACGTATCATCCCTGCTGTCCCACCCCCTCGCTCCCCTGTACTGAGCGCAGACACGGTACCACGCGGTACTGGCGGTGTCGGGCGCCCTCTCCGGGAGCTCTGCTGCCTCTTGGGGATGCTGCTCCTCAAAAAGCTCCAGCACTGTTCACAGGTCTACATCCCATCTCCCAAACCCACATTCCAGCCTCGCCCGCACCCCTGCACCGCGACACTGCCGAGCTGGGAACCTGGTCACGATAAAAACCTCGCATCCGCTCACATCTTTTATCTGATTAACAGGAAAGTTACATCATTCCATCGGAGAAGAGGAAGGATTGTTCACGTGCAGAATCAAAGCATTTACCTGTTGGTTTAAGGATATCAGATTCTGGGAATTCATCAAAGTTTGAGGTATCGTCAATGCTTTTAATTTCTATTGAAATTGCAGCAGGTCTCTCTCTGCCAAGAAGAGCAGTTTCAGCGTTAAGATCTCAAAGGCAGAAGCAAGCAGGATTCAGCCACTTGCCATCGCTTAACAGAATCGAAGACTGAAGGTACCTAAACCTCAGCAAGCTTCAGATAAGGAACAAAATACTCTCACCCACACCTCGATATGATAAATGCCAGTGAAGCTGCTCCTTTCTGGCTTTAAACAGTCCCCAGAGAAGAGCAGCTGCTGTTCTGCAAAGCATCTTACCTGATATGCTCCCAATCAACCCCTTCAAAGAATGGGTTACTCTTTATTTCCTCCACACCAGATGCACCAATTCTGTGCTCCCATTCACAGCAAAATCTGAGATGGAAGGAAGAATGAAAATGAAGGAAAAATGAAAATGAAAGCATTCCATCCAGAAATGGAACGGCTTTCTGAACTGGTACTACTACGGTTTCTTAACATATAAATGGAGAAGGGCAAGAACTCCCACCACAAAACCAACACACAGAATTATGCTCAGGAATGTCATGTCAAATGCTACAAATAAGATGTGGTATTCTTTCGTAACAGCATAATGTGCCCTTTCTATTTCAGGACCATGCAGAGCAGGACAACATATAAAGCCTGGAAAGCTAGACATTCATATTTCTGTCCTGAGAACAGAGAGGTGATTGAAAATACAAGAGCAAGAGGCAGCAGGCACTGACATACATCTGTATGCTCCAGCGCACACAGTGTCAAAAGCATTGCTATTGTAAGACACACTGGCAAAAAGGTTTAGGTTACTTCCATGAGAAGCTTGCAGACAAAATAAAGAACACTTATACTTTTCCAGACTAGCAGCACTCCAACGGGAGCTCCTTTTAGCAGAGTTTGGTCAGGGAACCATTGATACAAATGCGTTTGATGAGGGAGGTCAGCATTTGATGCATGTGCGTAACTGTACAAAGCTGTCACAAGCATCACGGTTTTATCACATGAAACAACCTATGAGAGGCATGTAGGACAATCTGTAAGACAAGAAAATTAGGAGTATATTAGCTGGTAAACCGTATGGCTGGCACCTTAAAATAAGATCCTTTGCTTTATCAGATATTGGAACTTCTGGAGGAAATGTCAGAGTCTCCTTCCAATTCATTACTTTCTTATACGTTTCCTGAGGAGTCTCAGAACAGAATGGTGGGTAACCTGCAAAGAAAGACAAATACAGTCTTGTCTAATGCAAAAGCAGTTCCTATAGTCACTGAAGTCTAAACCAACCTCACAAAGCGGGGAGTGGGTGCTTTGAGAACCCGCCCCCAAGCATGTAACCACAGCCCAGGCGCTTTCTTACCGATCAGCATCTCGTACATGATGACCCCGAGCGACCACCAGTCACAGAGCTTGTTGTATCCCGTCTGCATGAAAACTTCAGGAGCAATGTAATCCGGAGTACCCACAGTGGAGAAAGCCTGGAGTAAATACCACTAGTTACGTATCTTTAGGGAAAACTGCCCGATATGGAGGTGGGAACTCATGCAGCTATGGTTACTTTGAGGGAGACACCGGATTGTCTCTGAACAACTCTGCTATAGGACTTTAAAGACTTTATATTAAACATAGAGGCAAAAGCAACGTGTTTGTGTGAAGAGTCTTAAAATACTGTCAGAGAAACGGGGAAGGTACTACTGTCTATATCCACCTGGGAGTGGGTCGTTAAGCCTTTGTTATCTGAAAAGAGGCACGAAGTGTTAGTTTTAGCTGGAAGGCATCAGATTTCAATTATAAATAATTACGACAGTGCCGTCTCTGGTACGTATGTCACCAGCTGCTCAACGGATGAAGGACAAACTGCAACAATTCCTTTTTTTAAAAGAAAAAGCAGGAATGTTTTATTCCAGCGTCATTCAGAACTCTGAATGGATTCATGCCATTTCAATGTGTGCTACTCGAACGCAACAGCTCAGCAGCTGAGAACGTCCCCAAGCAGGTGACACACTCACCAACTGCCGTCTATTCCTCTTCCAAGTCTCTGCTTTCCTTTTGGAATTCATGTTCTGAAAAGCTAAAGGAGATTGGAATAAATGTGACTGAACGTTACAGGTCACCCAGCAGACATTTCACCCCAAAACCATGACCCTAAAAATCACATTTATGACATCAAGGTACCAGGGACTCAGCTGTCCTGCTAAGAGGTGACAGCTCCCGGTGCTCATCGCTGGCCCATACGGCCAAAGTTTATCAAGTCTTTCATTAGTGATCCATTATCAGTGTTATTCCCCTTGAGAAAACAACTGAACATTCCAAGAGACTGTGTGCTCACTTCTGATCCCAATAACACGCGAGATACAGCCAGCACCCACCAAAACACAGGAGTTTTCATTCCAAATCACGCTTCAAGATGCAATTATGTCGATTATTGGATCCCCCGGCAGCCTTGTAACCTCAGGCTGAAATGAGTTAAGTCACCAAGAGCGAGTGAGGCCAAGGGACTTACTGAAGTCGCTGGGAAGACTTTGGTTCAAGTTTCTATAGAATTCTGTTCTGTGGGCTTTCTTCAGTCCAGTACACAGACCAAAATCCGAGAGTTTCACGTGGCCCTAGAAACAAAAACACAAGCACAGGATGAGATATCGTAGCAAATACACTTTCCTCCTTTTTCCCCTCCCTTGATTTTGTGTAACAAATAGATGCTCTCTCCTTGCATTCCTCGGTTAGCCTCAGGCTGGATGTGGACACAGAATCAAGCTATTCATATTCTTATCACTCCGCAGGGAGAGGAAACGTCTCCAGAGGGAGCTGTAGCCCCTGAATTGCGCATTGTAGGTAAAAATAAACTATTTAAATTCACAGACTGGCTCTGTCCTAGTGCACAACACGACCACACCGACTACATGCAATTTTTAGATGTATATCAAACTATAAATCCTTTTCAAAGACCTAAAATTATCTACATTTAGATGTAGACATGTTGAATTACATTAGTAATTCCAACAGTGCATTATTAGCTGGCAACTCGTGATGTATAATAATGTACTGTCGGCAAACGCTTTCCAAACAAGCAAAACTTTAAATAAGCTTGTAGTGAGCAATAGGAGGAGAGTGAGACAACTGAGCTTTCTGCAAACTGCCTCCACTAGGCAGCTCGAAGCGAGCGGGCGAGCTGGCCCGCCTGCAGAAACACGGCCCCATCCCGAGGGAGACAACAGCTCTCGCTAACGGGACAGCGACGTCCTTCACATCTGACACCATCATCAGCCCCAGAGCCGGTGAGTGTCACAGATGCGAGACCAAAAGGAAACAGCTTTGACCAAGACGGGAGAACTGAAACTCTGTGTGAAATTGCAGCTGGAATAACCAGAAATAGCTTCAACAACCGTCAGAAGAGAGCTCATAAGTGAGACATGAATAGAGCTGGAGGAGAAGACTTTCCTGGCTTGGGTGTTTGGTTTGGTTTGGTTTGTCTTTGTGGTGTTGGTTGGCCCTCAAAAGCTAAAAGGAACAGGGCTAAGAAAGAAGCAGCATCGTCTTTCTCAACTCTCAACACTAATTCAGATCAATATCAGAAATCCCAAGACCTCTTTACTGCGCCACAGCTGGTGCTTAGTCCCTACCTTGCTATCCAGAAGAAGGTTGTCTGGTTTTATGTCCCGATGGATAAAACCCAGCTGATGAATGGAATCGATGGCCAGCACGGTCTCAGCTATGTAGAACTGCGTCTCTTCTTCCGTCAGAGTGTCTTTCTTCATCAACAGCGTCATCATATCACCTAGAAACCCCCACAGCAAACAGCAAAGGTAAATACACAAACTCCACTCCTGCTCATTTTGAAGACACTTGCAAAGAAAATAATCAACCTATTTAAAACCTCAGGAAACCTAAATTGATTTCATATGAAGTAACAGAGTTCCCCAGCACCTCTGTCACAAACTCTATCTCCCCTTGCATCGCTTGTACTGTAGTTGCTTTCAACTGGGACGAGTAAATAGCATAAAGATGCAACGTGTACATGTATAGAAGCATCCCTTAAACCAGAATCAGCTCTGGACTGCCGCTCCTGCCTAAACATCTGAATCACACGTTAAAATGGGAACTTTCAGCTCCAGAGCTGTTACACCAAACAGATTGCACTCGTGCACTGTCATCTCGGAAAGCATTCTTGTGGTTTCATTAGCCACATTTATTATAGGCTTTCAGCATATCTTTCTTATTAAGTGAATTGCAGCTGCGTTATCATTTGAGGACAAACATCATCATTATGCTCTGAAAAAAAGACCTTCAAAGATCCTCTTGCCGCGAGCCAGCTAAAAGCAAAAGGTTAGCAAACCCAAAAGCTGGTTCTGATCTATAGATCCATTTCATTCGAAATTAAGATAGAAATCCCCAAAGAGGAGGAAAGTAGCCTTTGGATTTCGGGGGGTTACCTCCGGGCAGGAACTCCATGATCAGGTAGAGGTTCAGCTTGTCCTGAAAGCTGTAGAACATTTTCACCACCCACAAGCTGTCTGCCTCCACCAGGATGTCCCGCTCCGCTCGGATGTGGCCAACCTGGGGGTACACGCGTGCGTCCCGTCACATACAACTCTCTGGTTTATAATGTGCCTTATTCTTTCACAGGCAATTCAAGTGTTATATTGAAAAGAGCGGTCAGACGCCATCAAAACTTCAATAGTTACACTCCTCGATATTTCCGGGTAATAAAATGGCATCGTATACCATTCGAAAGGCATTAGAGATCGTTTGAAACCCTGTTCTGAGCATTGAGTTCCATACAACAGCCTGCGGCTCCTCCTGTGACCCTCTTTACATGAAAACTGGATACTCCTCAAACTTCCGCAATGCTACAAGGAATGTTTTCATTAAAAAAGGACTTGAAAGATCCCACTGGAAGATCCTTATAAATTCACATGTGATTTTTCTGACCTATTTCCTCTATTAAAAACCACCACCCCATGATTTTTTAGCCAGTAAACCTGGTCCACAGATGCCTGTTACTCTCTACACGTCACAATTACCTCCCAAGTCACGTAAACCACGGACAGGAGCAGCATCGCTACTCGAGGTGACTATTCACCTGCTCTTTCTCAAGCATGTCGGCTTTACGTAGTATTTTCATGGCATAAACGTGCCCCGTGTCTTTCTTCTGGACAAGCCGCACCTGGGAAATGCAAAAACCTGAGTTAAATAACAGCGCTATCACTGCAACTCTTGGCAAATTCGGGTGTCAAGCCCTTGGCTTCCATGTAATGAAACCACACCAGATTATAAAGATAAAAAGCATGACACAGTGCATGGTAATGCTAAGCAAGTTCTGCGTATTTGTGTTTCTTTAAAGCACGTCAAGTTTTTAAAGCAGCATTTATTAGCTATAAGGAGGGATGCACATGACTGTTAAGCTAAACATCCATTTGCAGTTGTTAGAACATGTATCTTTCACTTGTATAAACCACGCAAGTCTTGAACAGATACCAGTGCCATGTGGAAATCCGTTTAATCGTCTTTCCGGACTCACCTCTCCAAATGCTCCTCTGCCGATCACTTTTAAAGACTCGAAGTCTTCCAAACCAAGCCTTGTTCTCTTTAGGCGAAGAAACTCTGTCTCCTTCTGTGCATGTGCTGACCTCCTGATTCTCTTCTAGGCCAAAAACCCCCAAAACACAGTGAGAATTCCACAGGCGGGCTCCCCAGATCCCAGCAATTCCAAGCAAAGACCCCAACCGATAACATAAAATCACTTGTATTTAACCATTAAGATAATTTTCCCCATATTCATTACCTCTTCATCTTTTAAGCCTTCTTCTTCCATCATTTGTTCCAGCTTCTTCTGTCTACAGCAGAGACAAATTGGAAAGTAAGGCTGAACCATTAACGTTGTTTCTTAATCAAATACCCATATCCAACACCTTGGAAAGGAAGATGTGACGGCCGCACATAACAACTATAAATGACACACAAGGAGACTCAGACACGAGGTTAATTTTGAAGAATCTAATCTCCCACTTCAGCCTTACCCTGTTGATTTTGACTATTGAAACCTGCCTCAAGTTCCACATCTTACTCAAGTGTATGGTTTTTGATTTATACGCATGTATCTCGAGGAGATCTGGGTCCTTGTCTCTCTTCGACAGTCATTGAAGGCCAGAGCCATAATTAATATTTACACACCAAATCTCACTTATTCGCGGGAGAATTGGCTACTGACGCACATCTGTGGGTCCGGACCGTCATTTCTCTGCATCTCAAACGCATCATATGCAAAATGAGACAAGTTAATTTATAGTTCCTAATACCCAAGATACTCAAAGTATTTGGGAAGAGGAAACACGTCTGCGCACGCTGTCCCCCCTAAAAGAATCGGAAATATCTACAGCCTTAGTACAAAATGATTATTTGCGGGAAAAGAAAGAACAAAAGGAAGCAAGACCTGAGAGAGGGGAGCGGCTCCAGGACATTTGTCATTATTACCCTCTGGGAACTTTTCCCGACACCAATCGCATTAATAGCCGCCTGACCTGGGACCGGTGGGTTTGTTTCTGGTTTGGTTTTTGCTTGTTTCTGCTTTTTTGGGGGGGTTTTGTTGCTTTGGTTCTGTTTTTTCCCCCCTCTCCATGTGTAACGTTACACCGATAGACACACAAACATACCAACAAATTCCTTCTCTTTACGCAAGTCATTCTTGCGGGATCCCGTTCCGGTCTCCCGTGCCGCTACGCAGCTGCTGAGACGCGATAACATTCGGGGTTATCGCTCCCACAATCACGCACATTCAATCGCTTTGCCCTTATTTAAGCCCTGTCCAGTCGCCCCATTTCACACTCAAAGCAGCGACTCCAGTAGCAAGACAACCACTGCAACATGCAGAATTCCACAGCTCAGCATCACCAAACGAGGCTAAAATCCCCCCAAATATCCCTACTAGGTGCTATCTGAGCCAACACTGTTTAGACTCCAAATTGTGCATCTACAGACACATCTATTGCTAAAAAAAATGTCCCAGTGCTAGAACTTGAGGGAATTAGAGGGTTCCAGCCAAAGGAAAGTGACACTTCGCAGCTAAATCACTTGTTTTATTTTGACCGATATATGGAGAGACGCCGCAGGTTGAGCCAACTCGAGCAGCAGGAGGTGCCAGTCCCCACATTGTCTTTGAAACATCACCTCCCTTTATCGGCTGATTTGACCACACGTTATAATCCAAACTGATGCTCTGGAATGAGTTTTAAATATTTCAACCAGGGACATAAATGGGAAGAGGCACCAGAACACAGGCCAGAGAAACACTTGCAAACCTTGGCTTTCTCCGTTTGAATCGTACCTCAGTCCTCCCAAGCACATCCCACAGTTAATTTCTACTTGATTGTATAATCAAATAGATGGTTTTATTACAGCCTGGTAACGCTCCTGTCACTTTTGCATTTGCAGACATGTTTCAATTTGTTTCCGAAGGAGCTCACACAGCTCCAGCCTGAAATCCCACGGGATGCAGAAGCCTCTGGATCCAGGTCCCCATCTCGAGAGTTCAGGTACGCGCTCAACCAAAATGCTCTATTTTCGCTTTGGCTCCCAAAGAACTAAATGCAGTTAACGGGTATTTTTGGCTCGCAGCCGGTTTGGGAAGGAAGCGAGAAAGGTTGGGTTTTTACCTCATCTCTCGTTCTTCATGCTGAGCGATGAGGTTGCTGTAGAAGTTCTCTAACGTCACCTTGGTCATCGTAACTCGCTCCTTGGTGTGATTACTCATGGACGAGCACGGTGTCGGGCCTGTCATCGCCATGGCTGCGAGGAAAGCAAAAGGGAGGAAACATTTAACATCACTAACAACCTTTAAACAAGAGCTGAAACCAATTAAGTGACGCTGAATCGCAGCGGTAAGATTTTCACAACAACCGCGAACAGCCCGGTTGTCTAAGGAGGGAAAAGTCTTGCAAAATAAAAGGTACAAGTCAAACTTCCTGTTTTGAACATTTTTGATCTGAAAATAAGAGGGAAGGAAACTTGAGACACACGATGCCTCAAAAACCACAATTTCAGGCAGTACCGCATTTATTTCTCCCAGTGTGTATTTTATCTTTCATAAACGTTAAAAATTCAGAAACATCACACTGAGGCATCTCATCCAGAAGTTCCTTTTCCTTTGATTCTTACAGAAATAACACCACCAGTCGCTTGCTGTCCGCTGGGAAACTTATCAAAATCCTAAAGCCGGCCCATAACAGCAATTGAGGAAGGAGAACAGAGAAAAGGCATTTAGTTGCTTTTAAGCGCTCTTGCTTTCACTGGACGCTTTCACACAGAAATCCGGCAAAATCCAGAGGGCCTTTGAACTAATTGTCGTTTAAAAAAACCTCTAGTGTAAGTATCCTACATCCACATATGGGATTATATATCAGAATATACCACTTTCAACCGGCAGCACGGCTTCAGGGCGCGTTTGACAGCCCAGCTCTGCTTTGTAAAACGCATTCAAACGCCAAGATTTGCAGCATAAAACAGTCTAGTTCTGCTCGCAACGCAACGCGCAGCCAGGTAACCACGTTTTGCAACGATTACTAGAAATTGCAGACAAGCAGAGGTCAGACACACGCTTCCCGTTTCTACAACGCCGGAGCGCTGGCAACATTTGACGAGTTATTCTTTTCTGTTTACTTTTCGCAGATCATTCCAAGGCATCCCTCCTGTGCCTTCGCAAATCGCGCCTTTTGCAGACACCAACTATTTTGTTTGCTGCGTTTGCAGGTGCGTTCAGAGAAAACACAACAACGTGGGAGCCGCTGAGACCCTCCGGCTGTGTTTCTTTTTTGAGATGGAAAACGTCTCTACAAAGGAGCAGCTCCGAGTGACACCACGCGAGTGGCGGGGTCACATCTCCCCGGGGAGATGGCGGGTACATCCCTGAGCGCTCTCACAGGTGGGTGCGAAACCTGCCCGTGGTTTTCACTTCCTAGAGAACAAATATGGAATTTATCTGCTAGAAGCAGGTTACACAGGGGTGCAAAAAAAGGGAAGAAAAGATAAAGTACCGGGCTGGAAGGCAGTGCCAAAGCACCTGTTGGTGCTGGGGTGCTCTTCCCACGGGGACCGGCGCTCAGAGCCCCCCGCCCCGGCGGTGGGACGGAACGGGCAGGATGCTCCGGGCACCGGGGCTCCCCCGCGCCGGCCGGGGGCTCCGCGGCCCCCGGGGGCGGTGGCTCCGCGGCCCTTGGTGCGGCCCCACCCGCCGCACTGGCGGAGGAGCCCGGCAGCATCACCCGGAGCGAACAAAAGGGGCCCAAGCCCCCCAGCCGAGGGGGAGGAGAGGGCCCCGCCGCCGCCTCCCCCGGGGCAGGGGGGACCCCGGCCCGCCCCAGCCACACCGGACCGAGGGGCCCCTGCTCCCCGCCCCCCGGGAGCGGCAGAGGGCCCCGCGGGGAGGGGATGCGGAGCACCGGGCGGGGGGACACGTCGATCGCCATGGCAATGAGGCGGGGGCGGCTTACCGGAGCCCCCCGGGAGGGGGGCAGCGAGGAGCTGAACGCGACGGCGGGGTCCCAGCGCCACCGAACCAAGCGAAGCAGCTGCCGAGATGCGGGACGGAGCTGGCGGGTGGGGGACCGGGAGCGGGGCCACTACAGCCCCCGCACCGCCACCGCCCCCCACACCAACCGCGACCCGGACCGGACAAGCACCCCCGGGACCGCTAGCGCAGCGCGCATGCGCCACCATCCTCCCGGCCCCGCCCCTACCGTGGGCGGGGCTGCTAAACCCCGCCCCTCCGGCCCGCATGCGCGGGGGGCTGGCGCCGGGCGCGGTGCATGCGCAGTGCGGCGGGAGTGCCTGAGGCGTCGAAGGCGGGCGGTGGTAATTTGGGTGCACTTTATTTCAATTCTGTCTTTTTTGCCCTGTTGGGTCAAGCTAGGGTTACCAGCGCTTCAAGCCGTGGGGTGTCACGCTGCCCGCAGTGCTCCGGCAGGCCTGGGGAGCCCTGTCTTGGCTCCTTCCCCGCACACACCCTCACCTCAGCGCCCGGCCGCTGTGAGGGAGAGGTTGTTTCTTCCCCATTCCCACACAGGTTACACGCGTTGGGTCGGTCAGTGGTGACCGCAGGAGTGAGGTGTACCCAGGGACAGGTGACACGACACCAATAGTCACCTCAGGCTCCCAGGGCTCAGGAAGCATCCCTCAGTCCGCACAGAAGCCATGTCTGTAAGGACAGACGGACAGAGCATGCTGAGGGGGGACAGCGATTTCCCAGAGGTTTGAGCTTTTCGTAGTTGGATACCCTGGGTTTCACCCGCGGCTCTGGAGGAGGGAGGTTTGGGGAGGAAGGGCTGAGCGTCCCAGCTCAGCAGAGTGCTGGGCACCATAACCCGTGTGCGTCTCGGCCAACTTCTGCTCTTCAGGAGCACCTGGAACCGTCTGTTTCAGTAACTGATTGGCCTTGGGAATCTAACAGGGAGCTCTGAGGAACGACACAATGAGCGAAATGTAGTTCTCTGCTCATCCCAAATGTGTGCAGATACTAGCAAAGGAAGATTTTGCTTCATTTTATTTACAGAGGGTGAAAAAGGTGTTTTATTATTAACAACATGGAGGAGTTTTGGGGGTTTATCACCAAGAAATACTTTCTGCAGATTCAGTTGAGGTCTGTCAGCATCAAAGGGATTTCAGGATTTAAAACGTGTACAGTCCCCTACATGATGGAAATACTGATATATGTGTAACGCGCGTGACACAGATTTTATTTCTGAAAGACTGATTTTTGCAATTAAAATGAACCTTGCTTTGCTTACACAAGAGCTGGTGAGTTTGATATTAAAGGTGAATAGCAAAATCACATGCTGCCTCTTTCAGGAAACACAGACGGCCTTGGGAAACTGGTTTTCTGCTGAGAAAACTGCACTGTGGGAGCTCTTGGAGAGGATCTCGCATCAACACGGAAAAGGTAGGAAGTCTTGGGAAAAAAAGGGGCTCATTCTCATCTCTTCCACCAGCAGAACAAGGTGAATGTCTCAGGTTTTGGTTGGGAGGGGTGGGGATCGCTGCCAATTTCTACCTCTGTGGCCTGGCAAGGGTTTGCCACCCTGAAGGAAAACCTGAGAGTCAAGGGACTTAAACCATTCAGTGTGCTGGAGAAGCAGGAAGAAAACAGACAGGAAAATTATTACTACTGCAGAACGGGGCAGAACTGCAGGCAGGCGTGAAGCAGAAGAGAATCTGTCTCTCTTTAACGGGTCCCTATTTAACATCTAGGAGTAACTAGTGCAACAAATGGACATTGCTTTTGCGGTTCACCTTTGCTCTAGAGCTTTGCTTTACAACAACACATGGCTAAAGCAACGGACGGACTGAGCTGGATTGCGGCTACTGGGAAAAGTCCTGTGCCTGGCTGCTGGGATTGCTCTCGCTGCCCAGCTCTTTGATTTGAAGGAGGTCGAAAAGGTCTTGTGGGCTCCAATTACCCTTTGGCATCTTCACATCCTGCAGCAAACCCAGCTGCTTTAGCAGGGGGAAGCCCCGCTCTTTCTCCGTCAATTCCAGCAGCTGCTTCATCAAGCTTGAAGTCTCGTCTCTGCTGACGCTGTTGTAGAGAGTGGAGGGATCTGGGCTCTTCTGCGCATCCCACATGGCGTCTGAAAGCGAAATATCCCGGCTGCTGGCGGTGTGCACACTGCCCAGGGCGTTGTGGAGCCACATCAGGCGCTTCAGCCCTTGGAATGCTCTCGCTTTGTCGTGCATGAACTGGTGCTCCGTCACGGCTCGTTTACTGCAGCGGGAAGAGGGAGCGAGTTAGGAAACATGCACGGCGAGATCTAAACTATTTCAAACGTGGCTGATTTGCCTTCGTCAAGCTGAGATGCTTCTCTAAGCTGAGGAAGGAGTGTTGCTGGTGTGTAGACATGATGTGGAGGGCAGCCCCAGCTCTTACAGAGATTTGGGCTTTCAAAAATTTGAGTTCCTTTCAGAGGTTTAAATTCCCTTTTCATAACCTTAGTGTTCTAGGATTTGTGGGTTTGGTTCATTCCTTCCAGAGCTGTATGTCAGGGGTAATTTAACTGAAATCAGTGGTGTGCATGTAATGAAAACAAAGCTTTATTTTCTTCAGAAATACCAAAAAATTTTGAGCCAAATGTTGACGGGGGAGGGAAGGCCAGTTCTGGGATGCAAATATTTCTGGATTTCGGGCTGTTCAGATAACAGCTGACTGCAGCTATGGGCTCCCGTTGGAGGTTTGGGTCTGAATGGGAACCTAAATATGGAATTTCAGTATGTGTATTTTGGTGGCTTGCGTTGAGCATCCTTACATGGTTTGCTACGCTGTGTTTAAAAGCGTCAGCTGAAATGTGGTATCCGTCATGCATCTAAAAATGCAACTGGTCTAATTTTATACTGCATAGAAGGTGATGTAAAATGTTGTTATATCAAATGTATAGAATGTTCCTTCTGCCAAGCCCTGGAGTAAAGGACAGCAGCAGAGAATACAGCCCCTCGAATCAAAGGCAAGCACTCTTCTAATGGTATTAAGTAAAAGGATGATATTGCTTACTTGTCAGTGTCTTTACATGTTGCAAAACAGGCAAAAAAAAGCATTGCCAAAAACGTAACCATCTGCAGAGATCTCTGGGGCAGGAACATGTTCTCTCTTCTTCAGATCTGCTCCGCAGGACAAGAAGCTGACAGTGTGATCAAACGTCTTTTTTTCTTGTGTTTTTTCTTTCACCTGACAAAAGGAATTTCAGCCTTTAAGCACGGGTGAAAGTGGAGCATTGTAGTGTGGTACATCATCCCCGGGCTGCCCGGAACACCACATGGGGATTTGTAACATACCCCGGTAAAAGATCAATAGATATCATCTCTTCATCTTTTCCTGGTGTATGTTGGAAACTCTTTGTGAGTTTTGTGACAGATTTCTGAGGCAGCGATCCTGATCTTTTTGTGAAATTTTGTTAAGTTTTCATCAGGCAGCTCTCTCGACGTTTCTAAATGAAATAATCTCTTGTGCTTGCAAACGTGTGGGAGTGGGAAGCAGCGTATTGAGAGGCAATAGTAGAAAAGGAGATTTAGGACTCCAAGCAAGGAAATGTAGAAATGTATAGAAAGGCAACTTATACATTTGGCTTCAGAATTAAGCTTGTTCTTAATAAGCCTGCTCCATTAATTTGGAAGTAATTTTATTAGCCAATATGGTCAAATTAAACTAGACATGAAAGAACAAACTGGTACTTGTTTAAAAAAAATCTGTATGAAACACAGTAATATACACAGAAATATATGTGTATTTACATGCTGTATGATACTTTGGGTTACCCTAATGTAGAACTCCTGCCCATACATAATGAGTAAGCTATACTTTCCTATTGCAATCAACAGTAAAGTCTGTATTAGTTAAAAAGCATCTTCCAGTTATGAAAGTAGCGTTATCTACTCACCGATGATCTCGCGGAGATCCCGGTGGAGCTTTGAGCTGCACAGATGGGTCTCCTTGCCAGTCTTGTCATGAGGTTCCAGTCGCAGTGACGCCGAGTGCCTGTCACCTCCTTTTATACCTGCCCAGAACTGCAGAAACAATAGAGCTGATCTCTCCGGCACTTTGTGACTAAGACCTTTCCTCTCATGTCAGTGAGATGCGACAGCTCCCTGTTTCCAGTGATAATAAAAGATGGATTCTAAAATGTTCCGTTCAACTGTGACTAAGGAAAATATCACAATTTGTGGACAGTACATTATAGCTTTGCTCTCCTGTTTTGTCAGAACTTTTTATTCTGACACAGAGTGTCCAAAGATGATGCAAAAGCAATATTCCAACCAGGGTTAATCTAGAAAAATGCCTCTGGTGTGCAAAAGAGATCTCGCTCCTTTGCTGTTTGCGTGGACCCGCGGGTGGGATGCTGATGTTGGATGGGAAGTCTAAATCAGCACCACCGATGAGCTCTGTAACGCCAGTTATCACACACCCAGCAAAATGGAACAGATACAGAAAATGCAACTGAGGAGCTGGTAAGTTTTAATGTTTAGTTAAATCCATTGATTGGACAGTAAACAGACTTGCTGTAAATCTTGGAAACTGGGGAGATACGGAGAAGACTTATCACTGACTAAACAATAAAAATGCGAGTAGTAGCTCGGCAAAAAGCCAAACTCTGATATGCTTTAAAACCCTTTGAGTTGATGCCGTGCGAGGTTTCACACTCACTTCATGGTCTCTGACCAGGTAATTTCAATAGAATTTGGATAGTCAGGATGTGGCTGGACTGTGAGCTGAAACACTGGCCTGCTTCAGAGGAGCAGTTCCTATTTCTCAAAGTGCCAGAAAGTGAATGTATGTGTCATCTCTGAAGAAAAATTCCCTGGAAAGATTGAAAAGATCGTTTTCTTGGCATTATCAGAAGCTACTGATTCCTTCCACATAGACACAGCTGTGCCTTCCTGTTAAACCCAGTTTAGGTGAATACAAACACGTTGTTAAACCCTGTCTAGGTGAGTGCGGACACGTTGTCCGAACAGACAGGCCCTGTTAGCAGCACTCACTTGACCTCCTCTGTTCTCGCAGCTTCTATGGACATCAAATTGCTTTTTATTCTGTTCGTCCTGACAGTTAATTTTGAGCCCCGCTATTTCAGAGCAATCAAAGCAGCGTTCCTGGTTTCATTACGTGAGTTCCAATTGTTCAGGAGAGTGTCACTCATTAAAGAGAACAAAGTGTATCACCAATTAAAGATGACATTTGTTAAATGTTGGTAAAACAGGGGTGCGCTTCGCGTCTTGGTTTCCAGGGTAGCAGTTACTCTGCAGCTACACTGAATTATCTGTCTGTGGAACCAGGGTTTCTTAGTTACATCTTCAAGGACTAATAAGCACTGGCCAAAGTCATATCCAAAACATCTGGTCTAATTCATCCTTGAACTTTTTGAGTAATATAATGGGTTTTCATTGACTGCAGTTACTGGCATCTCCACCCAAAGAACTAATATTGTGTTAATCCGAGTGACTGCAGGCAGGCGAGAGACACTGACGTGGGGTCGGTAAATGGGCCAAAGCACATTGCCATGGCCACGCTCTTCCTCTGGGTTATTTCTTTCCACCCAAGGATTCAGAAGAAGTCCAAATAACTCTGGATGTGACTTTGTACCATCTGCTTGAGAGGCGTTCTGTGAGGACAGGCTGCGCTGAAGTTACCATCCGTCTTGGAGAAGCGTCCGGTGCAAAGACTTAGTGGCACTAACATGCTCACAGGGGTTATTTCCATGGTTTGCAGTATTTCTAAAGGAAATACAAAAATGTGTTGATTGCACAGCTTATACCACAGCCACACACATACTAGTTCATATTTCTAACTAGTATGGGAACGTTGCTAATTTCACAAGGAGAAATTGTACAAACAGCACTATCAGGGTGTTTGTAGCTGCTGGAGATTCATCCCTGCAGAGCCCTGAGCAGCGTAGAGCGGAGGATGATCCCAGTTTACCAGGGAAGGAACCAGCAAACCCAGCTGACCGGGGTTCGGTTGCCCCGGGGCCTCCCTCCCAGCACACCGGGAGCCATCAAAGGTTTTTGGTTTGGCTTCAAAGCCTTCGCTCCCACCCTCCGGCTTTTCCTGCTCTGAGGGCCTGACTCCGCAGAGCCCTTTGGAGGGAGGAGGGCTGAGCAAATTACGGTTTCCCAGTGAGTGATTCTTTTGTTTTGCTTCCCAGCCCTCTTCCCCAGGGAGCCAGGTGGGGGAGGCAGGGAATCTGGCTTGCTGCAGAGCGGGGAAGAAAGAGGAAAGAGAAAGCCTGGAGGCCCAGCTGGGGGGGAGCAGGAACCGGAGGAGGGAACAGAAAGCAAAGCAAATGTGCAAATAGCCTGGTTAGGGCAAAGGGGGATCCTTTTGCCTGGGATTTGAAAACTTAATTAAACCAAGACTGTGCTGCGCTAAAGGGATCGTGTGTCTGTCGGGAGATGGACGGACAGATCTGGTGAATCTTTATGTGCTGTTTGTTCTCTGTTACTCATCAGTAACAGGAGTGTGGGCTCCAAAATGCTTCGTGCTTCTCTGATGTGAAAATCAGCTTGTTTTTATTTTTTCATTTTTCTTTTTTCCCTCACTGCTCTTAGCCTAACAGACTAAAATTCATCCGAGCTGTTCAGTGTGGTGTGTGGAACGCAAGACACCGCCCTGCTGAGAGGAAACTGTTTGACCGCACTTGGATGGTAAATATAGTTCCCCTGTGCTGCTGGTGACGCCGCTGCCCATGAAGGGCTGCGCTCCCTCCCCGGCCTCCCAAACTGCAAATGACACCTCACAGCAAACCTGAGGCTCTTGCACCACCACACGCACGTTGCTACGATCACCATCAACATCAGGCAACATCACCGCTGTGACCACTTAAAGCAGATGAAATTCAGGTCCTTGAGAGAGCAGGCTCCAGGCTTCCCCTTCCTTTAGCACTTTATTGCTGGGGACACAGTCTTGTGCAATCCGGAGAGGCCGAAGTAACGGCATTTGTGGGGGGCAGGATCCAGGCCCAGCATCTGGACTGCGTGGGCAGTTTTTAATCCTATTCCACCATGTACTGCATCATCCCGGAGAGAGCTCCCATCTTCCAGGGGATTAAAATTGAGTTGAGCAGCAGTGAGTCAGGCTCACTGTTTTAATTTTCCGTTTTCTGATTTCAAGCCAGATTTACAGAAGCGCCTGAGACTCACTGCTCTGAACGCAGCAGCAAGGGTACGTGGATTGTCCTGCAAAACCCACCCTGGAGCCAAGCCTGGGCTGTTTTTCCTTCCCCAAACAGTCTCCAGATGGAATATGTTCTGTGTGCAAAACAAACTCAGGTGAAGCTGAGACAAAGCCTCCGGTCCCTTGTGCTGCTTTTGGAACACCCGCTGGGCTGTGGGAGCGGATCCCTGATCCGGCGGGGTTGCAGTGTGCCTGGAGAAGTCTGTGGAGAGGAGAATCCTGCAGGGACCTGTACCCTGTAAACACCAGAGCAGTCACGGCAGGAATAAGCTTACGCAAGCTGGTTGTAGCTTATCTAAAGATCAAACAAGTGTAGGTCACTGTTTCTTTAGAAAAAACCTTTCATTGAGATTAGTCTATTGGCAGGACGTGAAAATGGGTTGAATCCCCGAGACCTTGCCCAGCCGGCAGCTGAGGTGTGACTGTGCCCGCAGCTTTTGGGCTGTCCCCTCACACCCGCTCCTGTCGCGCACGTGTAATAACAGTTCCCAGCAAAAAGCCTTTCTGTAGATAGAATCGTGCCCGCAAATAAGTCTTTTTTGCTAATGTGATCTAGTTAATGTTGCAAATGCCAATCAAGAATGGGAAATCAAGAATTGATTCCCAAATCAATTCCCAAATCAGTTCCCAAATCAATTCCAAATCAATTCCAAATCAATTCCCAAATCAATTCCCAAATCAATCCCCAAATCAATTCCCAAATCAAGAATTGATTCCCAATTCCCAATCAAGAGTTGGGAAATCATCTCAAGTCATAAAGGGAAATGGCTGAACAGTCCCAAGTAAAGCGCGAATTATTTCCTTTGTTTGTGTTGCCTCAGGAAATAAACCATCAGCTAATTTAGATTACAGTGCCTTAGATTTCTCTAATTAAAAGCCAGTAACCGTCAGGTAACTGTACACATGATAAAGACACTTCAGAGCATCAGTTCTATCAAAATCTGTGGTTTTCTGTCCCTTGGCCAATTTTGACCCTTGGGAGAATTTTACTGAGAAGAGGCTCTTAAAATGAGGGATGCTGCAACTTTTGGAGAATTCTAATGAATTCTACCAGCTGGTTGTCTTTAATTCCAGTATTTTTTCTTTTACATGCTGGTACAATTCAGGTAGACTGAGAATGCTCCATCCTCTTCACAGTTCCTGCTTGAAAAACACAGTGCGTGTGCATTCAATTTGTACTCAAATGCTTTATCACATATAATATTACTCAAAGTATTATTAATTTTGCTTGTAACAGATAAATTCGTCTTTATCTGGCCCAGGTCAAAAAGGTAAAGTGACATTTTGAGAAGTTATTGCAGCAACAGCCCTGGCTGGGTTTCTTAATTACCTGATAACCTAAACCAAGGGCTTTGTTATCTAAAACTTATATGTCCTAGATACAGGAATGAGAGTTCAGTAAAGCGCATCCACACCACTGACTGTAACTAAAATTGCTCAGTTCAAATCTTTTTTTTCTATTTGCTATTGACTGCTGAAAAAATTCACCTCAGGAGGTGGGAG
Organism: Columba livia; assembly: GCF_036013475.1. Lineage (NCBI taxonomy): Eukaryota > Metazoa > Chordata > Aves > Columbiformes > Columbidae > Columba > Columba livia. Next base: position 5,357,940 of record NC_088623.1, on the reverse strand, counting down.
CCCAGATGTAACATTTACTAAAAGCTGTGGGTTAACACCAGTTTGCTCAACACATTGATTTAAAGCCCCCTGCCCATGGGGAGAAATTGCTATCAGTGAATTGAAGCTTTTAATGCTGAGGGGATGATGCTTAGCAAACGTGGCCTGAATGTATCCCACCGGGTCAGAGAGACATAACAAGAAAATAAAACCTTCTTTTTCCTTTTAGCCAGTAAAACAGCTTCCCTGGGTGTGTTGCCGTGTCCTGATTTCAGGGTCTTCCCTCGATTTTCTGTTTATAAAGAGAAATTTGGGGCGAGAGGAGGGGAACGGCCGGGCCCGCGGAACCGCCTCAGCGCTCCCGCCGCTGCCGCTGAGGAGGCGGGATGAGGCAAGCTGTCAATCAGCGGGATGATGCGCTCTGATTTGCTGCCGCGTTAAGTCACGTGGAAGTGGGCTGTCCCTATATAAGGGCGGGCGGGGTAGGTAACCGCCGCCATTTTGTCCAGTGAGGAAAAGCGGAGCGGGAGTCTCGTTGAGGGTCGAGTCGGCTACGAATTTAGCGCGGGCACCCTTCGGGCGCCCTCCCTCTTAGCATCGGTGAGGATCTTCACCTCGGAGGGCGGGGGGGGAGGCGGCACCCTCGGTCTCGGTCTGCCCGGCAGGGCGGATGGAAGCGGCGGGGCCCGGTGGCGGCGAACAAAGAACAGCCGCCATTTTGTAAAGCTGGGCCGCGGGCGGCGGCTGCCGCTGCGCTGAGGAGAGCCGGGCGGGGAGACGGCGGGTAGGCCACGGGTTGCCTTGAAGAGCCCGCTTGTCGCCTTTTTTTTTTTCTCTTTTTCTTTTTTTTTTTTTTTTTTTTTTTTTTTTTTCCGTGAGGCCGGGCGGGAGGTGCCGGGGTGGCGGGGAGGCGTCTTTCCCGCCCTCGCCGAGCAGTGCTGGTGCCTCTGGAGCCGCTCCGGAGGGATTCCCCGGGCGCTCCCGGCGTGGCCTCTGCCGGAGATGGCGCTGCTTCCCCCCGCGTGTGCAGCTTCTCCCGCTCCCAGAACAATGGAGTTTTCTCCCGCCCAGCGCTGCCCCTGCAGGCCCAGCCCCCCCGGAACAGGGGAGGGGGGCGCAGAAAAACATCCCCCTTCAGACTTGGGGGAATTGAGTCAACGGAATTCCCTCAAGTTGTGAATTTTAATCACGATTATGCTAGAGCAGCTGGCTTTTCTCTTTGGTTTTAAACAGCTTTCCTCCCTCACTCCTTTCACACAGTTTATGGTTCTGTCACATCCATATAACAACACTGTTGAAGTTTCTAGGAAAAGCAACCAACAGAGTTCTTTCCCTTATAAGTGAATAAGCACTTGCTGTATGTTAAATATACCTGAGTGTTTGGTTTTTTTTTGTCCTAGCGATGCATCGTGACTCTTGTCCACTGGACTGCAAGGTTTATGTGGGTAACCTTGGAAACAATGGCAACAAAACTGAATTAGAGCGAGCTTTTGGCTACTATGGACCACTGCGCAGTGTATGGGTGGCGAGAAATCCTCCTGGTTTTGCCTTCGTGGAATTTGAAGATCCACGAGATGCAGCTGATGCAGTCAGAGAACTAGATGGAAGGTAAAATGTGTTTCCTGCGTGTCTGGCTTGCCTGGTGAAAACAGGAGAAGCTGCGGGTAGTGATACAGTGTAAATTGGGAAGCTTCAACTGGCAAAGCCACGAACTTGACGTATTTCTTATGCAGTATTTATTTGTATGGTGGTATAGGATTAATTTGTCTAGGTAGTGAAGGAATAGCATTGGGACAGTGGGGAGGTGATAAAGAAATCGAAGAATGTGAATGTGAATGGAGGAATTGGGTTGTTGAACATTTCTTGCCCTGCAGCATAAAATAATTATTGATGAAAGTTTTACTCCTGAAAAAATCTGTTTTGATCTTGGTGCACATGGGCTTTTCCATTTGGCATGTAGATTTAACGGCTGTGGAGAAATGCAGCCTCTTTTAGAAAGGGGCCATTGATGATAATGGTGCTAATCTGGAATTTATTTATATTTCCTGTGAGTTTGGCAGAACAGGCTAGAAAAGCACTGAGCATCCTTTGCTTTTCTCATGATGAGGAGGACTGATGGGTTCCTTTGACTCCGCAGAATGGATTATTTAGAGTTGGGCTCTCAAGTGAGACATCACTTGAGCTTCTTGGTGCATGTTAATTAAATTAAAGATAGTTACAGACAGTTAAATAAAAGATTTTGCCCCTATGAAGGGGCAGAACCGCTCAGGGAGTCTCTCTTTAGTTCCTTCTCTGCCAGCTTTCATAGCATAGCCAAACCTTTAGTCTGTCATGCTGGAGTCTTTTTTAGACTTTGAATAGTCTGCACTTTGATTAATCTGTATGTTTTCGCCCTCACCTGTTTTTTCTTTTTCCTCTCTCGATTCCGTAGGTTTTGTTCTGCACGCAGACTTGTTCCCTGGCCATGCTAACCGCTGTCAGTCTCTTTCCCCAGAACCCTGTGTGGGTGTCGTGTCAGAGTGGAGCTTTCCAACGGTGAGAAGCGCAGTCGGAACCGTGGGCCACCTCCCTCCTGGGGCAGACGTCCTCGAGACGACTATCGCAGAAGGAGCCCTCCTCCCCGCCGCAGGTACCGCGCTCGCGCTGCCCTCCTAGAGCTCTTGGCACTGTTACCACTTAGCATCCTAGAAGCAGGCTTTTTAAAAGCATGTTGTTGGATAACGTTCATCTATCTGATCACTATTTGGAGATGGCAAATGCTTTAAAAAAAAAAAAACAAAGCACCCTACAAAATGGGGGTGAACTTAAGTTGTGTTGAATGTTGGCTTTTGTCCCTAGGTCACTGTGCAAGTTGGTAGTCAGCGCCCTCTGTCCTGGACTTACCCTCCTTCCTCCCAAAATCTGCTCATCTTCTAGTCACACTTCCCTCTCTCCCCCATACTTCAACTTAGGCCGTTCCTTTCCTTTATTCCATGATGGCAAAACATGACATACAGCAGCTTAGCATTTCCATGCAGATGTGTTTCTCCGCTTTGTTTGCACAATTCGAATGTTTTCCAAGTAGGCAGCTGTTTAATAATAGATGTAGTAACAGTTGCTCTAAGCATCTAGAATCTTTACGCTTTAGTTTGGAATTAGAATGTGTGACCCTGTCACTTGAGGTTTGCAAACTCCAAAATGTAGCAGGATTTTTGGTAACTGAGATGATCTTGGACCCAGAGTAGCTTGTCTGGCGGTTTAAGTCTGCAGCGTGGTTTTTGCAGGACTGAATTTACCTGTTGCAGGTGAGTGAAGTCCTCCCAAGTCAGGGCATCGAGCTTATCCTTTTGCTGTTGAAAAAAAATAACACAGTAGGAGTATTTGTTAGCTAATAGATGGTTGTACTGATGGCTTGTTTTTCATTTTTTTTTATGCTTTTTTTTTGGTCCATCTATTAATAAAAATGAACCCGTTACAGAGTCACCATCATGTCTCTTCTCACCACCCTCTGAGTCTGCATTAGCCAACTAGCCCTTTCAGCGTCATGTGACCAGCGCGCCCCATGCAGCTTGGCTGGTGTCGTTTCACATGACCCAGGCATGGCCAGTCGTCAGGTTGCACCGCCCTTTGGTTCCCGAGCATGCTGTTTTCTCTCAGCCTTCTCTCCAACCTTAACCAAATCGGCAGCAGCCACCTCGACCGCCCACACATTCCCGGCCAATCAGCTCAGCTGTTTATTTACCAAATGTCTTCACAACAACTACAGCAGCAGCCTTCGGCTAACAAAAAAGCAGGAAAAATCCACAACACCCCCTTCGCCAACCAACTAAATACAACGCAACATCTGGCAAAACCTTTTCAGCAAATTCTTCTTGGCAGTCAGTCCGGCAGCCTCACCTCACCATTTCTAGCTTGTTGAAACCAAAAACTAGTAAGTTTTTCCTGCTTATACAGTTTACTGCTGGTTAAAATAAGGAGTAAGCGGCTTATAAGTAATTACTTTTCTCAATCAAAGGCTGGCTGTGCATAATTGAGTGGTAACGTACATATGTTGCTTGAGAAAACTTTTAAGGGTGATATGGAAGCTCTTACACTGTGAATAACGTAAAAAAAAAAAGGTATATTTGCATGTGAGATGCCAAACTAAATTTTTAATAAAGCTCTAACAAATATAGCTTTTCCTTGCCAGAAAAATCCTATCACCTTTAAATGGTTTTACTAACAGTTTTCAAAACTTAAAACGATATTTTTTTGGGATGAACTGGGCCGAGCTAAGGTTATTTTTTTTATTTTTTTAATTTTTTTTTTTTTTTTTTAGAAAATAGTCTAAACACACTCAATGGCATTAAAAATTACAATCACAGATATGCAGTTCTAATGTAGCACTTAATGGCATTATCAATATTTACACGGAGCGCATTTTCACTTTTTTTTCCACTGGGTATCTCTTGTGTCTTGTCATGGACCTTTTTGCCTTGCATGGGTTCCAAAACTTTTGGTCTGTGCTATTTTTTGTTATTTTTTGGAACCACTTGTGGGACTTTGGTGTGGTGTTCTGGGCAGTGTATTTAGTTGAAATGGAAAGTGTTGCATTGGACAACTCTGCTGTGAAGCGTTCTTAGTTTAAAGTGAATTCGTGGTTGGAAACGTGCTGTTCACACTGAGCTTTGTTTTACTGCCTAATCTTTCCACGCCTTTTACTGGATGATGGATGCCAGTTTTTCTTGGCACGTTCCCTGGGCCCAACAGTGAGTTTGACAAGTTGGGAAATGCCTCACCCCGTTAATGCTGAAAGAATTGATAAAATGCCTCACATTTCTCTTTCTGGTTTTAGATCACCGCGAAGGAGAAGCTTCTCTCGTAGCCGCAGCAGGTACGTGTGCATCAGTGAATTACAATGTGGGCCACTTTGGCCAGGAGGTTTAAAAAGAACCTAAAAGCTTAACATTTGGGTGGTTTGTGTTGGGTGGCACAGCGATATAATGCACTTTTGTGGTAGGATTTCTGAGGCTTCTGGAGTTCATGCGCAGTTTTAGGTTCTTGTAGCACGGGATGCTGCGTTACTGTATGGAATGTGCAAGTATCCGTACACGCCGTGTTAGCAGAGGCACGGTCGTGTCCAGTCTGAGCAGATTTTAACTGGTGCAGGGGAATAGGTGCCTGTTCACAGCACAACTTAAGCTGTGGTATATGCCTCAAGCTGATTATTCTTACCTGCAGGAATGGCTAATACTGTAATCTTTAACAGGTTTCCCCCAATTGAAGAGTTATAAACTGTAACTTCCTGAAGGGGAAGCTCTACAGATAGCTTTGTAACCTAATTAGTTTGGCTTTGCTTTGATGCTGTAATCACCTTGCGTTGTAATCTTTGTAATCTTTACCAGGTCCCTCTCCAGAGACAGAAGAAGAGAGAGATCACTCTCTCGGGAGAGGAATCACAAGCCTTCTCGTTCCTTTTCCAGGTCTCGCAGGTAAGATGAGTCTTTGGTTACACATTTTGAGTAAATCTTGTTAAAAAAAATACTGTTTTCATGTCTTGGTAACACTGAAGTAGGTTGTGGTGGAGAATCACCTCTAGTGTCTTAATGTTCTTTAAATAACTGAATAGCCAGTTTTATTGAAAGAATAGTATTTTTTAAATGTCATCTGCTGAGTTGGGCTGGGGGGTTGAAGCGAAATCTGCTCTTGGCACCTGGAAACTAACCCGTCTTCTCTTCTTCAGTCGCTCCAGGTCAAATGAGAGGAAATAGGACTGTGAGGAGGAGCTGTGTACAGGGAGTCATGAGATCTGAGGACAGGAGGAGTATGTACAGAATGTTATTTTGTTTTGAAACTTCATCAAAGCTTGGTGCATTTTTAAAATGTTTTAGCTGTTGAACTTGCTTTGTTCCTTGTATCTTGTAACAGGTGGCAAATGTAAAGATGTGAATCTGTATATGGTTCGGAGCAGATCATATGATTTGTAATATTAATCGCTTCACAATGTACCATTATACATCTTTTTTTTATTTGTGCTGAACAGTAGGCAGTTTGTCTTGCATAGATAGAAGGATGTTCCTGGTTCTGCTGCGCTGGGGTGTGTTTTGCTGGGGTTCAGCATGCATTGAAGAGGGTTTGTTGCGGAAGCGTGGCCGTGAACAGCGTCCATCTGCGCGGAACCAGCCGTAGGGCTCCGTAGGACGGTTCTCAGAAACGGGCCGGAACGTCGAGCCAGTAGCGTGGGAAGGGAATAACTGAGCTGCAGTTTTATCCAGGGCTCTAGTTCTGACTTCGTTACCTGGAACTGAGCTACTTTATATTATGTGAAATATAAATTTTTAGCCGTAGGGTCAGTTAATTTTGTACTTCATGTGACTAGAGTACTTAAATAGATGATTGTTTGACCATCTATTCCAGAACCTCTGATAGACCAAATACACAGCAGAACTGACAACTGGAGTGGATGTGTTGGGTGTGTAATGGTACATTGTAGTAGTTGTTCAACATTTCTTTACTGTACAAGAATTTTCATGTCACTTGTAAAATGTCTTTTGTGAGATCCTTGGGATTAAAGTTTTGGTTACAACTTGTTGTTCAGTATTCAACTCGAGAGCCTGCTCTAGACATTCACTTTGCAGAACACGCACTGGGTCCTGTGGTACAACTCGGTTCCAGTGAAGTGTGCTGGGCAGCATGGGGTGAGTTGACACTCGCTGTGTCTCACGGTAACGCCCCTGAGAGCTGCTCAAAGCTGCTGCGAGGGACCCGTCACCACCTGCCACAGCCCTACACATCTGGGCAAGGGCCAGGGCCTCGTCCTCTTGCTGCCGTTAAGGCTGGCATTACAAATCCAGCCCAAGTGAGCTTGGCTTCTAGCCTCGTGGTGAGCTCCATCACACTTGCTCAGAAAACTGGAGGTTGAAAGGTTCACCACTTATTTGTTTGGTTTTTTGCATCCTGGATGTGGATTGCTAACAACATAAGGTGTTCTTCACATCTCGGTTTTGAAATTGCAGGTCTGTAAACTGAAGCTTTGCATGAAGGTTTCAACCAGGGTGTAAAACTGCATAGCTGGAGCACAGCAGAGCTCCCTGGCTGCCAAATGGCTCCTGCTTTCCTGTATCCAAGAGGAGCTCCATCAGTTACAATCCTGTGCACTTAGATTAAATCTGTCAACAGTCTTGGTGTTTAATTTCCTTCACTGTGGTATCCAGGCGGGGACAAGATTCTGACAAAGCTGTAAATGGAAAGAAGTTCTGCTGCTTCCTGTGCTACCCGGGGAGGGTTTGTGTTGAGGGGGGGTGGGTGTGCAGCACACAGTTTGTCACAGCAGCTGGGGCAGAGATGTTTCCATCTTGTTCTTTTTAAACTAATTAGTACTATTTATGGTTGAACCTTATCTTGAAGGCCTTTTTTTTGATCTGAGGAAGCTGGCGCTGTGCACCATCGGCTCCCCAGCAGAGGTCGGGGTGTCCCCGCCAGCTGATGGGCCTGTCTGCCTGTTCCTGTGTGCTTGGCTCGCAGATTGTCCCGGCTCCTCAGGGATGTTTGTGTTAGCGGAGCGGCAGGCAGCGCTGAGCTGGTGTCATGTGCCACCCGCAGTGCCTGCCCGTGGTCAGTGCTGCCGCTGCCAGGGCTGCTTTGCAGGACCGCAGCTCTGTGCGCGGTGGTTCCTTCTGTGGGTATGTGACAGGGAGGGAACAAAGGGGACAAGTGGCCTTCAGTAGTTTCAGCTATCAAGGGGAATCCAAGGCGCTGGAGACTGCCTGCTGTGGGGAAGCAGGTTGTGGTTTTCTTGTGTGAGGGAGTCTGCAGAACTCTGAATGTATATCAGTTTTGTGTTTCTGATGTCAGATTTTATTCCTCAGCTGAATGAAGTTGGTGCTGAAGCTGGATCAGTGCTGCTGGTCACAGCGGACTGCTGTGTTTATGTCACCAGGTGGGGCCTTGGGAACAGAATTAGCAACTTCTAAAGATGGGAAATGCATAAGTAGTGGCTGTGCACAGTGCTTCTCCCATGGTATAATTAGCAAGTGTTACATTTAATGCAACAAGTTCTCAGATTTAATGTTTCCACTTTGCTTCTATGAGAGGGTGACGAGCCTGCGAGCACTATTGACATTGTGGCAAGTGGTTTTGCAAAGAAAGGGATTCATTTTTTTATGTACATGCTCTTTGTTTATGGCAGAGAACATGATTTTAAGAATGTGCCTTGCACTTAGAAAGGGGAGAGGTTAAATATGTTCATTCTTCCAATGGGATATGTTCCACCGACCTGCAGAGAGGTTCAGCAGACCAGAGTCCTGCTTGGGTGAGAAACTGCAATCTAGTGAGCACTGACAGGGGTTCTGGTTAAAAAATTCATGTTTCGGGTGCCTTTGGGGAGCTGCTCAAGTTCACTTGCAAAATAAAAGGCAAGTGGTGCCTCTCCCTGCTTCTGTGGGGCTGTGTGAGCAGGACTCGCTGGGAGTGACAGGTGCCCTGGCGGTTCTGCAGCTTTTCTCCTCTTTTCACTTCCCAGTTTTACTTTCTCCTGCTTGTGATCTCATCACCACGAGGGGGCAACACGGCTCCTGGCAAAGCTCCCTCGAGCATCTGAATGTTTGACAAATTTAATCCCTGTCCCCATACCCGCCTTCAAATCATACCCTGAAAATCCTGTCCCAAGACGTCAGCTAAACTCACCGTCATGAATCATCCTGCTCTGGTGCTGATGTAGCACAGCACCGCTTCAAAATAAAGTGAAAAAACGAGCATCAGCCCCTTTTGCAAACAAGGCTGAAGGGCAGAAGGTGCAATTCTAGTAGCTCCAGTTCGACCTTAGATCTCAGCATGAGGCGATAAGTGTGTAGAGGCAGGTTGGGTCTCCCTTCCCCTGTTGCTCAACCCTGGCCAGCTCCAATTTCACACCTACACCTGCCGAAAATACACAAAATAAAGACAATTTTTGCTCGGTGCCCATTGTGATTGTTTAACAAAGCAGAAGCAGCAGCATCCTGCCCGCCCGCCCACGCCGGGGGCGTTCTGCCTTCCTGGAAATCCTGTCACCGTCTGGCTTTTCTGTTTAATTTCTGCAGTTCTGCTGCGACACTGCCATTAGTTACGTTTTGTTAGTGCCCTTCAAACAAATACTGTTGTGGACTAAAATAAACACGAGGTCCAGACAAATATAAAATAGACGATGCAATGGGAACGCTATGTTCCCAAGTGATTCATTCATCTTATTATTTAATAATTTAGCAGCTGACATAACTTGCAGTTGAACAAATCTTCGCATTGATTCGAGGGGCGTTTCTGCTCGGTCCTCAGGAGGAGTTGGAGCTGTCAGATCTGTGGGAGTGATCCCGGTTGGAAAGGGAAACGTCCCTCCTTCCCGGCTGGATTCTGCCCCTGATTTCAGCGATGTCGCTCCCCAGAATTCACCCTGTCACCACCACGGTCAGACTGTCCCATCTTCAGGTGCTTCACCGGCCACCACACACGCGCTGATCAATTGGGATGTAGTGATGGTGCGTGTGACAGCACGATGACACTGGCAGAGCGGCCCGGCGATGCCGTGTGCCGTGGTGCGCGAGGCCCTTGGCAGCGCCGCAGCCTCCGCCGGCCGCCCCGGTCTCAGGGTGTGGCGGCGGTATCAGGGTGGGGCACCGTGTCACCCTGGGTGTCACTGAGCCGGCTGGCACATCGCTCCTGCCAGCTGTGAGACAGCTGCCTTATCTCTGCCGCGCGCAGACGCCGCTTTGCCCAAATTCTGCAATTTTCAGCGAGGAAGCCCCGCTGCGCCGCCCAGCCCGCAGCCCGGCGGAGGGCTCGCCGATGGTGTTTGCCCTCAAATGTTTGCAATCACTCATTTCTGACTAATCCCGACGTTATTTGCCATCACATTAAAACGCGGTCGGTCACCGGGGACGCCCGCCGGCTGGGCTGAGCGCCGTGGGGCCTGGCGCTGGATTGATGGGCTTTTCATGCGTTACTGCAGCGGCTTGTTGGGAGGAGGTTGCCCCAGCTCGAGCGATAGGCTCCAGGTGTGGTTATGCTGCTGCTCCTGCCAATAATAATTCTTCCTGCTGCCTGCTTGACAAAACCTGGGTGGTTTTTGACTTACAAGTTCAGGTCTTGATGTTCCACCACCTCCCTCTTTGCAGTATATTGCAGTTTATTATCTGTAAATCTCTTTGTTTCCTACGAAGCTCAAATTTGTTACAGGAGGATGAGAGGGGCTGTGGTGCAGCATCCCTGCTGGCCGGTGACACATGGGACGTTTTTAACCATCTCCAGCCTCTCTTGTGCTACTGACAGCAGCTCCATGATACAGCACATTTCCTTTCCCTGATGTAAGCTGGAGTCTGGCAGGCGAGGCAGAGAAACCAGCGAGGGAGCCTGAAACCGAAAGAAAAAGGGTTTATACTGGCACCTGGAACTCCCCAGCTCAGATCCCCGTTTGGTGGAAGGAGCAGAGCTCCCCCGCGGCACCGGGACCGGTCTGTCCCCATCGGCAGGTCTGGCCCGGCTCGGTGCCAGCGCTCGCTGTCACAGCAGGCGCAGGTTCCGTGGGGGGTGAAAGCTGCTCCGTCACCCCAGCTCCAGGAAATGCTGCTCCGCACGAGCGACACGTAGAAGGCGAAGTGCCATCGACCCTTACCCCGGCGTCTAGGTGCTGGCTGTTGTATCGTCACCTTTACTGGAAGTTGTGCACACACAGCTGTCCCCTCCCATTACCGCTGCTCCGCACAGAACCGCGCGCCAGCGCGAATCACTGAAAGACAGCCGTCCATCTGTCTGTCCGCGACACATATTCTGCGCTCTGCCCTCCAACCCATGCCATTTCGGGCATCACTTTCCTGATGGTTCCATGGGTCCGATCCGCCCTCCCCTCTGCCCCAGCCCCACTCCTCGCCCCCCAGCACAAGGGCGCAGTGAATCACGACCCTGTGCCCGAGGGAATAACGAAACCTGCGGCACAAGCAGGTCCCGGGAGTGACACGGGAGGGAGCGGAGGGACTCGCCTCGCAGACGCCCCGTCCTTTTGTCCGACCGCCCCGGGCAGAGGGTGCTCCGCCGAACCGCGGATTATTTTTAAAGCACGCGCGGTGAGCAAGCGTTAGTCAACAGCTCGGCGTGCTCACCCCCTTCACAGCGCTAAAGGGCCGGATCCTGCTCCTGATGGATTTCAGGAAAAGCCACGGCTCTGGGAGCAGTAAATCCCTCAGCAGCAGCGCTGTGCCACACGTGTCACCCGCTGGGGAGAAGTAGCATCAGTTGACGGCTTCCCATGGGCCTGGCTGCACCCAGAGCTGCCGAGGGCTGGGGATCTTGTGCACTGTGTGGATGGGAGCGAATCTACCCCATGCTCCACTCAGTTACTCCCACCCACATGGCAAATCCTGCCCTGAAGTTCCTGGTGGGCCTGGAGAATTGTAGAATCACGGAACAGTTTTGGTTGAAAAGCCCCTCAAGATCATGGAGTCCAACCATAACCCGACCCTGTCCCTGCGCCATGTCCTAAGAACCTCATGTCCGTCTGTCCAGCCCTCCGGGGCTGGTGACTCCAGCACTGCCCTGGGCAGCCTGTTCCAATGCCCCACAGCCCTTTGGGGAAGAAATTGTTCCTAAATCCAACCTCAACCTCCCCTGGCACAACTTGAGGCCGTTTCCTCTGCTCCTGGCGCTTGTTCCTGGGGAGCAGAGCCCGACCCCCCCTGGCTCCAAGCTCCTTTCAGGCAGTTCAGAGATCAGAAGGTCTCCCCTCAGCTCCTGTTCTCCAGCTGAACCCCCCAGGTCCCTCAGCCGCTCCATCACACTTGTGCTCCAGCCCCTCACCAGCTCCGTTCCCTTCTCAACTCGCTCCAGCACCTCAAGACCTTTCTTGCCGTCAGGAGTGAATGTAGATGTCCCTGTCCCCCCCACCTGCTGCCCCCCCTGGGATGCCTCCTCTGCCTGTAGAGAAGAACTGGCTGCCAACAAAAACCTTCGGATGTTTTGAACATCCTTATTCCCCACAAGGGGCTCTGCAAAAGGCTGGAGCCCGGCCGGCCGCACGGTCCTGCCCTGCTCACGGGTCGTGGTCAATGAGGTGAAGCAGCAAGAAAATAAAGGGGCAAACGAGCCCGAATTCGAAGCCAGGTACCCCCTGCCGCCCTCGCCGGGCACTGAACAATAAGGCCCTTTGCTGCCAGCCAAAAAAAAACACCCACAAAGCCTCCGAGCTGCTCATGGAAAGTCAGTGAAGCAATTACGTTAATGACTATGAATGGGGCTAAAAACAATCATGGATGAAAATGAGTGAGGGGCCGAGTGAAGCGACCGATTCATCGCCTGGCTCCGCATCCAGGAGTGTTTCCAGTAAGCAAAGGCCTCGTTTTAGGGACTGTCTCATCCCCCATTTGTGCTCGGTGGGACTCGGTTTCCACTCTGCTGGGTCCGGGGTCTCATCAAAATGCCTTCATAAATGGAGCGAACAAGGGCTGTGTATGGCGGGGAAACAGTCAATTAACACGATCCGAGTTCTTTTAGGGGCAGAGTTAATCAAGCGTTCAGCGTTTTGTCATTCTTGTCTTTCTTTCCTGGGAAAATCCTATTAGTATAAAATCACTTAATTGGGCACTTCAAAGAGCTGATGGGAAAACAGCCTTTGCCGGGATATAAACGCCATTCAGCCCAACACTGGGTTCATTTAGACTTCTGCTGGAGCGTGAGTGTTTCATTAAGAGCCTTTGCCTTTCCCACTTAAAAGAAAAAAGCTTGTTAGTAGAGATAATAAAAAACAATAATCTTGGAGATTTGAATCTTGCTTAAGAGGGTTTTTAATGCTGGAACCCGCGGGATTTCGGGGTTTGTCTCCGGCGGAGCCTCTTACCCCTGTGGTCAGTGTGTGTCAATGTGAGCCCGGCGGTTTCACACCTGCACGGGTGTCCCTGCCAGGAAAAGCTGTTTGGGGAGGGACAGTCGCCCTGTGTCCCGTGGAGGGGGTGACAGCCCCGGCCCGACCTGTGGGGTGTAGGACGGTGCGTTTTGCAGGATTGAGCCCCAAATCGAGCAGGGTTGTGCTCGTCCCCGCTCCCTGTGCCGGGGTGGAGACCCCATGGTAGTTCCTCCATTCTCAGGTTGTTTCCCTGCGTAGAGATTCAGGTTTTGCAGGGCTTACATTTATCCCGTGTCGCAAAATAAGTGTGCCCTGTCTGTCACTGCAACCCCGTCCCGAGAGGGCTGAAGGGCGCCCATCTGCCCAACTCTTGGTTGTTTCTTCCCCCTCAAACGGTTGATCTACCAGGAATATTATGTTTTCCCCCCAAAAAAACACTTCACGCACACCTTGAGCCTCCGAATTCCAAACCTCCTCCCCGCGGGGCAGAGCTGGGTGAAGAACCACGCCACCGCTCTGTTTTGTGGGCAGCGCTGGCAAGCCTGTGTCTGGGAAAACGTTTCCAGGTCAATTATATGCTTAGATATTAACGACATTTTGTGTTCAGCCTTTACAAAATCCTTACACGTTCACGTGCATTTAAACCCGTCCTGAGCTCATCAAATGCGCCGCGCTCCCTCCTTGGCACGACGTTCAGCTCTTCGCTTTGGGGTCAGGATTACCCGACGTGGCTCCGCTCTCCCCATCCTCCGCCTCCTCACCCATGGCCGGACCATCCAGACCCTCGTTCCTTCCCCCAATTTAAAGCGTTCCCTGTGCTGAACCCCCCGCCCGCGTCCCCCCGGCTGCTGCTCGTGTCCCCGCAGAGGGTGAGACCGGGTGTCAGAGCCGATGTGCTCGGGCACGTTCCCGTGATGCAACCGCGGCCGCGCCGGCGCTGGGGACGGGCTGAGTCACGCACAACGTGTTCGCATCCGCGTCTGCAGCGGCGTCCGCTCCCTCCACGTCTGCTTGCTTAATATTTAGTGTTTTCCTTATTTAAGGAAATTTCTTTAATGTATTCCTTTTTGCTTCCAGCCATTAGGATGGGGTTTGCAAGCAAACTATAAGGACGGATTCTCACAGGTGGGGGTTTGGGCACCCCGTGGGTGCTGGGGACAAGGGGAGGCGGCAGCTCCGACGGCGGCTGTGGATAGTGAGAAGGAAACATCCATCTGATCCTGGTCCCCACACCTCCGACCTGCTACTACTGCGTGTTGTTGGGACCTTTGGGATTTTTTTTTGAGTTCCTGCGCCGCCTTCTGTATTAATCACACTTTTTTTTCCCCTTTTTACTCCTGGTGATGCCGCTGCAGAACTGACCATGGACCGTCTGACCCAGCCCCCGGCGCCGTTCCTCTCCCCACTTCCCATTTCCAGTAACCCTTGAGGTCTCCCCAGTGCAGCTGGAGCTCCCAGCTCGGGGGCACGAGGACGAGGAGCCAGAGCCAAATTTGCACCAGCCCAAACGTCCCTCCCCATCGCGGGGCGCAGGGACCAGTCCCCCACCCCACCAAAAATCACAGAGATATTTACAGACTTGATTTCCTAAAGAAAAAGAAAAAAGATGTACGTGTGATTAATTTTGTGGCTGGTTTTGCCCCGGAACGTGTTCCCCGTGAAACCGGGGATGTTCGCACCAGCCGGGCTGGTCGGTATCTCGCATCACTTTGCTTTTTTAATCCTCCTCTTTGCATCAGCGGTTTCTGGAGTCCGCCGTGGGTTGCACAAGCGAGGCCACTCCTTCCTCCAGCACTTCGGGCGCTCGTTTGAAAAGCTGCCGCTTTGACGTTCCCGTTCCCTTTCGCATATTCAGGGGGCTTTTCTGGATTAAAAAATAGAAGCGTATTTGAGCAGCGAGCAGGGTAAATGCTGCTCCACACGAGGGTCCCGCTCGCAGCTGGAGGCTGCGCTGCCCAGGGGTGATGCCCTTCGGTGCCCAGCACGTCTTCCTCGCATCCCGAGGGAGCGGAGCACCGAACTGCAGCTGCCACGGAGCTGGTGGTTGGCGAGGAAACGATCCGACCTGCTGCTGCATCCAGCCCTCCGCAGTGCGGCTCCACACGCTGCTCCCGGCCACCGGGAGCAAAACTCACCCCTACAACGGCTTCCCCGTGATGAAAGGCTTTCCAGCCCCTCCGCTCCTCTCCCTGTGTGTTACTGATGGAAAGACAGGGTGAATTTGGGAGCGTTTGGGTGCAGACCCCAGCTTTGCCAGGATGGTTTCTCTGCAGTGTTGATGTTAACTCAGGATGCTTTCACGTTTCCCATCCCCCTTTCTCCTCTCCTCCCCATCCCACCCTGCCCGTCCCACTGCAGCCAAGGGGCTGAGCAGCCACCACGCACCCAAGCACAGCCCCTTGGCCGGGCCAGCGCCGTGGCGGGGGGTGGGTGACAGGAAACCCTCCCGCAGCGCTGGGCAGCCTCCAGCAAACATGCCCAAACATATTCTCCAGCTGCTCGGCCGCTGGGAAGCTGCTGGTCCAGCCGAGCAACACACGGGTGTTTCGCACACCAAGGGTCCTGCTCAGCACCCACCAGCTCCAGGGCCTTCGGGGGTGCCGGGGTCTCCCAAATGAGTGCTTTAATTTGGTCTTTGTCACTTGGAAGCGTGTTGTCACCTTGTTGCGCCCCACAGGAGCATGTGTTTGCATCCTTGCTGCCCAAGTGGTGGTGCCCGTAGTGCCTGGGCAGCTCACGCTGTGCTGGGGGGGTGCTGCAGGATACGACCCCCCCGTGCCCAGGGACGACTCCGAGGGCATCAGCTCTTGTGCTGTGGGGCAGGGACAGACCCATGGACAGGGAATGGGGGTAGGTGCCCTCTGTTCCATCAGTTTAACCCCGGCAGCAGCTGCCCAGGATTCAGACCTTTCCTGCCTGTGGATTTGGACACATTTTCCAGATAAGCCACAGATCCCTCCAAATCCTCCCCGCAGGTTCCTGCAGGACA
Organism: Columba livia; assembly: GCF_036013475.1. Lineage (NCBI taxonomy): Eukaryota > Metazoa > Chordata > Aves > Columbiformes > Columbidae > Columba > Columba livia. Next base: position 5,342,152 of record NC_088623.1, on the reverse strand, counting down.
TGCACGGACTTGTTCCTCCTCCTCATCCCTGCCCGAGACCCGGACCAGCAGATCCTTCCCCAAAACATTTTTCTCCGGCCACAGCCGGGTGCTGCGGGTTCAGCTGGTGAAGCAGAGCCAGACCCCGGCGACAAAATCCAGCAGGAGAGGCCAGGGACAGCGTGTGCGGCCCAGGAGGGGGTGAGCAGTGCCCGGGGACCTGGGGAGCATCATCCCAGGGTGGCTTCGAGGTTGGTATCCAGAGGGTCTGAGTCTCCCCTTCCTTAATCCATTGTCCCCCTTCCCACAGTGACCCGGTGGGGAGGAAAGTTGGGAGGCAGTGGGGACACCCCCCCTTCCAGCCAGCTAAAGTGCTGCTCTCTAAGACATCGCGCCATGGGGAGGGTGCACCCCTGTACCCCTGATGGGGGGTCCCTGTACCCCTGATGGGGAGATCCCCCCACCCACTGCTAGCGGGGTTACCGATGGGGGGTCTCTGTACCCCCTAGGAAGTGGGTCCCTGTATCCTGTAAAGGGGGGTCCCTGTACCCCCGATTGCGAGTGTCACTTCATCCCTGAACAGTGGAATCCCTGAACCCCGTGATGGGGGGTCCCTGAATCCCCTACTGGGGGACGTCCCCGCCCTCGGTGACCGGGGTCCCAGCACGTCCCGGCCGCACACGCTCCCGGGAACGGGGACCGGGATGGGGACGTGTGCGGCGACAAGGACAGAGGCGGCTGCCCCGGGGGCCGGGCCGGGGCGGGAGGGAAATCCCGGGTGACGCGGTGAGCAGCGGAGGCTCCGCCCGCCCGCCCCGGCATAAAGCGCGGGGCGCGCCGGGCACCGGCTGCCGGGAGACGCGACGGTGAGTGCGGCGGCACCGGGGCGGCCCCGCGGGAGCGGCGGTCGGTGGCTCCGGCCCTTCCTGTTGACCAGGGGGGTGTCACCGGGGGGGGCCGCCGGTGTCCGGCTCGGGGGTGGGGAGCGGGAAAAGCCCCGCAGCGGGAGCGGGCGGCGGCTCCGCCCCGGTGGCCGCGGCCCCAGCGCGGAGGAGGGAGCGGAGCTGCTCCTGGTGGCGGGGCTGGGGGTGGTTGTGCCCAGGAGGGGGCGATGGGCACCCCCCCCCCCAAGTCCCCCGGCGGGCGCGGAGCCGCAGTCCGGGCTGAGTTCGCCCCCCGGCGGTGGCGGGGCGCGCTGTGCGGTGCGGGGCTCGGTGCGGGGCGCGGCCGCGCAGCCCCGGCGCGGAGCATCCCTGCGTGGGGGCGGCCACTCCGCGGCTGGGATGCGGACACCCCCTCCCGAGGGCTCCGGAATAGCCCCCGCGGGCTCATTCCTGTGATGAGCGGGGCGGTCTCTGCCCCTTCCCCCGCGGAAGCCCCTGGCGTGGGGTCCCCTCGGCTGCGGCTCCATCCGCCCCGGTGTGGGTGCTCCCAGCCCCTCCTGCTTCACCAGCTTTGCCCCAACTGGTGTAACTGGTCCCGGGTGTTGCAGGTGCCTGTGGGGCTGGTGAGGGTGTGTGTGTGTGTGTCCCCGGGAGCGTCGTCACCTCCCAGCACGGCTGGGTGAGGTTCTAGTTCAACCGTGCACCTGTGTCACCTCCTTAGGCAGCTCCTGGGGCTCGTCTCCAGCTGGGCTGCAGGAAACCTTGAAGCTCTGGCTTTGGAGAGGCTGCTGGAGCAACGCCAGCCCCGTGGGAGGGGACGGTGACCTGGTCCTTGTCCTTCCCTATTTGGTGGCTCTTGGCAATCTGCACCCATGAGTCAGGGCGACGCTGTTATCTCCAGCGTGGGGCTCCGGGTGGCACCTGGGCCATGGCGGTGGCCTGAGGACAGGGTGATGGTGGCCTGTGGACAGGGTGATGGGCGCCCGACGCCGGCGGGGAGGGCTGGCAGGCGACTGGTCAGGGTGTCACCGCTTGTCCCCCACCCGGTACCTGCCAGGGCTTGCCTGGACATGCTGGGACTTGCCTGGTGGTGAGGTCACCCTGCTCGTGCGCTGCCAGGAGATAGGAAACTGCATGTCTATTTTTACTCAGAGATGCTCAGTCTGGGTTGGGGTGGCCCTGGGGATGGAACGTGGCCCCACCAGCGCCCCAGATGGAGGGGCTCCAGCTGCCCACCCGCATGTTGTGGGGGGGGTGTGCCTGGTGATGTGTTGCAGGCGATGTGGAGGGGCTGGGGGTGCTGAGTTTGGGCAGAAGTATTTCCTACAAGAGGCTGAACACCCCATCTGTGGGGATGATTGAGGATTGGGGGGTGCAAGCCCGGGGGTCTGTTGTGATCCTGGCTTTGGGGGTCCCAGGTTGTGCAGGCAATGACAAAGCTGTCTTGCACACAGGGATTTGATTTCTGTGAATGTTTTATTATTATTTTTAAAGCAGATTTGGTGAGCACAGCTATCTAAGCAGGGTCGAGCCTTAGCTCTGAAAACCATCAAATCCCAGAATGTTGTTTGCTCTGATAAGGAGGTTCCTCATAACCACGAGCCGTGCGAGGGATCCATCAGCCCCACATATGTGGAAGGGGGGGACTGCTCGAAGGAAAGGCTCTGCCACTTACTGTGAAGGTCAAGGCTTTTGGCACCAATTTGAAACAAAACAAACAAACAGGGTCTTGTCTCCGGTTACCCAACAACTCCTTGCAGCTAAAGAGGGTGGTTAACAAAGTGGTCAAGCCTGTGGCATGTTCTTGCAATTGCTTAAAAGGCTTCCTTGGGTTCTTGAGATGAAGAAACTGGCCAGAAAAACATCCTGTTGCTTCACTTGCCCGTGTGCCAACTTGCCCTGTGCCTGTGTGGAAGTGGGAGCTTGGCCTCTGCCCAAGACACCACTAAAATCCCAAATCCGAGTCCAAGATGAGCGCGGGCGGGCAGAGGTCCACTCCAGGCTGCTTTGCGTTAGAGCCCAACCCAGCTTGTCCCACCTTGGCCACCGCCTGCTCTGCCATGGTGGCAAATGTGCCAGCCCTTGGGCTTGCCCACAGTTTGCCCAACACCCCGTAACTCGCTGTGTTTTCCTCCCAGCCCCACGATGCCCCTGTCTCAGAGCAGGGCCAGGCAGCTGCCGTGCAGCAGCAAGGTGTGCAGGAACCTCTTTGGCCCCGTGGACCACGACCAGCTCCAGAATGACCTTGACGACCTGTTGAGGCAAAACCTGGAAGAAGCTCAGCAGCGCTGGAACTTCGACTTTGAGACGGAGACTCCCTTGGAAGGACACTTCAAGTGGGAGAGGGTCTTCCTGGATGACCAGCCACCCCAGGAGGTCCGCAGCCCGGTCAAGATCACCGGCGGTGAGAGCAGGAGCTCCTTGGTCCACAAGGTCTCCCCCAAGAGCCGTCTTGGCAGGATTCGCCCTGAGGAGTCTCAGCAGAGCTTGGAGATTCATAGGGCTGGTTCCCCAAAGATCTTGAAGCGTGGGCAGAGCACCATCAAAGGTGAGGCCTGGGGGGTTGGTGGCACTCCATGCATGCTTGGTGGCACTGCTGGTGTCATGGTTTCCCTGGTAGGGACAGATGGAAGGGACATGGGTGCAAGAGCCCTGCCTGGCTCCTGGGCATGGGGAGGGACCACCCTCCATGCATTGCTGTCCTGGGAGAGCAGAGTCCATCTTCCCAGGGGAAGAGGCTGCCTGTTGGTTGCTGGGGGTGAGGCAGGGGGCTCACATCAGGCTTTTGGGTCTTATAGCTGAAGATGCCCCAAAATAGTTCATGACCTTCCGTTCCCATGGCCTGAGCCTGTCTCTGGGGTCAAGGGCTGGGGTGGGAATGCAGGTGAGACCAAATAGAAGAGAAAGTGGACACCTACAGGCTCTTGTCTCCAGGTGGTGGGTGGGTGGCTCTAAAACCCAGTCCACCTGGGCCAGGTTTTGGGTGCTTCTCTGGGGACACCTCCCTGTTCCCCCCACTGTTCCTGGTGGGCTGGGGGCACTTTCCAACCCTCTTTTTCTGCCTTCCAGACTTCTACAGCTCCAAGCGGAGGATTGTCCCCGACAAGCCCAAGCCGTGACCTGGTGGCACTCAGCTGTGCCATTGGGGACAGCTGCTGACACTGTGCCCTGGGGGCGTCTGTGGCTCTTTCCCCCTACCCTGGACTGTGTAAGCTGTCTGTACAAATCAATGTAGAGTCTGTAATTCCCTATTTATGAGTAGCTCGGGGGTCCTGAGGGACCTTCACTGTGTGCAATGTAGAGGAGTAGCCCACGTCGAGGGTCGTAGCCCCACGGAGGGGACAGAGAATCGAAACAGGGCCGGTGGGACTAAGGTGTTTCCCTGCCTGCAGGCAAGAAAGTGTCTTCTGCCCTGTGTTGGTGGGACCAAACAGCATCCTTGCGCTGTCCTGCTGTGGTCCTTCCCCTGCCTGAGGGCTGGCCACAGAGGACACTTGTGTCCCAGCCACCTGGTGGCACCAGATATCTTTAAGAAAGGGTCACCCACATGGATCGTAGAGCCCTGGGACAGCCTGGCCCTGAGGCCTCCCTTGCTGCTGGCACATGGGGGTGTCCTGTTCCCAGCAGGATGGACCCGGGGTGGCAGGTCCATGCGCAGAACCAGAATAACAATGACGTGTGGGCTGCTCCTCCCCACAGCTGCTTGGAGGAGGAAGCGCTGTCCCTGGGCAGCCCCTCCCTTCGGGTGACTCACCGGTGCTGTCACCCATCAGTTGGTGACAAACCCGCTGGAGGTCCCCAGCGCTGGGCTCATTGTGGGACCAACACTGCCTGGGAGGCTTCGGGGTTCCCTGGACTCTGCTGACCCAAAATCCCACTTTCTTACCTTGTTCTTGGCTTGTTGAGTGGTGCTGCTTGTCCTGCTGTTCCTGCTCCCTCAGCACTGACTGGGCTGGGGACCTGGCCGGGTTGGGCTGCTCGAGGGAGGAAGGAATCCTGCTCACCAGCAAGGATGACATTGAAAGATGAAATTGTAGCTTTTTTCCTGGACTTTTTCTCCTTTGGGGTTGGGGGGAGAGAGGACCCTCACCTGGCTCTGTCTTCGATGGCCTCTGGGACCAAGTGATGTCCTGGAGCGAATGCTGCTTGGTCCCAGCTCTGAAGGATGAGTCCCTGCCCTTGAAGGACTCGACACTGTCAGGTCTCAGCACTTTTGTGGGGTTCATCTCCTTCTCTGGTGGATTTGGGCTCTGGAAACTGGTGCAAGATGGTCCCAGGCAGAAAAGGAACGGGGTCAGCCTCCCGCCTTGCACTGCCATGCACTTTGCTGTCAGAGAAGCTGGCAAGCTCCCAGCACTAAATGTTTATTTATATATATTAAAAAATAATTGCTATTAAGTGTATGTGGGGGGCGAAGGGGAAATCCCTGTTTGTCTGTAAGTTAACTCTGAATAAACACTTGTGTAAGGGAATTGGTGTCTCTGTGTTAATGGGGATAACTGTGCTGGGTCGGGCTGCGGGAGGAGGATGCTCGGGGGGCCTGGGGGTCACTGTGGGGGTGCAGCCCTGAGCTGGGGGCTGTCCCTGGGCTGGGGGGGAGCAGAGGAGGCTGCAGCACAAACCTGGCTGTGGGTGGAACATCATCAGTGCAGGTGGATGAGGGGCTGGGGTGGCTGAGGGATCTGCTTTGCTCAGAGTGAAGAGGAAACAGCTGAGCCCTGAATTTGCCCACAAATGCCCAAGTGTTGCACCCGAGCTGGCTGCAGCTTCCTTAGGTGAAGCAGTAAATGGGGGGGAGCTGGGGGGTGAGATGGGGCACAGCTGGTTCCTGTGAGAGATTCCAGCAGCTTGATGGGGAGAGACGAGCAGAGCACCAGCCTGTGAGCCAGTGTGCGTTGATCCTAATTATAACCTAATGATAACACTTTATAACACTTTGTATTTCACCTTGTTATTATTTTAAGATTTTACTTGGGTTTTTTTCCCATTTTTCAGTTGAATTGGGGCAAAAATGCGTGTGAGTGGCCCGGTTCCTGCCCTCGCACAGCGGAGCGGTTGCAGACTGTGGGCAGCCCGTGGGTTTGGTGCTGCCTCTAAAGCTCATTTCATAATTCAGGCAGGAGCCTTGGAAAACAACATCAGTGTGAGCAGCACAGCGGGGGACATCTCCACATTTGGGGCCAAAGAGTGTATTTTTCAGGTTTGCTCTGTCTTTGGTGGGATGTGATAATCTGTGATTTTATAGTCTTGTACTGTGGGTTATTTGAACTCTTAAAAATAACATTTGTTGTTTCTCTGATGCTTTTTCTGTGCACAAAACTCCTTCCAGCCTTGGGCAGACCATTGCAAACAAGGGAAGGATGGGAACTTCTACTGCAGTTCCCAGTGACACCAGCAGTGCCTTTGCTTTGGGAACTGGGGGGACAGTGACCCCATGTGCGTCCTTCCCGCACCCCGCTCGCGAGGCAGCAAACAGGAAACGTGTGAGCACCAGCAGTTGAGCATAACCCCAAAACGGAAAGTCGCCTTGAGCAAGAGACAAGATGAGAGCTCGGGGCAGGTCGGGTGCCCTCGGTGCGGGACCCGCATCCCTCCCGGCCCGGGGAGCCCCGCTGCCCCCCGCGCCCCGAAACTGAGGGTCCCTCTCGGCACACGGGAAAGGTAAGACGTGCTGTTCCGGGGAGAGCTCGTGTATTGCTTTAAAAAATAGAAAAGCAAGGGAAATACGAGGTTTTGCTCACAGCTGGTGAGCCGGGGGGATTTTCTTGGTGACTGTGGTTGGGGGCAGCAGGGCGGCGGGTTGCTGGGAGCTGGTGATGCTGGGGGGTGCGTGGTTCCCCCTCCTTGTTCTGTGCCTCTGTTGTGTGGTGGGCAGGTAGCTGGGGGCTCCCTGTTGCCTTCAACACCCCCACTTGTCCCCCGGAGCTGCTGGGGGGGTTGGGGCTCCCATAGAGGCTGAGACCACTGTAAAGGTACCCGGGTTCTGTCCCTGGTTTGCTGGGTGTCCTGTGGGGCTCCAGGGGCTCCTTGAGACCCTCTCATGTCCACATGTTGCTTGTGGACGCTTTAAGGGGAAGGGGACGCTTTTGGGGCCAATTCCCACACTTCCAGTGCACACTGGGGTTTAGCAGAATTGCTGTTCACACTGCAAAAGGGGCAGGGGGCTGGAGTGGCTGGGGGGCTGAAAGCTGTGACCATCAGACGTGGCCCAGGTTGTCGTGGTTTCCTCTGCTCATTTTTTTGGCTTTGCCACGCAGAGAACAGCCCCTCGTGGGGGTGGCGCAGCGGCTGCTGGTGACATTGCCACCCACCCAGGGCAGGGGGAGGGGAGCAGGGGGGTTCCAAGCTCAGACCCCATAAGCTGCGGTGAGTGCGCAGGCGTTGATGGAAAATCCTGCCCGTGGTCCCGCTCGGCTCTGCCCGGAGGTGACTCACAGCTCTGAAAGCCGGGGGAGGAATTGTAAAAGCTGCTGGTGAGCTCTGAGAAAGCAGGTGGAACCAGCATGTTTTGCCCAGAGCTCCAGCATCACCTTAGAATCATAGAATTGGTTTGGTTGGAAAACACCTTTAAGATCGTTAAGTCCACCCACTCCCCCACCCCTGGCCCTGCCCTGTGTCCTGAGAACCTCATGTCCGTCTGTCCAGCCCTCCAGGGATGGTGACTCCAGCACTGCCCTGGGCAGCCTGTTCAATGCCCCACAGCCCTTTGGGGAAGAAATTGTTCCTAATATCCAGCCTTGGCTGGTCCTTTGCTGGTGTCACCTCCCGGATGGCCCTCGAGCCCCAGTGGTGCCCTGCGTGATCTCCATCGCAGGGACAGAGCGTGGGGACATTTGGGATGGGCCCCGGTGGCAGGAGAAGCTGCTCGCCGGCGGGTGCTGGGCTCGTGGCTGTTGCTCACTGTGGGTCAAGGCTCCATTTGCCCCGTGCAATCGCAGATAAGCGCCTCTCTTCCTATTGCCAAACCCTGGGGCCATTTACGCCACCCAAAATGAATTTCCAACTCAGTCTTTCTCTACAATCTCTCATCAGGCTGGAGCAAAAGTCTCCAGCAAGGAGAGAGCCGGCTGAGGCTCAGCACCCACCAGTTTGCCCATCGGTAGGAGTGAAGCGGGAGCCATGGCTGAGCGCCGGGCAGCTGGCAAGAGCCGGCGCTTGGGCTCCAGCCGGCGCAAGCAGCTGCACAACAGCTCTGGTGAGACCCCAGCACCAGCCCCCAGCCCCGGCGAGGAGCCACCATGGGCATCCGAAATAGTGCAGAGGGTGCAGGAGCTCCTCAGGGAGCGGGACAAGGAGCAGGCGGGGTTCATCACCCGCTCGGACATGCAGGTAAGTGATGGGGATGTCTTCTTGGGTCAAATGCCACCGAGGTGGCTGGATGATGGGGAGGTTTTTCCCTCCTGATTTGTTTTGCTTTTAGAAATTGCAGGAGGAGGATTTCCCGTGCAGCACGGAGGAGCTGGAGCTCATCTTCGATGGGCTGGATGCTGCCGGCACCGGGCGGTTGAGCACCGAGGAGTTCACTACCGGGCTCCGTAAGTGCCGGCGTGGCACCCCCGAGCAGCCTGGCCTGATCCTGGACATGGCCCCCGCGCTTTTCTGGGGGGACCTGAAACGTTGCCCTTACTGAGTGGCACATGATGGCCCAGAAACTGTCCCCATGGCTGGGTCTCAGCCCATGGTTCCTCTGGTGAGGGGTCCTATTGTGCCAAAGTGGCTTGTTGAAGCCCTGGGGTGGGAAGTGTCGGGGTTTGGGCTTCGCCGTTGCCCCGGGCGGGCACTGAGGGTTTGGTGTGTCTGTTGGCAGGGCAGTTCCTCAGCTCCCAAAAAGCTGCCAGGGACCATCGCCGGCGCAAAACAGCATCCCGGAGGGTCCGCTTGGCCATCCCCAGTGTGATGTTGGAGGGGGCGGACAGCGAGGAGCAGAGACACTTTGCTGCTTTTATGGACCAGCTGGGCACAGAAAACATCTCTGAAGAGTAAGCTGCTCTGTTTGGCACCCATGGGTGTCCTGTAGGACGGGGCAGAGCTGCCCAAGGGGGACACGTTTGGGGCAGGAGAGCCCAGAAAGGGCTCGGAGGTGCCTTTGGCCAAGCGCAGGGGACAGGATCACGGTCAGCCCAGTGCTCTTCTGTCCCTGAGGACCATACATCCTGAACGGTGTGAGCTAAATGACCTGGGACCCCATAGCCAGCCTGGATTTGGGGGTCCTGGGGGGATGATCCCCACAAAACACCCTCTCCCTGCAGACAGGAGATCTGGCAGCTCTGGGTGAAGCTCCGGCAGGACGAACCCCAGCTCCTGGGAAACCTGGAGGAGTTTCTGGCCAAGATGAGGCACCGCATCCAAGAAGCCAGGAGCAAGAAGGAGGCTTTGGAGAAGACTCTGAACAAGTGAGTCACCCCAGGGCCATGGAGAAGGACGGGAAGGACAGGGATGGGGCTCCCTGCTCCCCCGGCCATGGCAACGCACCCAAGGAAGAAGAAACCTGGGTGCTTTCAGCATCGCAGAGATTTTGCTGGGAGACAATGTTTGGGGTTGGGCTCCCTCTACAGTCACACATGGGATGACAAAAGTGCCAGACTGGGACTGCTGGACACGTCCTTGTTGGGAGAACCACCCCTGGCAAACTGGCTGCAGCCTGTGGGTCCCATGGGCAATGGGGGGGTCCCAGGGACCTGTACCCGTTGCAGCAGGGTCTGACCCACCCCCGGCCTTACTGTGCCCCCCAGGTGTGTGGCCGAGCATGAGCAGGAGGTGCAGCAGCTCTGCGAGACCCTGGAGCAGCAGATCCAGGAGGAGCGGCAGCGGCTGCAGCAGGAGGTGGGTCTGTGGCTGCTGCTCACCCCAGTGGGGACCCAGCACCCCCAGCCCCCATGGCAGCTCCCTGCGGGTGCCAGCATACTTGTTGCCATCCCAGAGCGTGGCCCGGAGCCACCAGCACAGCGTGGAGCTGCAGCGAGCGCTGGATGCCAGTGAGAGGGAGGCGCAGCGCTTGGTCATGGCACAGATGGAGGTGAGGTGGCCCCAGCTCCTGGTCCCCCATCATGTGTAAGGGGTCTCTGGGCTGTGCATGCAGCAGCAACACTGTGACAGCTGATCCCGACCCTTGATGCAGGTTGTCACACAGGACCTCTCCTTTGCCACCTTCACATGGTGTGACTTTGGGGGTTGTCCTGTACACTGACATGATTTCAACTCAATAATCCTTGTGGGTCCCTTCCAACTCGGGACATTCTGTGATTCTGTGACCTCCATCGCCACGTTCCCCTCCATCCCCAGAGCATCCACGTTGACTTTCCCACCCACCACTCTAGAGGAGATGGTTATCCACCATTCCTTGGCCTGGCTCTCCCGGGGGTTCTGGTGGGGTGCAAGTGTCCTTGTTGCTGTCCCGCAGCTGGAGACGCGGTGCCGCAGCCTCCGCAGCACACAGCAAGCTGCCAGCGCCGAAAACCGGCAGCTGGAGGAGAGTAACCGGGTGCTGGAGGATCGTCTGCGGCTCCTTCACCGGCAGCTCCAGCAAACCCACGAGCGCCTGAGGACCACGAGGGCCGCGGTGGCTCTGGAGGGTGTGGAGGAGATGGGGTGAGCAGCTGAGTGACCAGCATCTCCCTCCTGAGGATTGCGGTGGGTGGGGAATGAGTTTGATGGGTCTCAGCCACTGTGGTGGTCTCCACAGTGCAGATTAGTCAAGGTTTGCTGTGAAAAGCATCAGAAAAACAGCCAGGAGTGTGAGCACTGTGCACTGAACGTGTCCCTGTAGGGCAGTGCCAGCAGAGATGGGGACGTCCCTCACCCAGAAGGACCCAACCAGGACTGATCTGTGGGTTTTGCTGTCCTGCTCCAGCCCATGGCTGCCTCTGGGGCTGAGGGCAACACTGGGGCAGGGATGGACACAGTGAAGAGGATGCAACCGCCTTTGACCCCTGTGCTCCGTGTTTGCAGGGACAGAGCGGTGGCAGAGCTGCCTGGCGAGGTGCCCCTGTCCCCACAGGTACTTCAGCTGGGTTTGATGGGATGGGATGGGATGGGATGGGATGGGATGGGATGGGATGGGATGGGATGGGATGGGATGGGGTGTCTGTGCTCCAGGGCCTTGTGCTGTTTACCTTGGGTCTGCTGGGGACTCCAAGAACACAGTCCTGCAGCAGCAGTGGTGCCTCCCCTAAAATCTTTCTCAAACTGATGCTTGGGGTAGCAGCATGTTAGTTCTGACACCCCAAAGATCTTGGGTGGGTGTTTCTGGATACCTGCTGGAGAGCTCAGCATCGTTTCACATGGATACACTTCCTTGCCAAGCGCTTTTCTCTCTTTTCTTCCCACCCTGTTCACTGCAGATGGGGCCGGAGAAGAGCGAGAAGCACCGCTCCGAGATGAGGATCAGGCTGGGGTCTCAGAGCACCAAACCAAAGAGCACCCACCAAGTGTAAGGGGTCCTGGGCAGCAGCTGCTGCTCCAGCTCATGTCCTCGACATCTGTGAGCTGGTACCGAGCACCCAAATCCTCCACCCTCCTCAGGCAAAACGATATTTATTCCTTTCAAAACAAACTCAAGTTGTTCCAGGAGAGGTTGAGGTCAGAAATTAAGGAACAATTCTTCCCTGGTACCTGCCCAGGTGGATGGGAAGGAGCTGCAGCCTGATCCAGGGGTTGGGCTGACCCCTCTGACCCCCATTTTCTGCCCTTTCCAGGGTTTGGGAAAAGCTGCCAGTAGAAATAAGCGTTTTGGGAGCCCCACGGAGAGCAAGCTCCACGGAAGAGGAGCCCTTCCCAGAATGTCTGAAAGAGGAACGCTTGTCTGACCAAAGCTCTTTGCTAAGAGAGATGAATGAAGCAATAGCAGCTCTGAGCAAACAGCTGAAGCCACCAGCCCTGGGTGCACCCCCTGCACCCACAGATGCTGCCCGTCACCCCCAGGACGATGCTGAGCCCCAAATGGAACCGGAGGGAGACACAGCCCATGGCGCAACCCCCGGGGGCCTGCGAGAGACCCTCCTCGGCCACATCGGTCGTGAGGTGTTTGAAGGAGACTTGAAAAAGGGACCAGCTGCAGCTGAGCTTCGCGCTGCAGACGTGACACAAGCTGGTGCGTCCGTGGGAGCCGGGAACCGCAGGGCTGAGGAGCCGCGGGGAGAGCAGGGGCAGAGCCCGGAGGAGGCACAGAGGATGTTATTCCTGCAAGGAAAGGGCATCGGGGTGAAGGAGCTGATGGTAGAGGCAGCTGAGCATCTGCAGGGAGCACCAGGAGGGAGCGTGGAGGCAGGAGAGCAGTTGGTGGAGGTGGAAGGAGAAGGATGGATGCAGGAAAAAAAAGGCTGGGAAAAGGAACATCTCCCAGGGGAAGCTGAGGAAGCAGCAGTAAATCAGGGAGAAAATCTGCAGGCAGGTCTGGGGGCACCTGAGGCTGGGCAGGCAGGTCTAGCAGCGGGATGGCAGCTTGCCACGGGTGAGCTTGGCCCGGCTGTAGAAGAGTGTGCGCAGCCCTCGGGTAAAACTCCAGGAGAAGAGGCTGATCCCCCATCAGGTCTCTCCCAGAAGATTGAAATAGAGCCTGGAGAGCACATGGAGCCAGAGCCACCGTCCTGGGATGAGGCACAAACGGGAGCAGCCCAGGGGGATGGTGTCCTCCCCAGGGTAACAGTGGCTCCTGACCCTGTGGTGCTGCAGGAAGAGTGTGTCAGTGTGGAGGTGCATCCCTGGGGAGAGACCTCGGATGCCGATGTGCTGGCAGCCCCAGCTCGGCATGGAGGGAGCAGCGGAGCTGGGATGGAGGACGGGGAGGTGGAGGTACCGCAGCCACGGGGTGAGTCTGTGATGTGGGCCGCAGCGCGGGGAGTGAGTGTGGGTGCAGAGGTGCCACCTGCCGATGTGCAGGAAGGCAGAATGGGAAGAGATGTGCAACCGCTGGAGGCCCAGGGCAGCCATGCCAACGTGCAGCTGTGTGCAGAGGTGGAGGCAGCTCTGCAGCCCCCGGGTGAGGCTGGGTCCTTGGGGACACAGCCTGGGGGGAGCGTGGCTCCAGATGTGCAACCGCTGGAGGAAGGTGATGAAGCAGAGTTAGGGCTGGGGGAGGAAACGGGTGCTGCTGTGGTGCATGGTGAGAGGCCTTCCCCAGCCGAAACCCCTGTGGTGAGCCCAGACCTGGGTGGGCTGTCCCCAGTTAAGGCTCAGGCACTGGAACTGGTAGGGGCAGAGGAATCTCAGGCAGACACACATGGGGATCCCAGTCCAGAAGACCCCCAGGGAGGGGAGGATGGAGCAGCCATGCAGCTCGGGGATGAGGCTGAGGATGGGGGACGAGGGCAGGGTGAGCGTGGGCTGCAACAGGAGCCTGTGCTCGATCCGCAGGGAGCAGGAGTCGGGCAGGGAGAGGTGGCTGGGGCAGGCGCGGAACCTCGGGAGCTGGAGAACCAGGGCGCTGATGTCAATGGGCAGCTGATTGCAGAGGTGGACGAGCTCAAATCAACCCCAGGAGGGAGCGCAGAGACAGATCTGCAGCAGCTGAGTGAGGCCGGCTCCCTGGATACAGAACAGGGATGGAACATGGCTCCAGATGTGCAATCCTTGGATCAGGTTGATAAACCAGAGTCAGTGGAAATGGTGGAGTCAGAGGACTCCTGGGCAGACATGCAGCTGCATGGGGGTGCCAGCCCAGAAAGTCCCCAAGGAGGGGAGGTCCATGCAGCTGTACATCTCACAGAGGAGGCTGAGGATGAGGCACAAGGGCAGGATGAGCATGGGCTGCAACAGGAGCCTGTGCTTCACCCCCATGGAGTGACCCCCGGGCATGGAGAGGGGGCTCCTGGAGGTGTGCAGCCCCCTGAGGAGGCTGAGAGCCTGGGCAGGCTGCAGGACCAGAGCACTGGGGCAAATGTGCAGCTGCTGACAGAGACAGATGAGCTCAAACCAACCCCAGGAGGGAACATGGAGGCAGATCTGTGGCTCTGGAGTGAGACCAGCTCCTTGGACACAGAGCAGGGAGGGAACGTGGCTCCAGATGTGCAACCCCTGGCTCAGGTTGATAAACCAGAGTTAGTGGAAACGGTGCAGTCAGAGGACTCCTGGGCAGACACGCAGCTGTGGGGGGGGCTCGGCCCAGAAGGCCCAAGGCAAGGGGGGGCTGGAGCAGCCGTGCAGCTTGGGGAGGAGGCTGGGGATGGGGCACCAGGGCAGGGTGAGCGTGAGCTGCTCCTCGAGCCTGTGCTCGATACACAGGCAGAGGGGGCTGGGGCAGGTGTGCAAGTGTGGGAAGAGGCTGTAATGCTGGACATGCTGGAGGACCAGCACACCGGTGTCAATGTCCAGCTGCTTACGGAGGCAGAAGAGCTCAAATCCGCCTCGGGAGGAAGCACGGGGGCAGATGTGGCACCCCTGGGTGCAGCTGGGATGAGGGAAGGGGCACAGAGGCACAGTCCTGGCTTGGAGGCAGGTCTGTGTGCAGCTCACACTGTGGACATGTGCAAGGAGAATGCTGGTGAATGTGTGTCCCCTCTGGCTGAGGAACTGCCACATCCCAAGCATGCTGCTGCTGATGCTGAGGGTCCTGTGCTGGGAGCACTCGCTGGTCCCAATGGGCAGATCCTGGAGGGTACCCAGACACTGGAAATGCTGCAGGGAGAGAGGGCTGAAGCAGAGGAGAGGCCTTTGGATGGAGCGCAAGGTCTGGAAGGGGTGCAGGCAGAGAGGCTGGAGGCAGGAGCAAGGATTTTGGCTGAAACTCAGAGTTTAGGGATAAAGCAGGGCCGTGATGATGGTGAATCTGTGCTGGCATCCCCAGTCTCCAAGGTGACATTGCAAACCAGCATGCTAAAGCTGGAAACCATGATGCAGGAGGATGTTCTCATTCCAGATGTGTGGCAGCCAGGTGCTTCGGGACAGGCGGCCCAAAGCAAGCTCCAGGTGCAGGTCTCAGGACAGGGAGATAACATGAGTTTTCACACAGTTTCCCAGCCGCCAGAGAAGCTGCCACACATGGTGGAAATGGAGCAGGCAGATGGACCTTCTGAGCATCCAAAACAAGAGGTGCCACCAGCATCAACCCTTCGCACAAGGGTGCAGCAAGAGGGAGATGCTGGCAGTGATCAGCTGGGGATGGTCCCTGGAGACAGCTCTCTGGGGGGTGCAGCCAACAGCAGCACGCAGCCTCAACAGCAGCTCTTGGGAGAACAGAGCGGAGACCTCAACTTTGCTCCACGGCAGAAGCAGCAAGAGGTTGGGCAGAACACAAGCCAGGAAGGCAAGGCCAGCGCAGGAGAGCCAGGGGCCACGGCTGCAGGTGGGGCAGGAGCTGCTCCAGGAGGTTCTCCTGAAGTTTCCCCAGACCCAGACCATCTCTTCAACGTGCTGTTCGTCGGGGACTCCCACGTGGGCAAAACATCCTTCCTGTACCGCTTGCACGCCGACACCTTCAACCCACACCTCACCGCCACAGTAGGTGGGTCTCCTCCAGCTCCTCTCCAGCCTGGCTCTGCCCATACTGGGTGACCTCCACCATCCCCTTTCCTCCACCCCACGAGCTGCTGCTGATCACTCCATCCATGCTACAGCTCATGCCAAGCGTCCTACACAACATGTCACTAAGGACCATATCAGGCCACCAGCCTCACACACCTGGAAGCTCTTGAGCAGGCAATGCTGGTCCTCCTTGCCCTCTCTGGGACACCAATACTAATGGCTCTGGTGCTTTTCTCTCTGCTTTGCTTTTTCCCTATATTCTCCTCCTTTAACCAACCTTGTTTTTCTCATCATGAGATTAGACGCCTCTCTAAAATCTGGCTATTGAAGATCTAAAAGCTGGAGGTTCACTCAGACCAGCCCACTTGAGCTGCAGCCTCAGACCACACCTGCACCATGTGTCCCTTCCATCCCCCCTTCCATCCCCCCTTCCATCCCCCCTTCCATCCCCCCTTCCATCCCCCCTTCCATCCCCCCTTCCATCCCCCCTTCCATCCCCCCTTCCATCCCCCCTTCCATCCCCCCTTCCATCCCCCCTTCCATCCCCCCTTCCATCCCCCCTTCCATCCCCCCTTCCATCCCCCCTTCCATCCCCCCTTCCATCCCCCCTTCCATCCCCCCTTCCATCCCCCCTTCCATCCCCCCTTCCATCCCCCCTTCCATCCCCCCTTCCATCCCCCCTTCCATCCCCCCTTCCATCCCCCCTTCCATCCCCCCTTCCATCCCCCCTTCCATCCCCCCTTCCATCCCCCCTTCCATCCCCCCTTCCATCCCTCCATCCTCTGTCACAGGCATGACCTCTACAGTACCAAAATATCCCTTTTTGTGTCTCCTAGGACTGGATTATCAGGTCAAAAACCTCATTGTGGACAACAGGCGCTTTGCCCTCCGTCTGTGGGACTCAGCTGGCCAAGAAAGGTGAGGTGCTGGGCTGGCACTTATGGAAAGTGACCTGTAGTTTCCTTGTTTCCCTGGTAGTTTAGGGGAAATGAATGTTCTTGGCTTTGCTAAGCAAAGGAGGGGTTGTTTAAGAAGGGACTCTGTACAGTGTATGAGCTGATAAAGAATAATGAAGGAAGTAATTAAGATAAAAAAGAAGCACTCTGGCTGTTTGTACAGCCTCTGTGATCAGGACAGGAGCGAAATCTGGGGTTTGCCTTTTTTGCAGACACACATTTCCAGCTTTCCCACTGGGATTTCAGATCGTTCCTGGGCAAAACCCGCTCAGAGCTCGTCAGTGACCATTTGCACTGTCCGCAGGTACCGCAGCATCACCAAGCAGTTCTTCCGCAAGGCGGACGGGGTCGTGCTGATGTACGACATCACCTCGGAATATTCCTTCTCGGACGTGCGGTACTGGCTGAGCTGCATCCAGGTGGGTGAGAAAGGACAATCTCCTCTGTCCCCGAGTTCTGGGAGCTTTTCTAAAATTAAAAACCAGTGCAGAGGAAAGGAAAACACTGCAAGTGACTTTGATAATGCTTTGAAATCAAGAACAGCCTGCTTTGATTCCTGGGAAATGGGGAGTAACTTGTGTCTTATTAAAAACTTCTTAGAGATTTCCAGTTAAATACAATATCAATATTTCAAAACACTGGAACAAAATGGGATGTTGCTTTGCTCAGTGACTAAATCCCAGCCAGACCATCTTCTGAAGGGCTCCCCAAGTTGAACACAAAGTGAGTTCACTACAAGGAGGTTTTAGAAGGTTTTTAAGCTAGTTTAAGGATTTCGGGCTATGTTATCAGCCCAAATCCACAGGCACCCTTCATGGTGCTCCAGGATGTGTTGAGACACCATGGACGGCTGCGATTCACAGGAGATTCAGATGCTGTCCTGATCCTCCCCTCTTTAATTGCTCAGGAAGGAGCAGAAGATGGAGTTGCTATTTTGCTTCTCGGGAACAAAACCGACTGTGCTGCACAGAGACAGGTCCCTACGGAGGAGGGGGAACGCTTGGCCAAGGTAGGTCCACCCAAGCTGGGCAAGGATGGATGGATGGATGGATGGATGGATGGATGGATGGATGGATGGATGGATGGATGCCACCAGACTGAGGACCCGCAGAAAGCCCTTAACTTACCTTTTGTGCCTGGCAAAACATCTCCAAACGCATTTTTCACCCTTCCCTGCCTTGCTTTCCCTTGCCATTTCAGTTTTGAATCAGCACCACCCCAGTAAAACAGTTTATGGAACTGGATCTATAAGTTAAACTATTTTCCTAGTTGCTTATCTTTGCTGTGAAGTGTCATGTACCTTCCCAGCATCATATAACTAATAAAATCACCAATCCTGTTTTAAGATACTGAAATCCTTAAAGTACAATTAATCTCTTCTAATGTGGATGGTTAATAAAAATTAGGCGAGAAGTATCTCACCTTCACCAACTTAATTTTGAAATTTATGGGATTTGGACCAGTATCCACTGACCAGTTTCACAAATGGAGGAGGCAGGGCAAGGAGTTAGATGCTGTTTACTCCCATAATAAACTATTCCAATGCAAGAATATGATGTTTCTATTCGGGCTCCGTGTCTTCCAGGAGCATCAGCTCATGTTTTACGAATGCAGTGCTGCCTCGGGCCACAACGTCTCCGAGTCCATGGTCAGCTTCATCAGGTGAGGCACGTGCTTGGATTTTGCCGCCTGCTCTGAATTTAATGGGCTCCCTCCTGCTTTTTTTGGTTATAAAAACTCCAAATTCCGCTGTGTTCCCGTCACCAGAGACTCCACGTGCCCAAACATCGGGGAAAACTCAGAGCAGCATGTGTATGGCGGGGATGAACCGGAGATAAGTGCTGGGAAATGTCACCTGAAACAGCATTGCAAGGAGATTAACAAAACCCTTTTCAGGGTGCTGATTTTTATTTTCCCCTACGCTGACTGGAATAAATTCCATCTGTGATTTTAGGTTGGCATTTTCGGCAAAGTCCTCGGTTCCTAACTCGCGCTGAGCTGGAAGCTCCTTTCAGCTGTGCTGAGCATCCTCTACCTACACCTGTCAGGGCACATAGCACCACGATGTAAATTATGGGGGAAATACCTGCTGATTCGCTTCCTTTTCTCCCAGGTTGCTCAAAGATCGTGAAGATAAATTGAAGAATAAGGCAGAAGAGGAACCAAAGCCACCTCAGAAGAAAAAGGGCTGCTGCTGGTGACGGACAGACCACCCCGTTGTGATCTGAAACTGCAGTGACAGCTAGAAAATCATACATACAGACTAAATAAATAAGAATACAAGTGTTATATGTCAGTGTTTTTATATATGACATGCGTTGCCTTGTCCCCCAGCAGTTCAACAGCTCTATTTAAAGATAAGAGCAGTGCCATTTCAGTCCGATCAACCCCAAAAGGTTATTTTACCGGGTCTGCAATGGTTCCCGTGCAGAGCTGCACGTACGCCAAAGCCGCCTATCGGATCAGCTTTTCGCCTAAATTTGCCGCGATTATGTGCAGAAGATGCTGCTTTGCCAAGTGGCAGCAGGATTGTGCAGGAAAACGTTTCGATTTGCTTGCAAAATAAGGAGTTGAGGTCGCCGAGGCTACATTCTCCCATTAGATGGCAGCAAATGCAGCAACACCTTCAAATTGCAATGTTTCTGCTGCAAAGAAAGACCGGGAGCTCGAACAGGGCCCAGAGAGATCTACAGAAGAAAAGGCTTCCCAGAACAGCAAAGAGCAAGAAATACCTGTATTGCTCCTCTAGAAATCGCGTCTAGAAAAAAGGATCAAGTTTGTGCCCAAAGGTGTGGCACAAAACAAGTGTTAGTCCACTCCAAACCTCCCCTCCAAACCTGGAAATGAATGTTATGTTGCTGGGTTGAGGGAAATGCCAGGAAGGCAATAAAGCACATTGGAAAACACAGTCAGGGCGCTGCATTTGAAAGCACCTTTCACCTTCAATAATTCACAACCCCAGCGAACGTTCCCACTCCAGAACCAAACGGAGCACTCATTTGCAAGCTGTTAAACGCATGCACAAGTATTTGGAGGAGGATCAAGGCCTGAGATATTAATAGCAATGGGGAAATGCATATTTGTTTGGACCACAGGAATTCTTCTTTAAACCAGGTCGTTTCCCTTTGAGCCATTTGTAATTCCTCAGGGCACTCCATGAGAATTAGAGGAGCTGGCCCAGCCAAGCCAAGATTACAAAAGATCTCACACACCAGCCCAAAGTCCACGGGCGTTTACCACCGTCTCGCTTTGATGTGTCCACCTTGGATATAAAATAACCTGGATGAGCTCCTGACAAGTTGGAACAAACTGTAGTAAAGCTTTCAGTGCCCCAGCCAGCACATCTCAGGTCTCGCCCAGCAGCATCTCCTGGAGTTTCACCCTATTCCCCTCAAAAGGCAGTAAAATCGGGATGCAGGGGCCGTCCCGCTTCCCGCGCTGGGATTGACAGGGCAGGAAATCCAAACCTGAGTAGAGGAAGCACTTTTCTTGCAGTGTTTAATTAAAATGCAAAATTCGTCACTGCAGGAAGTTGTTGAGGTTGAGAACATAAACAAGGCTGAGAAACAGACCGAAGAGATACCAAAAAACCCCACCACAGCCGTGACCAACAGCTGACTCTGAGCATGCATTTAATTGCAGCTAAGGGCTGAATCCCACCTGTGGGAGCCGAGTGAGGCTGGGACCCCTTGCTCCTGCTTTCTTCTGAGCTTTTTGTGCTGGGGGTGGCTCTGGGGAGCTCTACTTGCTCCGTCTCCAGCCCTTTACTCCTGGAAGCTTTCCCCACGCTTTTTAGGGCTTTCTCCCACTTTTTAGGGGGTTAACGTCCCCCGCATGGTCATCGCTTGTCACTCGAGCTGCAGGAAGGGGGATCCGTGTCCCCGTGGGGCTGGGGGTAAGTGGGGTTCAGGAGGCACTGGGTGGGTCCTGTGGGGTCTTAGTGATAGTGGAGGGTAAATGAGGGTCCAGGTGATTATTGGGGGGTGTTTGTGGCTAATTGGGGGGTTCAGGCATGTGCTGTGGGGGGGTCCTGAATGTGTTTATGGGTTTAGGTGCATGCTGGGATGTTTTAGGGCTAGCAGGGAGTGTCTGAATGTGCTGGGCGGAGGGAGCTGGGGCTCTGGAGCTGGACAAGAGGAGCCTGAGGGGTGACTCATTCATGTTTACAGATATCTAAAGGGGGAGTGTCAGGAGGATGGAGCCAGGCTCTTCTCGGTGACAACCAGTGACAGGACAAGGGGCAATGGGTGCAAACTGGAACACAGGAGGTTCCACTTGAATATGAGAAGAAACTTCTTCCCGGTGAGGGTGGCAGAGCCTGGCCCAGGCTGCCCAGGGGGGTTGTGGAGTCTCCTTCTGTGCAGACATTCCAACCTGCCTGGACACCTTCCTGTGTAACCTCATCTGGGTGTTCCTGCTCCATGGGGGGATTGCACTGGATGAGCTTTCCAGGGCCCTTCAACCCCTGACACTCCGTGACTCCGGTGGTTGTTGAGGGGGTCACAGAGGCATGGGGGGTGTGGGGAATGTGGATGTGGGGGTGTCTCAGGGCCCCCGGGGGTTCTTTGGGGTGCCGGGGGTCGCAGGGCCGGGCCATGGCGGAAGCAGGAAGCGCCGTCCCGTCCCCGGTCCCGCCTCCATCGCGGGCGGGAGGAGCCCGGAGCCGGGCGGCGGAGCGGGGCAGCCGCCGGGCGGTGCCGGGGTGAGCCCGGGGGACACGGGCCGGGGGTGGCGGGGGGGTCCGGAGCACCGGGCCGGGCCTCGGCCCTTACGCTAGGCCCAGGCCTAGATGGGGCTCCCTGGGCCTCAGCGGGGCCGTCGCCGGGCGCCCAGCGTCGGGGGTGGGGGGCTGGTTTTTTTGCTTGAATTTATTGATTTTTATATTAAAAAAGAAAAAAATCCTAGTTGGAGATGAATCAGGGAGATGCTGTGGTGGGTTCAGGCCCCTCTCGGGGGGGGTTTAGCTCAAGTCGGACCCGACGCCCCGGGCAGGGCCGGGTGAGGCGGCACAAACCGGGTTAAAGCAAATGAGGATGTATTTTTATTTATATCGCTGTTCTAGCTTCACCGGCAAGGCGACTAAGCTTTCCCTTTTAAAGGCTTCTCTGCCAGCATTTCTCTCTAAATAATTGCAGTATCTTAATATTATAGCACCTTGGCTTTCTAAAGCCCGGGTCCAAATGGTGTCGGGTTCAGGGTTGGACGGGGCGCTGGGCTGGAAACCCTTCAGACCGAGAACCATCGCTATTTACATTTGCTGAGAGAGCTGCTTGTTGCTGGAGTTCATAAAAAGCAGCGATACCATTTGTTTTCCCCATTTTAAAAGGCCCGTCACAAGGGACGAGGCTCATTCAGTACGTGCGTGACGGCAAAGCGGGAACAGTAGCCTGTTGTTATTAATTTGCCGGTTGTATTATGGTGATAGGAAGGGAAATAATGGGTTGTTATTTATTTTTTAAGGCCTCATCTGTTCTCAGAACAATGCGGGAGTGTGATGCCTGATTTCCCAGCTGAGGACACGGGTTATTGTTGAGTTTGTCAAGGAGCCGACTTGGGATTTTAGTGTCTGTGGCTTGTAGGGGTTGTCTACAAAGGTATTGAATCAAACGTAGATTGGGGGAGAACTGGCATGTGTCGCAGTGTTTTCTCATAGTAGGATGCTGCTTCTGCTGTTTGGAAAGGGGGAAATCGCCGTGTTTGACAGCGTTTCTGTAGGGATAATTGTTTTAAGTGGTTCCGGGCACGTTCTGTGAGCAGAAGGTTGCTGACTCTGCTGGAGCTGAGCACGGGAGAGCGTCACAGGCGAGAGCTTTGGCACGCAGGGGCCGCAGGAAGCTAGATAACCTTCAGGGCACCAGTCACAGTGTCAGGGCAACTAAAGTAATCAGAAAAACTGGGAGAAAAAAGCATTTAATATCCTGCAGATGAGCTGTCTCTTGCTTGTTACATGAATCAGGGTATTACATAAATGAAAGAGTTAGTAAAGCGGTGTATTGTTGTTATAGAGCCAAATGCGTGCCGGGTGCTTTACAGACGAGAAGAAAAGGTCCCTGCCTTGGAGAGCTGACGATCCATAATGAGCTATTATTGATCAAACCTGCTTTGCGGCAGCTCTGCGAGCCCATGGGGCTGCTCAGGTCGTAAGATCTGGGACAAATATTTGCACGGAACGCAAGGACTGGTGGTAGAACAGGGCCAGGAGCTAATTAACCTGCCAATGTAGTGCAGCGTGTTCTCGTTGCGTGCTTGGGGTTAGGTTTTAATTCGGCGTTTTACTCCTTTGGTTTTTCTAGGGCTGTGGCTAGATATTTCACGCTGATGTTAATATAACATCTGACATTAACTGCTTGGGTTGGATGCTTAGGCAGCTGCTGACCAAACAAATCAGGGTTATTTTTCAGCCAGATAATTTTCCTGATCTGATTCACCGTGTGACCACGTAAATTAATGTGCAAGAGCAGAGCAGGGAGCTGGTCCTGGGGCAGAGAAGCGATTGCTGAAGCTGGTAGTCCTGTTGAAAAGTTTTGGCTTTGTTTTTTTTTCTCTGAAATGATGTGCTAGCATTGCAGGAAAAAATATATATATTAAAAATGCCCTTTCTTGTAGAAGCTCGAGTGAGTAAAACCAATCTGTGATTTAAAAAGGGGGCTGTGCTGTGGGCTGTGTGCAGAGATCCATGTGAATAGTTATCTAATTCTTGTAGCAGAGCGAGGAGGTGACCGCGGTGAAGCAGCTGGATTCACGAGCTGATTCCCGGTGTCCGGTACTTAGAGGTAAAAGGGACCAGGGGCCTGATTTCCATTTCCACTGATGATGCTTCATGTGTTTTTTCCCCTCGGTCTGTTTGCAGGGCGATGCGTTGCTGAACGCCGGCTCCCCAGAAAGTTTCGGTTGTCCCCCTTGAGCCAAGGCTGGAGTTCTCCCAGCTCAGGAACGAGGAGCAGCGCCAGGCCTCACAGATGCTCCCTCTCCCCCAGCAGCGTTTTTCCAAGGCCTGATGTCTCTCTAACAATGGGATTCTCACGTTGGCAGCTATTAGCTTATCCGGCAATTCTTTGCATCTTTTTTTCAGCCCATCTGCTGCTCTGGGTATCATGAGGCCCTGATTTTGTGGCAGGCAGGGGGAGTGGTAGAGGAACACGTTTCATTTTTTGGCGTCTTAATGTTGATTGCTCGTAGGTACATTCTTAGAAGTTTCCCCGTTGAAATTTCACGGTGGGAAATAATTTGCTGTCAAATGCCATTTTTTGTCTGGCATTCCCAGTGCGCCTCTTGCTGCGGTATTTAGTTCTGTGGCGTTTCTGCAGGTGAACGACCTGCAGGCAAACGTTGCGAGGAACGCAGGAGCTTCTGTTGCCTGCAGAGCACGCTATCACATTACTGTTACTCAATAATCGGTTGGCCTGGACTTTGGGTTGCGAAAATTTAAACAAATTGTAGACTGTTGAACTTTGCCCCACACATACTGGTTATTTCTCTGTCCCGTTCTTATTGCTGACAGGGGATTTAATGAAAACAAATCTACGCTAAAATAAGCGACTGAAATTATAGCGCAGGAGAGCTTAGCCTGGCTACCGCGTGTGCTGATCAGCTTTGTATTGCTGGCTCTTGTACGTGGCGAGCAATCGCTTTATGGGACGGATTCGTTTGGAATAGATGAATAAACGGAGCTTCATTGATTTCTGGGAAGCTTTGTTCATTTACATAAGCTGCGGATCTCAGCCGGTTCTTCTCTTGTCAGGAAATTTCACGGCTTCTTTCAGTCCCCGTGGGATACTGAACCAGCAGAGACTATTAGGGCTGCAGCTAAACCCTGTCCTGCGAAGAGGTTTGTTCCAGATAATCCTTCCTTCTTGCCTAAACATCACGATGTTCCTGTGATCCCTCTGCACACGCTGATCTTGAGCTGGACGGCTGGAGTTTGTCTTGTGTTAACGTACTGAATCTCTCCATAGGTGTTTTTCATCGGAGGCCATGGAGCTCTCGGCTAATGAGCTCAGCATTTACGACAAACTGTCGGAGACCATTGATCTGGTGAGGCAAACCGGCCACCAGTGCGGGATGTCAGAAGAAGCCATCGAGAAATTCATCAAGCAGCTCTTAGAAAGAAACGAACCCCAAAGGGGGCCGCCGCGGTACCCGGTCTTAGTGGCTCTCTACAAGGTAAGACGTCTCGTGTTTGCACAGCCCATTTGAGGGTCGAAAGTTCTCCTTTTGCACCTGAACCTTTTATTTTCCATTGCATATGAAAGTTTAATGTGTCAACACCTTCCTTGCCTTAAATTGTTAAAGAATGATGCTTTCAGATTGATTCTTCAGGTAAAGATTCCCAGTGTCAGCACCCTCGGTGGAAATGTGAGGAAAGGAGGAGATTCTTAAAAGTGCAGGGCTGAATAACAAAGAGATCCAGGCTCTGTTTCTGACCCTGTCATGAGCTTCTACCTGTGTTTTTTCTCATTCTAGTCTATAAAATAAACCTGTAGCCTTGCTGCTTGATTCTAGAAACATATTTTGAGACCCTAAACTAAAAGACGCTGTAAAAGGTTTTGCAAAGTGGGTGAAAGAATGCTGTTGTTGAATAGGTTCAAGATGTTTCTACGAGGATGAAAAACTTCCCACCGCTATAATATGCAGTAATATTTTAGTGTCGTCTTTACAAAATCATCATGATGGTTTCTATTTAGAAAAAAATTCAAGCTGTCTTCCTCTATAAAAAACTGTAAAATGAGGCAGGAGAACAGAAAACTGGGAGTTTGAACTTTCAGCTTCTGTTCTTGTTTTTGCTGTTGATTCACGTTGGCTTTGGCCGGGGGGAGAAATGCATCATGTCATCTCTTTAAGGCTTATTTGGGATTTTGCTATGGAGGAGGGAGCTGGTGCCAGCTCTGCGTTTGGAGGCTTGACGAATGTTTGCAAAAAGCCTTGAAAACCCTTGTGTAAGAGGCATGGCAGGAGTGCAAGCTTTTGTTTGATTAGGTGGGAGGAATCGGAACTATCTGTAGATAATCCTCGCTGCATTTGCAGTGCTCAAATACGTGAACAGAGTTGTGTGGCTTGGGTTTGAAGTCCGCTTGATGTCATCCTTGGACAGCCCTAGTGCATACACAGAGTTGCCACTCGGTTTTATTGCATAGGATTGCAGTTGAAACGAGTCACAGAAAACTGAGCGTTCATCCTGCGGCGCAGAGGCACAGCCCTTTGATACCAGCCACAAGGTGTGTCCTGTTCTGAAGACACATCAGCTCAGCGCGGTCTCATTAATTCCGAGCCTGTTTTCTCTCGCAGGGGCTGCTCACGCTGGGCTTGGTCTTGCTGACCGTTTACTTCGTGGTCCAGCCGTACAACCCGCTGCCACCCGAAGCTCCGCTCTCCAGAGCCCAGGCCTGGGGCTCCCTCGTCGGTCACATCCGCCTGCTCTCTCTGCCCATCGCCAAGAAGTACATGCTCGAGAGTAAGGAAATGATTTCTCTGCTGTAACACAAGCCTAGCAAGAAATACCAAGTTAAATACCAGCCGTGAGGATTGTTTGAGTGTCTCCTTGGGCACCAAATAACAAACATGTCTCTGGCGTGGCACCATGGTTTTCTCTTTTCCTACCGCTCTACTTAAAAATAGCATCCTGAATTCTAGCTAGGGTGCTTTCCCTTCCATTCATTTGGGCTGAAAAATCTTTTATCTCTAACTTCATTTTCTTCTTGCACATTCTCTTTTCCTTGATTCTAACACCTCAGGTATTTTCGTCCACATGAGTTCCCCTTCCTCTAAAAACCCTTTGTGGTTCTGAGAATCGTAGTGAGATAGCTATGCTGGGTAAATGTCACTCTTTCTCAGTAACCAGGAAAACCAGCTTGCCAACCAAATCTGGATATCAGCGAGCAAAGCGTAGAAACCTCAACACGTGACCCGAGTTTAAGGAAAAGTGGTTTTGCCAAGTGGTGTATTGGGAAAGAACTGTGGGCTTGAGAGCTATGGTGTTTATAGCCATTAACGTACCATAGGGGGAATGTGTGTGTGGGGAAGCTGGATAAGTGGCTCCCTAATGAGGCAGCCCCAGCACGGAAGAGGAATAGAATAGATTTTTCCTAGGCTGGCATAGTAGAAATGGAAAAGTTTTATCATTTCTCATTCTCAGAGAATAATTTCCACCGACTTAGGCTGGCAAATGGGTGTAAACATGGGCTTTGCCTCTTTGATAAAATACAAAGACTGTCAGTAATGATAAATCTGTGAATTATTTTGAGCAGGGCTGGGGCACAATGTTGGTTGTCTGTCAGCACGCTGTAAAAACAAACTTCTGTCTCCGTGCCCTCCACGGGTTTATATTTAGCCTGGGCAGCTCATTGTGTTGGAGTTGTCTGTGCTGGCTCTGACCTTCCTGCCGCAGCTAAAAAGGGCGCCTTGAAATGCCAACGCCGTTCTGCGTTTGCTCCGTGTGTCTCCCTCTCTTCCGCTGACACGTGGGATTTTTGTTAACTCGAGTTTGTGCGGGTGGGACGGGGTATCCCACATTGTTCGTCTCCTTCCTTACACACTGGGATCTCTCACAGGGAGGAAAAAACAAAGGCGAGGAGATGGCTGGAATAGCCCCTTGACTGCTTATCTACTGCATTTCGGCGTTGACGCGAGTGAACACCCCTCTGCTTCTGCACGGGGAAGGATGCCAAGAGTTTCTTCTTCCTCTCTCTGTGTCGATCTTAGTAGATGAAAATTTTGAGGGGGCTGAGGACAGAACTTGGAGTTTTCTGTGCCTGGGCACCAGTTCAAATCCATCTGAGGCTGTTGTTGCTGGAAGCCACCTGTGAGCAGTTTGGAGGCTGCCCGGCCCTCCGGCAGCGCTGGCAGCGTTTCCCCGGCCCCAGCGGTGCGGACAGAGCCCGGCCGTGGGCGTGCGGGTGGTCTGGGATCACTTCCTCCAGGCCTAAAGCTGCCTGGGCAGGTCTGGGGCTCCGCTCTCCCTCCTGAGCCTGCTCGGGGACTTGTGGGCTCAGGGCAGCTTTCCTGTCTCCGAGATTGCAGTTCGGAGCCCGGTCCCTGGTAGGTGTGGGCTGAGCAGCCAGGTTTGTGTTGCAGAACAAGGGGAGCTCGATGCCTGGTTTCGCTCAAGAGCCGGAGCCCCACTTTAGGGTGGTGGTGAAGCTTTGGGGTGCAGGATGCTGCTCCCCGCTCCCTCCAGCTCAGGGTGACCTGCCTTCACTCTCACCTTCATCCTCAGCCCTCCCACCCCGTGAGCTGTGGCTGACAAGGGCTGTCTGTCCGTCCCTGGCTGTGGGTGGACCTTTGAGAGGCCGAGGTGAGGAACAGTGTCCGCCAAGCTGTCTCTTGTGTGAAGTTTGTATGATTAGGTCCAAAGTAAATTTCCTTTTTGCCTGTCTCTCTGCTCTGTTGCTCGCTTTCTCCCCCGGATCAATTCCCATATCAAAACTAATGTTCCCACCCTTTGTTTCTTCTAAGCTGACTCTTAGACCCTTGGGTTTGGCATCTGTGCCTCTTCTTCAGCTGTTTTCCCAGGCCTAGGAACCAAGGTCCCTTCGGTTGGGGAAAAGTCCTGCGGAAATGTGGTTTGCATTTGCTCTTCCTGAGCTGGTGTTTACGCAGAGCTTGTGAAAGCCCCAGTGCTGGGTCAGGCTGCCTGCTCGGGGCCGGGGAGATGCCTCTCACCACCGCAGCCCGCGGCTCTGGGCCGGGTACATCGCTCCACGTAACCCCAGGGAGGCGAAGGGTTTGCAAACCTCCGGCCTCTACCTGCTGGAAGGAACACAGCGGACTTGGAGTGGGCACGTGGGGTAACTCGAGGCTTCCTGGTGCTGTTCCAAGAGCAGGTGGGGTCTGTGTAACCTGGATTTGTTGCTCTTCTCTGACACAGGCTGAGATGGACAAGTTATTCCCTCTGTTTCAGTTCTCTGGTGCAAAATTTGAGCACTTCTCTCTCCCCGGCAAGCGTTAGGAAGCTTGGAGAAGACTCCTTTTATCAAATACCGCTTTTAGCCTAGACCAGCAGGGTTAAAATCATGTTTATGGGTTTTATACGCAATCTGTTTTAGAGCAAGGAATGTTGCTGGAGGAGCTGTGTTTAAGCAACACCTTGTGAGTGGCCTGTCCCTGTCACGTCCCAAGGCCTGCGGGGTGCCAGGGCTGTTCGTGGGGCTGGGGGACAGCAGGCTGGGTGGCTTGAGAGGACAGCGGGCTCTGCCTCTTGTCTGGCCACCTTTCCTTTAGCTGGAGCTTTGCCTTGGCCCCTGGCCAGGTCCCTTCTTCTTTCTGATCTTAACCCTTTGCAGGCAGCCTGACCGTGGGCTGAGCACCCAGGTATTCAGCCTTTCCCCGCGGGTTCTGACCTGCTGGGTTCAGCTCTGCACGAGCCCGAGGAATAAGAGCCTGCTCTGAATGCAAGGGTCGCACAAGAAAGCTGCTTGCGAGGTAAAGCCGTGTCTGATTTCTAACTTCTCACTGCCCTCATCGCATCCCTCTCCTCGTGCTCACAAAGGATCTTTCTTATTTTATTCCCTAAGCGAAGTCAAGCTGGTTTGCTCTTGTGTTCGTGCAAATTCTCGTGAACCCTCTTTTTGGGCTGGAGGATTTTGAGGTGTACGTGAACACGATGTGTGTTGCAGCACTGCGCAGAGTTCCCTCCCGTCCCCATGCAGCTGCCAGTTTATCTCATCCTTTTGTGTGTGTGTAAACAACCATTTTATAATATCACCTGAGAGCGACTAACAGACGTGTGTGTTGGCTCGTTCAAAGAGGACAGGAACGGCTGACTCTGCAGTGCCGGGCGGTGCCAACCTGCTTTCATACGCTGCTTTACTTTGGCCTCTGTTCAACCAGTGCACTGTTTATTTGGACTTGCTGACAGCAAATGAAGTCCAAATCATTGTGGCGATCCCGACCATGAAAAACTCTTCCTTTTGCTTCTATCTTTTGGTGTGTCCGGAATTTCTTGTTTCCCCGTTTGCAGAGCGAGTCCTCGCTTTGGGGTTGCTTCCCTGGAAAGAGCGAGCGTGCCATCCGTGCCTGTTGCAGAGGCGTTCAGCAGCCTGGCCGAGCCCTGTTTGCTCCAGTGACACGGGGACATCAGACCTTGTACAGACTGAAGCCACGGTTGGGCAAGTGGCAGCGACTGGGAGGATCTGGTTGCAAAGGTGCTGTTCTCCAGACACGTTGCTCATGCAGACGCTGCCAGAGCAGCGCGAGCTGCTTTCTAGGGCACATAACCAGAGGTACCAACCGGAGCAGTGGACTCTGGAGGTTTTTCTGATGGTTTGGTCCATGCCCTCTGTTTTCTGGGTTGGTAGGTGCAGATTTCTCCTGGAAATAATGCTCTTTCACCCCGGTGAACTGTGAGTTCCTCTGGGGCTAGGCTGAGCAGACTTGATTTCACAATGTCTCGTTGGATCAAAATCATTTTTGTGCTTTGCTAGAGACTGACTAATCATCCTTCGGTTGTTTGACCAGCCGTTACCCATTAGTGAAATGAATGAGTAGTTCTTCGAGCTGTTGACTTTTTACCCAGAACAAAAATAAGGCTTTCTTGATGGGTTTATTTGTAGCTGTTATTTTGTTGCTAGCTTTTCCTAAAAATGCTATGAACCCGACTGAGAGGTACTTCCTTCTGGCATAAATATATTCAATATACTCAGAGCCACAACGAAGTTCAATTTGAGGAAGAGGTGAGGATCTGGTGCTGAACAAGGACCCTCTTTGTAGTATATATTTAAAACCCCGCTGTCATGCATTCCTTAATCAGGGCTTCCACACTGTAATTAATAAGCATTCCTTACGATTCCTGTCTGACTTGCTCAAGAACCCATCAGTTTAGCCTGACTTTGACATGACATTATAAATGATCAAGTTAATTTTTAGCCTAGTGAAAAATTGTAGCAAGGTGGAGCTTGGGAAATGTTGCTTTTGTAAGAAGTGCTCTGGATGCTCTGAGCTGCACCGCGCAGTAACTCTGTGCTCTTAATTTCTATATCTGTAAAGTAAGAAGGATGAGATTTACTCATGCATAGGCTGCGATTGCGAATTGATGTCTGTAAATGGCTTTGAGTTTTGAAAATACTGTTTTATCTTTCTGTAGGGTCTGAGAAAGGGGGTATGGTGATATGCATGTGGTATATGCTGCAGTGATGGCGTAGCACAAGCAAGGAGCTGTTGTACTCGAGTAGTACAGTATCTATAAGTCCGCAGAGGTCTCAATGTGGCAAGTGGCTTGTCCTGATTTAGGAGCAAGAGCAACCTGGCCTGCACTCCTTTGGCTGTCAAAGCAATAACAGTAGGTTATGAGCTGCAGCTTCACTTTGAGGTTAAGGGCTAGACCTCACAAATCCTTGCCCTTAAAATAATGGAAAACAGCACTGTCAGATCCAGCATGTGGAAGTTGGATGTTTCCAACTGGAGGGAGAGCTGCAGCCCTTCTGTGGTGATGGGACATCAGAGCACTGCGGACCTTACAGGTGGGATTGAGTGTATCAAAGAAAGGACCGATAAGAAAGATGGAGACAGACTTTTCAGCAGGGCCTGTTGTGATAGGACAAGGGAAGATGGTTTTAAACTAAAGGAGGGAGATTCAGGCTGGACGTGAGGAAGAAATTGTTGGCCCTGAGGGTGGTGAGAGCCTGGCCCAGGTTGGCCAGAGAGGTGGTAGATGAACCATCCCTGGAGACATCCCAGGCCAGGCTGGACGGGGCTCTGAGCAACCTGAGCTGGTGAAGATGTCCCTGCTCATGGCAGGGGGCACTGGGTGAAGGTTCCCTCCACCCAAACCATTCTCCGAGCACATGGTGGGACTGTGAAGTCCCTTCCGCAGACCAGACTCTTCCGTGCAGACCTCACTGTCACTCACCTGCTGGAGACTCTTTCAGCCTCACGGTCCTGAGTGCTTGGGAGCAAACCAGCCTGGCTGGAGCCCGCGAGCTGCCTGAGGTGCTGCGTGCAGGAGGTTTTATGGTTTCAACACTTCATTAGGGTCAGGAGCAGCCCTTGGCTCCGGGCGTCTGGCTGGAGCAGAAGGTCCCCTTGCTGCAGAGCTTCCCTTTGAACCTGCTGCGGTGGCAAGCTGATATTTCACCCTCCATATGGTCCCTAAAGAGAGCAAGGCTGTTGTTGGGATCCTGCTCTCAGATCTATACGGGCGAGTTTCC
This sequence comes from Columba livia, assembly GCF_036013475.1. Taxonomy (NCBI): domain Eukaryota; kingdom Metazoa; phylum Chordata; class Aves; order Columbiformes; family Columbidae; genus Columba; species Columba livia. The sequence goes on along the minus strand of NC_088623.1, from coordinate 5,310,736 downwards.
ATAAGTTTTATTGTTTTGCTGCCAAGGGGCAGAACCAGGGCCAGGTCTCCTCAGTAACCTCTTCGCTTCCAATCTGGTCGTCCACACCCAGCATCTCTGGGGTTGTGCGCACACACCCCTCCGTGCTGCCAAAAAACTTGGGAGATCCTCTGAAAATGGCCAAGAAGGGTGGCGTACTCATTTCAAATTGGTTGGAAATTGAGAATTATTTTTCTGCATAGTGGAAAGCAGAGTCATAAACTCCTTCTAGCATTAATCATAGATGTGTTGTAAGGGAAGTTGCTATCTCTTCATCTGTGCTGGAAGTCCCCAGCCCCAGCTCTGCTAGGAGTTATCCTGACATAAGGGAGGAGACGGCTCTTGTTCTGGAGAGCTAATATAGCATAAAAGCAAATATTAGGTGGGTATGACCGATGGGGAACTGAGGTTCTGCTTAACAAACCAAGGGCTGCCCCTCAAAGAAGGGCGAGAAAGCCCAAGTGTGGAGGAGAGGTTAGTGGGGCCTGGCGCTGGCTTCTGGCAGGTAACGTATCGTCGTACATGTCAATGCTACAGCTGCTTTCCTGCTCTGAAACCCCGCGGGGGTAATCGCACACGCCCAGCGCTTCAGCATCTGAAGGCGAGTGGACGGGACCATCGTGTGACGGCTGCACGTGACGGTCGCGCTGGGATGAAGAGACCGTCTTGCTTTTCCATCCCCGAGCAGACTGTGCGTGCGCGCAGACGCTGCGCTCGACTTCGACCAGAATAATCCCCCAGGGTGTCTGGGCAGGGCGATAATGTGAAAGGAATGCAGGGAGGGTAATCGAAAGAAAATAAGCATCCTCGGTAATGCACGTGGTCTGTGCTCCCTCCCTCCCTGGGAAGGGCAGGAGCTCCTCGCTGCCCGTACTTGTCATGCCAGTCACACGCATGCTGGTGCGCAGGCTAACACCCTCCACAATAAATCTCAAAGATTAATTACACACCAAAAAAAAATCCCACAACCTCACTCGCAGCATTTGAAATGCGTCTCAACCGTGCTGCGCTCGGGTTATTCATGGGGAAAAGAAATAACCTCCTGAACAGAGCAATTGAGAATGCAAATGTCCCAGCCTGGCTCAAAAGAGGAGTCGAGCTCTGTGCTGCCAAGCCGATTAGCATCCTGGTACGGGGGGTGCCGCCCGGAGAGACAATTTGGGGACAACTGGGCTTAATGCTCCAGGATGAGATTTTTAAGTTTTGCCCAGAAAGAAATTATAGTGTTGCTGCTCCCTGTATGACGAGAGACCGTAAGATGTGTTTTCTTGTTCTCCTCGTGGCGACTGCTCTTCCTCTGGTGAGATCCTTCAGCCCTTTGTTTCCTGTCACTGACCAGCTGGGTTTTGTGAGTTGAGGTTTTTTGTTGTTGTAAAATTGGAGTTTTCTACAGGCAGCGGAACAAAGATTTTCTTTTTGCTCTTGTGAGCAGGGAGGGAAAGTCGGTTGGAGCAGTTTCTCATGGGAGTGGGACTTGTGCTTGCAATAAGGATTTTACACTCTGTTCTGCCTTCTCACCCCTTTCAGTGAGAGCAGCATAGACGCATGAAGCTTGTTCTTCTTGTGTAACTACGGCCGTCGGAAGCTATAAGAAATCTCAGTGTTCCATGTTAGAGATAATGAGTTTATCCATGAGTCTGTCTCCTTACCATTTAATTTTTGGTTTAATGAAACACTTTTCTCTTGTCTCTTCGCAAGAATGCCAGGACTGGTGGGCAGCAGGTTGCAGACAGAACGTTTCTGTGCTTCCTGCAAACTGCACGTTCTGTTCTGCTGTGAAAAGCCTTCAAGTAGCGACAGACTTTGCGGAACTACCAGAGAAGCTCCAGAGGTCTCAGCCTTTTCTAATCAAGGTAATGCATGGATTGGTAAGGCTGGATTAGTCCAAACTCTTGAATAGCACCAGCTATTTTCAACTACAAACTCAAACTGCTGATTGAGGTGGAATACATATCTGAGAAGACATTTAGCCCCGGTTTAAAGATGTTGGGGGTGAGGAGCTCCTTAGCAAGTTGTTCCTCTGACTAATTATCATTATGGTTGGAACCTTAGCAATCTAGATGGCAGTTACTTCTGAATATTCTTTGGCGGGATGGAAGTAGGAGGGGAGCAGAACCCCAGGTGCACGGCTTTTATCCTTGTTGTGTGTCGTTTAAGACAGGGCAGTATCTCTCCTATGAAGAACTGAAGCATTTTCAGTCCCAGGATCCAGAGCTGGCGGAGGTTATAATAGAAGAAAATTCAGCTGAATTGTGGAGCTGCCCATTTTTCGTTCCCGGGTGAGTCAAAGCTCAAACCCGTGAGAGGTGCGTACGTCCCTTCTGCAGGGCGGCCCCGGCTTTTTGCCGGTGGGAATTACCAGGAGCTTGCAAGGTGTGCTCAGCTGCAGGGAAGGGGAACAGGAGTGGCTCCTGTGCCTCCTGGCACTGATCTGATCCAAGCAGAAGACTTCTGCACTAAAAGCGGGATGTTGCGGCTCACCTTACAAGACAAAAATATCCCAGTGATTGCTCGGTCCTGTTCTTCAGGCCCTACGTTAATCATCTGGGCTGTGGTCTCATCACCCGAGGCAACTGGTTGACATTTCTAACCGCGTCTGTCTGTCTGCTCAGTGGAAATCCTCCACTATTAGTGCCGTGACTGTTGCAAAACACGGAGAATTAACAGAAAGCTGAAGGGATCCTGCACTTTGTGTCTGGTCTCATGCAGGAAAATGACCCACCCCTAATCCGGGCCCTCTGGGAACTGTGCTAAAGCCTTTAGCTTAACTACGTTGGAACAATTCAGAGCTCTCTAAGGCTGCAGAGCAGCCCAGTGTATTAGCCAAGTCTTTTAGTGTGGAGAAGAGCAACAAGTAACGTGGGAAGGTGCCTCCTGCTGCGGAGCAGCTCCCTGGCCCAGCCGTGCGAGCAAAGGGCTTGGAGAAGGCCCCGCTGGAGTCTGCGCTTTGGCTGGTGCTTAAGTGGGATCTTCTTGCTGCTCTTCTCGACCGCAGTGCTGGTAGATGGATGGTCAGGGCACGGGAGTATTAATCATGTCAAAATGTAAAAGATGTAAAAATAACAAGCCCCACCCTGCCTTTTCCAGTGACATTCCCTGGCCTGGAGAACAGACTTGGATTCCCCGCGCCTTGCCATGTGGTTTTGGTTATGGTTGCTTACAATGCCACCTCTCTGCATCTTCTGTAATTAATGGATCTGATTAATGACTCAGATCATTTTAAGGGAAGAGGGGAGGAAAATTAAGTGTAGGCATCCATGATGACCTGTTTGTTTCCGGTTCACGTGGTCCTTCTGCAGGTACTAACAGGAAGATATGAAGGAGGTTTAGAAGCTGAGAGGTTGAATTTTGCTCCTAGGGGCTAGTCTGGCAGCAGGCTGCTTATCAGGCATGAATATCTGTGAAGAATTTTGATCCTGGAAGTAGCCTTTTAAATACAAGCATTATCATTGTGTGATATTTCTTCAATATGGGTTGTTTTGTTTTGTTTAGGAACAAATCTGTGAATAAAACTCAGATTCTGCAGGAATTTTTCCCCACTGCCTCTCTGCCGTCCTTCCCCAGGACAGTGTCCCTGCAGAGCTGCTTCCTCATCCGCCATCCAGAGCTGGGGAATAAGGTGAGCAGTTCAGCCCAGAGACATTATTTGATCAGGCAGACCCGAGAAAAGCTAACGAGGCTTTTGAAATGTTGTCCTCTCCTCCCAGAGCTACAGCTTGCACAGCCTGTTTGCTGTCGGGAGCGGACAGGTCACCCTGACTGTTGTACCCCTGGACAAGTGCAGAGGACGCTGTGAGATGTTCAAGGTGGAACTGGAGGCTGGAGATTTGGGTGAGTACTGGTGCTATAGGGTCTGGGGGATCCCTGGGACTCGGGTGGCTGCTTCCAGTTGTTGTCTCTGTCTGACACCTGAGACAGGTTCTGTCAGACACCATTACGACCTCCAAACTGGGGAGTGTCTGCTTGGAGCAGCACAGATCGTTCTGGACTGGGAGTTTGTGGCCTGGAACACAAACCACAGGATACCAATAGGTGCTCAGTGTGAGCTACACAAGACAATGCTCTGTCGGTGTTACTGAGGGCAGTGTCTTTCCATAGAGCTTCTGCACACACCCCTCACGTTACAGGAGATGAGCAGTTATTAGGCATGGATTCATCTAACACGGCCTCCTCGTTGCATCTTCCAAAGGTTACGCCAGTGCAGATCACTGGACGATGAGCTTCACGGCCAGAGGGACAGAGCCGGTGGTGGTTTGTGACGGAGCTGCCAGCTAAGGACGGTGCGGTGGGAACGGAGCTGTATCCAGGACAAAACAACTTTCAGCTTGGAGGCCGAGGCAATGTCTTGAGAGCGATAGAGCTGGGGCAGCCGGGGCAGGCAGCTTTGCCGCCCTGCATGTTTACAGTGTTTTAAAATGACTGTTTTCCCAACCCTTGAGGTAACTCTTTGCCTTTCCTCAAATGTATTTTGGGAGAAGCGCAAGCTATTTATGACCTTCCCTGTCCCCTCAGGTAAGCCCTGGGTTTGCAGCAAAGGGGTTTTTTTTTTGCCAGGAGCAACAGAGGGATTTCTCAGGATGAGATTCACCTTGTGTCCTTTGTGGATTATGGCACTTCTGACACTTCCCTTGGGATTTTGGGAGCAGAGGGGATGTGTGACATTTCTGGGTACGTTCCTCCTGAGGAGGAGGCGGCTTTGAGCCTGTCTTGTCAGGCCAGCTCTGTGAAGGGAATGAATTGGTGAGGTGTCCCAGCTCCACCGCGTCTCTCCATCACGTTTGCGGCTCCGTGCCTCTGTCGTGTGCCTCGCAAAGCCAAGCTCAGCTCCGTGCGCCAGCGCTGAGATCAGCCCTGCACACCCTTGCCCTCTGCATCCCTCTTGTACCCAAAGAACCTGTTCAGGACTCTTCTTTGTGTCTTGCTATCACTATTCTGTGGTTCTCTGTCAGCAGGTTGTGAGTCAAATGGTAACTGTGGGGTTTTTTTCTCTCCCCCTCCTTTCCTACAAAAATACTGGTGAAAGTTTTAGCGGTGCTGAGAGAGCCGTGGTTGTGGATGGAGACGGGGCTGGGTGCAGAGCAGCTCTCTACGAGTCAGGTATTCTGATTGTGGCCCTAAACCACTAGGGCTGCATGACCGTTCTCATTCACTCCTTGCTTTTTGAGGTGCTGCCTGCGTTCCCAGCCCAGGGCACCCACGGCAGCACCTGAAAGCTTCCTCAGCCCTGGCATTTCTTGCGTCGGCTCCTTCCAGACCTGGAGCTCTGTCCTCAAAATGAACGTTGGTTTTTCCCGAGTCCTTTCCAAGCTGCCTTCGCATGCTTCCTCTTGCTTCATCCCTGAGAGAGGCTCGGTTTCAGTGTTTGCAGGCTGCGGACGCTGCCGTCCCTTCCAAGTCTGATCCTCTGGGCTTGATCTTGCTGTTGAAGATCATTTACAGATGTGTTAGGCTGAACTCATAGGCCAGGGCTGTGGTTCAGGACATACTCTCACACTTGTTAATATGGAATTGGGAGGGGTTTTGTTTGAAAGCGAGTTAACTCTGTTCTCGGGAGCGAGAACCTTTCCCTCCGTACATATTTTAGGTACGTGTAAAACGACAGATTGGAAGATTGTCTGTCCAGCCTTTGTTTTTGAGCAAGACCGGGAGGATGGGAGCAAACATCGTGCTAATCTTATTAGGGTCTGATGGAAGCTGCCAAGTGGGGTGACCACGTCTGGCTCCTGCACAAGGATGAGGCAGAGGACAGTGCCTGCTCCAAAGAATTTAGTCCGAGGCCTTGACATTATGAATATTTCTATGCATAACCCTTGTTTTCCCCCTGTAAATGAGTAAGAACAATCCCAGCACCTGGTCAGTCTGTGCACCTGGCCCTCGACATGACCAACACACCAGATCGGGCAGAACCAAAGCGGGAGAGCCTGACTCTCTCAGGACGGACAAGGACTAATTTAATTCGTAGCGAAATATTAAAGGGAATTGGATTAATAAGACCTCCGTTAGTATTTTTAATGCTTGGGGTATGTTTTACACTTGTGACACTACGTGCAATCCCGTACATGCCAAGACACACACAGCACCCCTCTCCCTCCGCTTAGTTCATGGAAATCGGGGAGTTTGGTGATGGCAGAATTAAGGCCTCGTTAGTGACTGTTGCTATTTACACTTTGGCAGCTTCTCGAGCCAAATTCAAGGGCTGAGAAGGTGATTTCACCTCTTACTGGTTTTGTACCTGACCCGTTTCTGTAAAGCGTTTGGTTAGAGATGCAGGAGGGAACCTGCCGGGCCTGTTATCGCTGAGATTGTGGGTGGTTTGGTGATGCTGTTATTTCTAAGTGTCCTTGAATGTAACTTGTAAAAGAGCTGCAGAGACAATTCCCAAGTGTCCGTGAAATGCCTGAATTTTGTGAGCTGTTGTGGCTGGCTGGCTCCTTTGGGGAGAAACAGAGAAACTGGATCTGTTTGCGGTTGCTGTTTAGATTGGGGGGGACGGGGCGGCTCTGGGGCAGGTTTGTGCCTATTTAGCAGAAGTGCTCTGGTTTATTGCCTCTCCCCTCCTCAAAGAGTTGCAGCTGGTTGGATGGAAGATGCTGAATCTGGACCGTTAGCCGATCAGCTTTCCAAGTGCACTTTATGGTCTCTGCATAAGTTTCCAGGTCTGTGTCTAGGCGATACATTGCATATGTCCCAACCTCGCTCCCTTTGGAGTTTACGTCATTTGTTTTTAAACTTCCAGTATATTTTCTCTTCCTCTTCCAAAAGCTGTAAGGAATTAGCTGCTAAACCGAAACAGGAGGGCAGTTCTCCTGCTGATAAAGAGCTGATTTTGGCCTCGCCGCTGCTGAGAGCGGAGCTGTAGGACGGCTTCTAGAGCAGCTCCTGCTCCAGCTGCCAGACAAGTAGTGCGGACGCCTTCTGCGCTGGGGAGCCGCGGTGGAAACCTTGGAGGTGAGCCCGGAGTGGCAAAACTAGGATGACCAAAAGGAGGTTTTGGTACCTTGGCCAAAGGCTGCAGGCGAGCCCTTCATCATCTGCGGCTTCAGCTTCGCCAAGGCTGTGAGTTCCGTGGAGAGCCGGGCAGCTCCTGCATCTGCCCATGCTGAACTGGGGGGAATGTGGCCGTTTCCTCAGCGATATTGAGGCATCGTGGCCACAGCCGTGATGGGACAAGTCGCAGAGGGTGTGTGCGTGTCCCATGCTGGTCTCCGTCACCTCCAGCGTCACTTGGCACATGTGCTGGTTTGGCCAGTCCCGCTGCCCACCCCCAGCTCAGCGTGTGGGTCTCAGCTTTGGGAAACCTGTTGCTGTGCTCCAGCGCTCTGCGCCGGTGAGCTGGAGGTGGAATCCTGCTCACCCGCCGTCCCACGGCCCCAGAGATCTGGGCCATGCAGGAGCATCACGGGTTAACGCTGGTTTCCAAAAGCAGGGGCCATTGACTGTTGCTCTCAGGGTAACTGAAAGGAGGAGAAAGGAGTATATTATTTACTTCAGTACCGGGAAATCAGCATCCCCTACGGGAGCCAAGCTGCCGGTTTCTATTGATTCTCTTTATTTCTTCTGTTTCCCCTCCCGCTGGCGTTGCACACCGAGTCTCCCCAAGGCAGCCCTGCACATCCCAGCCTCAAACCCCCTTTGCAACACCCCGGAGATCTCTGTAGGGTCAGGTTTCCCGGGATTCTTGGGCCCTTTAGCTTCTCCCGCTAATCCTCTCGCTGGAACGCTCTGGTGGAGAAGCTGGTTTTACTGGGCTGGATCACAGCTTTCCTGGCTTTAGCAGCAAACCTTGCACGGCCTGTGCAGCGAGTCCCGCTCGGAATTGAGGAGCGGGACAGGATCCTGTTTCTAGAGGTGCCAACTTTGCAAACTCCAGCTTATCAGAGGATCGTTCCTCCTGCGTTTGAACATCCAAACTCGCACCAGGGGGATGAAGTTTGCGGATCTGCTCCATCCCGGCCTCAGTGGTTTGTGTTTAGTCCCATAGTCAAGATAACCAAACGCTTTCCAGGGTGAGGCCATTTCTTTGGGTGCACAAAGATCTTTTGCTTCCTGCAAACCAGACTTTCTCCTCTTGGTATATTTTATACGTAGGACTATACATTCTCCTCTTCAGGAAACTCCTCGGAAGGGATAGATTTACTGTCCTGCTGCGGTGACCAGGGGCGATGCTGGGCTTCCCCTTTGCTTCGGAGACTCAAACAGATGACAGGTGATTTATTTGTAGCATTATCTCTTTGTCTGCAGGGCGGGGAGGCACCTTATAAAGGCTCAGGGGTGCTGGGTAGTAAAGCTATAGATACATAGAGACTGTTTCAACGCTGAACACTATCAATTCAGTGGTGGATTAAAACAAAAAGGAATGTAAATATGCACTTAATGCAGAATTTTATGGATGGTCATAATTTAATATATTGCAGACTTTGTAAATACTTGGAAAAAGCCTGTAAAGTGTGTAAATAAATGAGATTTGTATGTCAGGAGAATTAAAAAAATTTTTACTTTTTGCAATTAAATCCAAGCGTTAATGCACCTTTTCCCCTTTCCTGATTCGCTTTCTTGTCATGCCGCGTGTCAGCCATTGGGGGGTTACCTACCCCTTTTGGGGGCACTTTTTCGAAGTGGAAATGTTGGTTTGGGACACTTCTGTTGGAAAACTGTCCAAAGAAACACTGTGGGTGATGTTTTGTCTGGTTTAGGAGCTGATACAACAGCTTTGGTAACAATCGCTGTCCCTCCTTTACAATTCAGCTTATTTCAGCCAGGCTTCGGGGGGCAGAAGGTGGAAAGCTCCTCCAGAGTTCATAAATACAGGCAAGGAGACAAAGATCCTGCCACCACTAAGCCAACGCATTGGCCTTGTTAAACCCCAGTAAAAACCAGGCTCTGGTGCTTCTCTGGAGCCCGGCAGCCGCAGCCCCCGCGTGCGGAGATGTTTGGACTATCGAGACCCTGCCCTTAATGAAGAAGGTGATACGGAGCGGTAAGAGGTCTGGGGCAGGAGGTGAGGTGCTGCGGCTCGACCGGCGCGGTCCAAAGGCGAAGGAGAAACAGCAAAGCGCAGCCAGGGAGCCGGGGGGGCAGCGGGGGTGTTGGGCCGACCGCGTGCGACGGGCTCGGCCGCGCTGGTTGAGCCCCGGGGCAGCCCTGGTGGCGGAGCCGCGGCCGTCGCACAATCGCGGATGGGGAGGAAGAGGCTGGGGCGGGTGGATCGGTCTCCTCGGTGGGGTGACTCGGAACACCTCTTGTTGAGCCCCCCAAGTGTCTGCACTTGGTTGTTCCAGCCCGTTCTGGCGGCAGCTGCAGACTCTCAACTTGCCGTTTTCGGCGGAATTTCAGCTCTATCTCCTGTTCTTCCTCTCCTGATGGCCCTTGGGGCACCACCCTCTGCTTACCCCCATTTCCAGCAGCTGGGAGAGCCCCGGGGGGGCCTTTTCTCTGCTGTTGCCCCCCAGCACAGCCGGTGCACACACATGGGGTGGGCTCTGTCACCGCAAACTGTTCTCAGCCGTTGCATCGTGTTGCCTCCGTTTCCAGATGCAGCTGCGTTCCAGGGACAAGGGAGGACCCTCATCTAAACCAGGGCTTGTTGCTTAGGGATTATTATTATAGCTTAGGAGAAAAGGGACAGAGGTAGAAGAGAGGACCCATAAAGGGATGTCTGAGGTTTGGAGTAGCAGAGGTTTGGGTGAAAAAGGCCAATGCGGGAGTTACGGCTCATGCGCAGGGTCTGTTTTGGGGTGTCAACCCCGCACTTGTTGGCACTGACTGTGCTGCTGCTTCTCCATCAAGGCCGATATGTGAGCTGGGTGTGTACCCCGTGGCTCCGAAATGCTGCTCTAATAAAGAAATACATTTCCTTCCCAATCTCGGAGCTGTTGGGTGTTCCTTGCTTTTGGGAGGTGCTTTAAATGTGAGTGCCAGAGCCGTGGGCTGCGAGAGCAGCAGCTGCGGCGCGATGCTGAGCTCGGGGCTCCCTCCCGTCCTCCTGTTCCTCACAGGGCTGGAGCTGAGCTGCTCCCTGAGCGACGAAGAAAGGAAGATCATCCTGGATGGGCACAATAAATACCGCTCCCAGGTCTCTCCTCCTGCCATGGACATGCTCAAGATGGTGAGTGGCTTTTATTGCGGGGGAATATTACATATTAGAGGGTGTTTGTGTAGCGCAAGCCTCAATTTCAAGAGGGATTGCAGTTTTCTTTAGGGGAGGCAGAGCAATTCTTGTGTAGGGCTACAACGAGGTATCAACAGGGGAGTTCTTTCAATTGCCTCTAATTGAGTTTCCTTTCACCTATGGAGTTGGTTTGGGTTGTTTCTGGAAGCTCTGAACTGTGGTGTGGTGCTCGGTGTGAGCACGAAGCAGCTGGTGCTCCCGTGTGTGCCTGCTGGAGCTCCCGGGGACGGGGAGGAGAGGCAGGTGAGATGTGACCACGGGCAGGTGACACGTGGCCATGGGCAGGTGACACGTGGCCATGCACAGGTGACATGTGGCCATGCACAGGTGCCCCGGGCTGGAGCAGGAATCCTGCCGTGCAGGGTCACCTGGGACACTTTATTTGCCTTTGCAGCTGAATGGGTGCATATCTATAGAAGGGAACATCAACCTCAAATGTTCAGTCATTCGGTTATTTGTGCTTCCCATCCTGCTCCTCATCCCACCACAGCCTGGGGGTGAGGGATCCCCCATTTCTTTTGGGGAAACTGAGTCAGGTCCCCACTGTTTTGTGGGCTTGCAGTGGCAGCCAGAAGGAGCTCTTGAGCTGGTGCTGTTTTTTCTCTTATTTGGACCCTCGATTTGATTAAAATTTGGCTACGGTGATTTATCTTGCACCACGTGTGATTTTTCTCACTGTTTGCACTGCGCACAGAGGAGAACGGTTTGTCACGGATAGCTGGGGATCTTTGCTCTTTCATTCTCAGTGTGCTGGGGGATCTCTCTGTCTGGCCCCAAGGTTGCCCAGGCTGCATTAAACCTTTGTGGGCTGGTAAATGGGAAGAAAAAGCCGCATTCGGGCATCGGAGGTCTGACTAGTGACTCCAGACTCAAAGGGGACAGAGGCAGAACCCTGAGCACCGTGATCCCACGGACACCCCCAGAGCAAAGTGCAGAAAACGGGGAGAGAAAGGTATTCGGAGCCAAAGTCTCAGGGGAAAGAGTCTCTCAAGGCCCTTAAGGCAGCGGCAATTCTGCTGAAGCTTTGATGGCCAATCGTGGGCTTTGAGACGCTCCCCTCCTTTTATTTCTGCTTAAACACGAATGTTCAGCCTACAGCAGCCCTGTGGTTTCCCATGGAAGCGCCGGCCTCTCCTCCCTCCAGCCGCTTTTGGGTAGTCCTGTGCTCCCAGCTCACCTGCTGCGGTGGCGCCGAGCCCGGCCCGGCTCACCCGCGGCTGTTTGGGACGCGGGGCTGGTTGCTGTGGAAATAGGTGGGTGGTGGGGGGGGGACACAGAGCCTACAGTCATTTTGTAATGAGGCAAATCCTGCAGGTGCGGGTCTCTGTTTACGGAGCCAGAGAGAGAGGGATGAGCGCCTCCCAAATGGGGTTTCCAGCCATCACTCTCAGCCGGGCTTGTGGCCACGGGGGGAGGACAAACAATGTCCTGTGCCCCCAGCCAGGGCCTGTCCCCATCCCCTCGACATGTCCTGCATCATGGCCACGTTCTGTCCCCCTTTGGATCCACTCAGCCCCGGCTCCATCTGGGAAGGTCCCCCCGCTTGGGACCGGCCGGTTGCTGGGCTGCCATCCAGCCCACTGCAAAGGATGGTCCAAACAGCTGTGGCGTGGAGTTCCCTGTGTCCCCCCCTGCAAGAAATCCCCCTCTCCTCCTCCTGCATTTCGGTGTGGCCGGTGGGCTCAGCTGGCGGTGGGGCCGCTCCAGAGGGGGCTCTTGGCAGCCAGTCGCATCTCAGATCCACCAAACAGATGATGTTTCCCCAGAGCATGTGCACCCAGGGTCTGTGCAGCTCAGGGACGTGTCCCACTCTCCTCCCTTCCCCACCCTGGTCACAGAGGGATGTCCCCAGGTCCCTCCTGCGTGACCCAGGGTGAGTTTTCTTCCCTTCCCCATCTGACTTCCCAGTTTCTCTGCACTGAGTTTGATAGGATGAGAGGAAATGGCATCAAGTTGCACCAGGGGAGGTTGAGGTTGGATTTAGGAACAATTTCTTCCCCAAAGGGCTGTGGGGCATTGGAACAGGCTGCCCAGGGCAGTGCTGGAGTCACCATCCCTGGAGGGCTGGACAGACGGACATGAGGTTCTCAGGATATGGGGCAGGGACAGGGTTGGGGGAATGGGTGGACTCGATGGTCTTGGGGGTCTCTTCCATGATGATGGAAGGGTCTGCTCCATGATGATGATAGAGATGCTCCAGGCAAGGCTGAGGGTTGTGCTGATGCACTGATCTTCTCCTGTTTAACTCATAAGCTCAGGTTTGGTTTGTGCTGGGACTGACCATGGCGCTCCCCTCTCCTGAGGTCTATGTTGGGTAGGGACTTGAATTGTACTCATGAGTGGTGAAAGTGTGTCCATAGACCCCAGGGGTCCTTGGTATGTGTCCTTGTATACATCAGAGAGCCCCGTGTCCCTCTCTGGGTGCTGACACCGAGCTCCTTTCAGAGCTGGGATGCAGAGCTGGAGGCCTTTGCTCAAGCCTACGCAGAGAAGTGCATCTGGGACCACAACAAGGAGCGGGGCCGGCGGGGGGAGAACCTCTTCGCCATGGCCCCAGTCCTGGACCTAGAATTCGCTGTGGAAGACTGGAACGCAGAGGAGAAATACTACAACTTGACAACTTCCACGTGTGTCCCCGGGCAGATGTGTGGCCACTACACGCAGGTACCGGCATGGAGGGACAGGGCTGTTGGGAAAGGAGGCTTTGTCCTTTGTCCAGAGTCTTTGTGAAGGAATGAGGAACCAGGTGGGAATCACAGCGATCCAGGGGGACCTGGGTACAGTGCCAGCCATGACCAGCCTTTTGGAGAAGACCTTTTTTAACCAACTCTGCAGCCCTTTGTTGGCTGCTCAGCAGACCTGGGTGCTGGACTGTTTTAGGCAGAGATTTGAGGTCTGAACGGTTCTTCACAACTTGAGCGGAGGAGCAGAGATGGTGGTAAATATGAGGATGGAGGTGTGGATGGTTCCAGGACCAGAGATGGTGATGCTCTGCCTGGATGGTCCATACGGGAGGAAAGCTGTGGCTCTCGGATGTGTGGGGAGGTGGCCAAGATGGGCCCAGGGACAGGATCCTGAGTGCCAAATGTGGGGTTGTGGGACATGGTCACTCACTACAAGATGAAGTGGAACATCGGTGTGTCAATGCCAGGGGACAGGTTGCCAACGGGCCATCTGCCCGTCACCTCCACCCCTGCTCTTTGCCATAGGTGGTCTGGGCAAGCACGCACCAGATTGGCTGTGGGGCAAAGTTTTGTGAGAAGATCGAAGGAATCGACACGGAGGACATGTACCTGCTTGTCTGCAACTATTACCCACCGTAAGTCTCATCTCTGGTGTATCTTGATGGGGTTTCTGTGCTGGAAATGCCCTTCCCTTGGTGCCTACAGCAGAGCAGGATCTGGCCTTGGTCAGAAATAACAGCAAAGTGATTCTGAGAAAGGGCCTCGTTATCTTGGGCTGGTCCCAGAGGAAGGAAGGGGTGTCTGGTGGTCCCTGCCTGTGATTGCAGTGCTGAGGTCTGGTTGAGCTCCTGGCACAGACCCGTGGAGGGACCATCCCCCCAAGACCTGCCCAAGGCTGACACCATGACAGCTGAGGGTACAAACAGCAGCTCCCTGCTCTGTGCCGTGTCCTTCCCCACCAGCCACAATGGTCCCCTGGGGTGGAGACGACCATTTGGACCAGCAGGAAGGGTTGGACATGGGAGGAGAGGTGGGCATCCGCTTGCAAAGCCCCAGGACTGGCCTTGGGGACCCTTTGATCGGAGATGGTGGGACCAACAAGAGCGTCCCATCACTGCAGAACTTCTTGGGGGTCTGGAGCAGAAGGGAGACCAAGTCACACGTCCAAACCCCATCGACAGCTCCGTTCTGCGGGGCAGTGAAGGATCTGGTCCATGGAGCTGTGTCCCAGGGTCAGGCTGTTGAGCAAACGGCCCTGACAGTCTGTGGCAGGAGACCAAGACCTGTTTTTCACATTAATCCCGAGTTTTGCCTTGGCCGGGATACTCCCGTTGAATCAGAGCCCCTCTCAGGGACGGGTGTTTCCCCCTCTCCTCACGCCGCCTTTTTCTTGGCCTCTTCTCCTTCCAGGGGCAACATGAAAGGCCGAAAGCCCTACAGGGAAGGACCCTCATGCTCACAGTGTCCCGAGGGCAGAGTCTGTGTCGACTCCTTGTGCGGTAAGTGACGCAAAACGACGCGTGTCCCTGGACACGCTGGTGGGACCCAGACCCCTGGGGTGAGGTCCAAGCTCTGAACCCTCCTGGAGATACCAGGAAGCCCTTGGACCAGCAGTTCCAGGGCTGGACCATGAGACATCAGGTGCCCCTAAGACAGGTCAGCTGCCTCAAGATGAGGATGGACAAGGTCCTCATGCCCCCTTAGCCAGCGATTTTTGGCCCTTGTGTGAGGGAGATGAGGTGTCTCCAGGTTGGGAACCCCAGGATGGGGGATGCCCCACAGTGACCTGAGAGGATTCAGCTGCTGTTTCACCCCTCACTGATTTCTGGTGGCCCTGCTTGGCGCAGGGGACACGCTGAGGACAGCGAGCCCGACCCTAACCCGCGGCACTTTTCATCTCTCACCAGAACCCATTGTAGAAGAGACCACTCCAGCCCCTGTGACAACAAAGGCAAGGCCATCCACCCCACCCACAGCCCAACCAGAGCCCACAGCCACAGCCCAACCAGAACCCACCACACCAGTGCCCACCACAGCCAAACCGGTGCCCACCACAGCCAAACCAGTGCCCACCACAACTAAACCAGTGCTCACCACAGCCCAACCAGTGCTCACCACAGCCCAAACAGAACCCACCACACCAATGCCCACCACAGCCAAACCGGTGCCCACCACAGCCAAACCAGTGCCCACCACAACTAAACCAGTGCCCACCACAGCCCAAACAGAACCCACCACACCAGTGCCCACCACAGCCAAACCAGTGCCCACCACAGCTAAACCAGTGCCCACCACAGCCAAACCAGTGCTCACCACACCAGTGCCCACCACAGCCAAACCAGTGCCCACCACAGCCCAAACAGAACCCACCACACCAGTGCCCACCACAGCCAAACCAGTGCCCACCACAACTAAACCAGTGCCCACCACAGCCCAAACAGAACCCACCACACCAGTGCCCACCACAGCCAAACCAGTGCCCACCACAGCTAAACCAGTGCCCACCACAGCCAAACCAGTGCCCACCACACCAGTGCCCACCACAGCCAAACCAGTGCCCACCACAACTAAACCAGTGCTCACCACAGCCCAACCAGTGCTCACCACAGCCCAAACAGAACCCACCACACCAGTGCCCACCACAGCCAAACCGGTGCCCACCACAGCTAAACCAGTGCCCACCACAGCCCAAACAGAACCCACCACACCAGTGCCCACCACAGCCAAACCAGTGCTCACCACAGCCAAAACAGAACCCACCACACCAGTACCCACCACAGCCAAACCAGAACCCACCACACCAGTACCCACCACAACCAAGCCAAGGCCCACACCCACACTTCCAAGCACAGCCAAGCCACCACCCAAAACCACACTTCCAAGCACAACCACAGCCAAGCCATCAACCACAACCACACTCCCAACCACAGCCAAGCCAAAACCCACCACACTAGCACCCATCACAACCACAGCCACTCCAAAACCTGCCACAGCGCTCCCGACAACAATCCCAGCCAAGCTAAAACCCACACCAGCGGCCACCACAGCCATGGTCAAACCAAAACCCAGCACGCCAGCACCCACTACCGCTACTGCCAAGCCAAAGCCCACCGTGCTAACAACCACCACGCCAAAACCCACCACAACCACCACTACCATTAAGCCAACACCTACCACACCAAAAACCACCACAACTACTGCCAAGCCAGCACCCACGACACCAAAACCCACCACAACAGCCAAGCCAGCACCCACCACACCAAAACCCACCACAACAGCCAAGCCAGCACCCACCACACCAAAACCCACCACAACTACAGCCAAGCAAACACCTACCACAACCATGGCTAAGCCAAAACCTGCCACAGCTACAGCCAAACCAACACCCACCACACCATCTACCACCACTACAGCCAAGCCAACACCTGCTGCTACAACATCAGCAATGACAAAACCCACCACTACAACCCCAGCCCCTACCACAGCAGCAAAGACGCCGCCGAAACTGGCCACAACCACAAAGCCAGAACCCACCGAACCAGAAACACCAAATCCTACCGAGGCAACTGGGCTAACTCTTTCCATTGAGCCTGCGTTAGATCTGGATTATAAAGTATCTCCAGAGGCAGACACTGGAGAGCCCGTTAGCCCCTTAACCACAGAGGATCCAGCCTTATTAGACAGCATGGGCACAGCCTTCAGCCCCAAATCAGTCCCAGAAACAAACAGAGGTGTCAAAGAGGACTGGAAAGAGGGATCAGCCTTCTCCAGTCCACCTCCACCCCTCAGCCAAAGCGTTCCAGACATCAAGTTAACTTTCAATAAAGCTGAGCTCATAACCCCCTCAAAGTCAGTGGTCTTCAGCCCTGAGGAGCCCACCTTCTTGCGCTTAACGTCATCTGCCAAAGAGAAAAAGGGGCAGAGCCCTTTCCAGACCTCCCTCTCAGGTAAGGTGACTGTGGAGCCTGTCCTGGCATGGACGCTCGGATGTTCTGTGATCCCCAAGCAGCATGGAGAACGCTTGGGAGGAACCAGCAGCAGCCTGGTCCTCTGGATCCTCCTCTCGTTATGTGGCACCAGCCCTTGTCCTCGCTCTTTCCCTAACCCCGCAGGGCTGGTTGATGTCTTGTCCGTGACACGTGGGTTTGTTCCCAGCCTGCTCCCCTAACCCACCGGCTGCGTCCCGCCTTGGCTGCCTCGCCGTGTCCTGCTGCACGTCACTGACGGGCCTGCATGAGCGGGAGTTTCTCTTCTGTCCAGATTTTCCCCTTTCATTCCATGTTCTCTTCTGCCAGCAGGTGCCTTGGATGCTGAAGAACCAGAGACAAACTCAGACCAGACAAGCGTGGATCAACCCACAGCTGGAGCCCCTGGTACCTGCTTGGGGCTTTCGCTCTTCCTCCTACCCAGCGTCATCCTGGTGGGCCTTCTGCTTTGAATGGTCTTTCTCAGCTGTCCCTGCACCAGTCAGCAAGGCTTTCTTCAGCACTGGTTGTTCCACAACCCTGGTAGGCTTGGGAGACACCACAGACAACCCAGGTTGACGCGTTCTCTTCTTACGCTGCCTTATCTGCTCCAGCCCCGACGAGCCAAGGGCAGCTGGTGGTCCCATGAGAACCTGGTCCCCTTCCTGAGGAGACCCAAGGGCAGGAGGGTGTTTGCCATGACGCTGGTGACCTTGGACGCTTCTCCTTTCTTCCCAGCCAGCCTGGGCCTCTGGTCCGTTTCCCGGCTGGAGGTGATGAGCTGTCCCACCGGCCCGTGTGGCTGGCCGGCCCCGCCACACCGCGTCCCCGGGGGAAGCACAACGACTTGGAAACGACGAGACGTGGTCACGGGTTTTGGTGTTTGTCGGTAGATGAGACGTGGTGGTGGTGGTTGGGTTTGGTGGTTGTCAGGAGGAGTTTCCAACAAAACTGCTTTTTTCCTCTCCTGATGTGTCTGTTTGTCTCAATTTTGGAGAAATTTCACCTCTTGCGGCTTTTCGACGGGCTCCATTCTGCTCCTCTCATCTCTGCAGCTCTTCCCTCTCTCCTGCTCCCTGCCCCACGTCCCTGTTCCCCAGTTAAGCCATTGCCACAACTTCATTTTACGCGTGTGCCTGCAGCCGTGTGCAAGCACAGAAGAAAAACCTTCGGCTTTCTTCTGCATGGCTTCCTTCTTTGCGTAACTTAAGTGTATTTGAGTTTAGATACAGATCCCAGTTGACATATATTTTGCGTGTGGCGGAGCCTGGGCCAGGAGAAACAAGTCATCGTGTGCGCTGGTACAATTTGAGCTCGAGAGAGCCAAGTGGATGATGTTAGAGGGTACCGGTGGTTCCAGGACTTGTTGCAGGACCACTTTTGTTGCCTGGGACACTCTGTTTTATTCCCCCAGGTCTTTTCTCCCTTCACCTGAGGATTCCCAGTCAGGTGTGTTAAATATGTGACGAGCTTTGCAGACCGGTGGAAAGGAGGCACAGTCTCTTTCCTGGTTGTCGCATCCTTTGGTTTCTTTAATAGAAGAGGTGGAGAATGACCAGGAGGCCAATTTCTGTGTCATCCCCCGTGATGCTGTGTCCTGTGCATCCCCAGAGCATGCACTGAATAAATCCTGTTGTAAAAGGCTGTTATGGGGCGTGCACTGTCTCCCTGGGGGGGTCTGGTGCCTGGGGGCTCCTTATTATATCTGTAAAATGCTCTTGATTGTGTGTTTAGGTGGAATTGCTAAAAGCCAGTGTGGCTCCTGGCTCCTTTTTCTTTCCAAAAGCATCCAGGTGCCGGTTTCTGCAAGGTTGAAACTTAATGTTTTTAAGGTTGTGTAAAAGCAGCAGGAGATTGAGGACGACATGGGGAATATTCCCTGAGCGCCCAGCTGGGTGCAAAGCAAAAATGTGTCCCCACCAGGAATTTTTGGGCAAGGGAAGCAAGAGGATGTGAGCTCGGAGCAACAAAAGAGATCAAAAATGGGGCTGGAGTGCTGCGAGTTCCCTGTTTGGAGCGGCCCAGCCGCCTGCCTCTGCTGCTCCCACACACATCTTCTCATCTTTGCAGCAAAGAAAGGAGTTAAATGAAAGGGGATGGGGGTGCGTGTGCCCAGGCCCCGTGTCCCTGCAATCTTCTTGTCACCCAGCTCCGAGCAGCACATGGGGAAAGGGCTTTGCGATGCATAAACTCATAGTCTGAGCGCGACGCTGCGACCAGCCCTTTGCTTTTTGCTTTTCCCCATCATTCTTGCCCCACTTTGCTCTGCCTTTCCCTGAAATCCCGCGGCAGCAGCGGCAGCCCCAGCTCTCCTGCAGGAAACCAGCTGCCCGCGGGGTTTTTTGAGGTCACGGTCATTGCCAGCCCTGCGGGACGGTGACCGGCAGATGGCGGCGGGAGGGACGGCGCAGAGACCGCGCGGCTCTCAGCTCGCCGCACGGAACCCGGCGGGGAGTTCAGTGCTTTATTTAATCACAAGCGTCAGATGTAGTTAAGAACCAGATTAAAAATAACCTGCTGCCCAGGTGCCGTGGTTTGCTGCACGCTCTCATTGCAGGTGGAGCTCCTGCTGCCGAGCTGCTTTTGGGGAGAAAAAATTCAGCTTTGGTTCAGAGACAGATGATAGATGTACAGGCAGAGCGGCTGCTGTTCGCCAGTTTTAAGGGGCGAGGGTCCAGGCAGGGATGGAGCTGGGAGAGCATTGCAAGACCATGATTGGTTTTCTGTCTGGGTGAAGGAGACTGTAGCATTAATTCCCTAGAAAAGGTAAAAGAGCAGAAAAGCATTTCTCCTCCCAGCAAAATCAGGGCGTTTAGTCAGCACCTGATTCTTTGCAGTGCTGGATCCCCCACCTGCTCAGAGCCACGATGGAGGTGGGAGCAACAGTGCTGCTGATTAACAGCATTACCAGAAGCCCATCAAAACCATTCTAAGATGTAAACATTTTGCCATGATGTGGGGCCAGCTTGTAAAAACTATTGGGGTTCGTCTGCCTTAGGGTTTTGACTTCTGGAGTCACGCAGTAGTGCAAGGACATATTTACAGAGTTCCTTGTAACATACAATACGAAATGAGAAGGCATGTCCCCTTCTCTCTCCCCACTGTACCCCAGGACAGTGGGGCTGGGCCCTGCCAGAACAGGCGTTCAGGGGTTTGGTTTAATCCCAAATGAAGGAGTTTTAGGGAAGGGCAGGGTATGGTGTGGTGCACAGGGAAGGACACAAACCGTTCCAAGGAGACTCTCGCAGCATTTCCACTCTGCTTCTGGGGTTGGCACAAAGGACGCTCTGGCATCAGGGTGACCCGGTGGGCAAATCCACAGAGCAGAAAGGAGCCAAGAGCCCATTAAAGATGCTGCCGGCTCCTGGCAGCCCTGTAGCCACGTGTGGAAGGAGGAGGCATTTAATTGTGGTCAGTTGGGTTAAAAGAAGAGGATTTGTGGTGTTTATAAGGCCTGGCTGCTACATCAACCCCACCTGCGTGGTTCCTCCCCAGCCCTGGGGTTGTTTCCCAGCAGGGACAGGAGCAAGAGGAAGGTCACTTGGCTTTGGTTCCTGAGCTCCCCTGGATCCGGTGAGTCGGAAGGGTTGGGACAAGCACATGCACCTTCTGGGGGATGTGATGCTGGTAGGGCCTGCCAGCTGCAAAATATTCCCTCTGAGCATTTGGGTTGCAGGTACTCTCATCCCGCAGTGTCCCTGGCGGTGCTGGTGGGGACCCGCCTTTCTTCCTCTTGTTTTCTGGCTACTTTTTGCTAAAAGAAGGCACCTGCTTCTCCCTGATGTTGAAGGCCGCGGTGGTGTTGCTGCCCTGCGGAGATGTGCTGTGGGGTCCTGGCCAGCAAGCTAGCTGAGTGTCCCCAAAATCCATAGTTATAAGCTCAGACATCCTGCTAACCCTCCTCCTAGGCAGACACTGCCCTTCCTATATATATATAAGAAGTATTTGAGAAAGTAAATATTGCTTCGGCAGGTTTCTGAGCCCTGGTTGTGGTTTATCAGAGACAAGACGATGGGTTGGTGGAGCCTGGTAGTGCCTGTAATCACCTGTTGCTGGTATAAACATGTTAATAGTGAGGACTGTGCAAGGCAGAGAGCAGCCCAGGTGCAGCCCATGCGCTGACTGAGGGCGAGGAGGCAGGTTAGGGCTTGGTGATGGGGTTTGGGCTGGCCCAGGAAAGCAAAAACGGGTGGTCTGAGCTGCTTGGCCAACCCGTGTGCCCCACATCCTCATCGTGTGCCGGCTGTGGCTTCCCTTCCACGCTAGGATCCGGGTCAAAGGGAGAATTCGGTCAGTGACGCACAGGAACACCCCTCTAAAGGCCCCAGTTCACCAGCCCAACTTGCTTCAAGGCAGTAAAAAGACACTGTTCAAAACAACAAAAAAGTTAAGACAAATTTAATTGCGCAGGAGAATATCTCCAGTAATATTTTATTCATGGATTCCAGCTCACGCAGTTTCACTGCTTGAGATTCTCCGTGTTAACATCAGTGCAATGGAGGGGACAGCGCTGATTCCGCTTGGGGCACGCAGGATTAGTTCTTTTCTAGGGGATAGCTCTTAAACACCGAGTGGATCCGCCACTCTGTTCCCATGCTTGTGGTGCTATTTTGGTACCTTCCAAGCAATTTGCGGGTAGGAGCCCTGCCCCTTCGCAAGCAGCTCGAGGATAATAATGCATCTCAGAGCACCACGCTGTAGTTTTGCACAGCAAGTCGCCAGGGCTGCTGAAGAGCCAGATTTACGGGGAGAGGACTGCATTCCTTCACCACTAGACACGGCCGCATCCCCACCCACCAGCTGTCGCCCGGCCTGGGAAGTCAAGTCCCAGCTACGCCCCATCCTAAAAAGAAGAGAAGCCTTAAATTGTTTCGTTCTGGGGAGTCTCGTGGTCCACGCAGTCAGGTCTGGGTCTCCCTGTGCATTGCTCGGGGTGAAATTTGGGGTCTCTAATTCCTTTTTGCAGCCCTGAGAAGGTGTCCTCTGTGTGCCCCCAATGTGTTGATCTCATGCCTTTCCCTGGCAGTGACAATGGCCTGAGATGGCTTTGAAGAATCGACGCAGCCCTGATCATGTTACAGGTCCACTCAGTCTTGACCCAACTTTGGAATACAGCAGAGGGAAAGTCCCATCTGCTCCTACAAAAGAGAAGAAACAACGATTCCCTGTCCCTTGTCACGTCCCAGAGCTCTGAAACACGCTGCCTGCTCCTGAGTCTGTTGTCAGATCATGGTGCCACCTGCCTGGGGAACCCAGAAGGATTAGAACTTGCCTTTGGCTCGCGTCTCTTCCTTACCTGTCTCTGCTCTAGGACAGGGTGTTAGTCTGAATTGTTGGCTTATTCTGTGTGAATGCACAGGAGCCCTTATCTCCTCACCAGGGTTTGCCTAGAAGTGAGTTAGGTTGGTACTGATTATCACATCAGGAAGAACCACCCTCTAACTCGAAGCATGGGAGAGCTGGGAACTTGTCCAAACCAGAATGTACTTCCTGAGCAGGGGCCAACCGGCCACATCTGACCAGCAACCAGGGCTTGGAGGGCACAGCCTAAGCTTCCTCTTGGATCTGGTTCTTAACCCAGACTTCAGAACTGGGTGCCACAAACTTAAACCACAAGCTCAGATCTGTCCTCTTTGTACCAAATTACCCTTCTAGAATGGAGGATAGAACAGAAAAGAACCACTTGCTTAAACCCTTTACATCTTGAAGGAAAAACACAAAAAAAATAGAACCGTATACCAGGAGCTGATGCACCGACTCATTTCATTGTTTCTCTTGCACCCATGAGATGGAGAGAGAGATTTTCCGTGAGTAGGTGGCTCATACAACTGAGTCACGGAGCAGTCCCTGGATGAACGCAATCCTGGAGGCTATAACACAACGCCGTGCTGCGTCTTGGGCTCCTTAGCAGAAAGAAGGAGCTCTTTGGCTGAGCCAGTCCTCTGGTGGGTTTGCTGCTCTTTAAGGAAGGCAATAGACTGTATAGTTATCACCTGAAATGGGATCAAATCCCTCCCACCAAACTATACAACCTACTACCTCACCTCCACAGAGCAGTACAGGGGTCTCGCCCCATTCCGCGCCGCGTCGCTGGCTTGGCATTGCTGGCACCACCTGCCTCTGTGCTCGGTGCAGGAGGAGACGATGCGAACTGAAGACCTGACTGTCTCCTTAGGAAAGACAGTAGATTGTATAGTTTGCTCAAAGGGAGGATCGGACTCCACAACTATTCAATCTACTACCTCAGCCTCAAGGACAGCTTGAGATCGCGGCAGCCTCAGGCGATGAGACGACCCTCTTCCAGGCATCGGCCGTTCCGCGGCTGCTGTGAAGAGAAATGCGTGAAAATCCATCAGACTTTGCGATGTTAGGGCAACGGAGTCTCAGCCCCAACCTTGTCCTGGAGATCCCTTTCCTCATTTAAACCTCCTTCAGCCCACCTGAGCTGCGCTTTATCCTTGACAGTCACGCTGGCTGCAAACTTTCTGCACCCAAAGGCTTAGGGAAGCAGCAGCTGTTCCCTTTGAGCCCAGGGCCGTACGCGCAGATACCGCGGTTCTCCTGAAACCGCAGTAACGCCAAGGCACACACAGCCAGGCTGACCTCACCTCTCGAACACACAGCCTATCTAGAACAAACCTACCAGACCAGATAAGAGAATCCATCCATTTAGCTGCGGGGCACTCCGGGGAATTGAGCAGATTAGAAATAACCGAGTACAAGGAAGCTTTTAGGCTGCAAATGTAATGGTATCGAGTACATCAAGGCAGATCTTGTTTCCTAAACAAATGAGCGCAACACGCAGGCTCGGTGCCCCTTTAATGCTGCGGCACAGCCAGGCACTATTAGCGCGATCTGAGACAGCCTGGCTGCCCCCCCAGCCCTTGGCTCACCTCCTGAGGCTTTTGTGTTCTCTCTACACCCAAATACAGACACAAGGTATTAAGGTGGCAGCTTAAAAGAAAGGTGTGAGTGTTTCTTTTGCAGTGAGAAAGAATTCCCCTTGAAGATTAAAGAAAGACGTAAGGAAAAGGGAGCTGCCGGTAGCACGTGAAGTTCACGTGCAGCTCAGCAGAGACTGAGGACTCCCCGTGGGACGTGTCCCCAGCCACCAAAACATCTGCTGAGTGCTGTGCTGGGCTAAGAAATGAGTCCCCAAGGGGATAAAGGCCGCCTAACGCCTTGTGCTTCCACAGCTAACGGGCATGGACCAGAAAGGATCGTGGTGGCAAGAAAGCCAGCGGTTGCTGCAATGGTAGGGGACTTGATGTAGCAGAGGATGCTCATCTTCTCTGAAGAGACTCTTGCTCCCAATCTGGTGGCTTGTATTATTTTAAGCGCACAAGCAAGATGTGTAAGCCAGACGTCTAAAAGGTCACTCGTGATACTATTGCAGAGAACAGGTGTTTGGGCCAATCTCAAATTGTGGGTGGGAAATTATATTTAATAACTCCTAGTTCACGTAAATCTAATTATACACAGAAAGAGAGAAAAAAAAATCCCTTCTGACTTCTATAAGTAATCCTGAAAACAGGAGAGTTAATTACAATAATTGCCTTAATGAGTGTAGGTTTCGGGAATACCCAGCTGCTGACTCTGCAATCCTGATCTGTGAAGAAAGGAGACAAACGGGAGGGTTTAGAAATACCATTCCTAGTAAGGATCACCACGACCATCCCACCCATTCGTTGGTGTTGGTGCTATACGAATCGCAATGACAAGTCGCCCCTCTCCTGGATGGCTTGTGGTCTAAACCATCGCGACAAAAAATGACGAAAGAAGAAGCACCCAGTTTGTAAAAGATCAGACAGCAGGTCCATGGTAAAGCCGAGGCTGGAACCAGCCTTGGGAAGTCCTGTTCCAGTCTCTGGTTGCAAGGGTTTGCCTAGGCCAGCCTAACGAGGTTAGAACAGGACGATATCCACCTCTCCTGGCTGTGTTTGACAGAGAAAAGAGACGTTCTGGTTTAATATCTGCTGGAGAATCGTAGATCCTGGGAGAGAGAAGATCACACGCATACTGGGTCACAGCTCAGTGGTAAAACCTTGCTGGGGTTGCAGAAAGAGCCGTTATGAGTTTGTCATATATCTGTGCAGCCACAAGATTCGTGCAAACTCCCCATTTACCAAGATTCTTGCAAATATCCCACAGCAATCACCCAAGTGAGCTGCGTTCCAGCTCTGCCCTTTCAGACACAAAACCTTCCCTTCCAGCACATCGATGCTGAAGCATCAGGTTTAAAAGTGCCCGAGTATGATGTAGCTTTGCAAATTAACGGATAAAATAGCCAATGGGGTCTGCAGGAGTCAGACGCTTGTATCCCAAAGCCTCTCCCGAGTTATTTAAGCCCAGCTTTTGAAGATTTTTGGATACTTGACTGCTAAGAACTGGACCTCTTTGAAAACCACCATTTTCTATGAAGGGAGAAATTGGCAGGTAAAGAATTAATATGTTTCTTCACAGCAAGATCCTCCAGGCTGGCAAAAAAGGAAATATAGCATTTCCAGTGCAGCTTTCAGACTCATTTTGCAGAGGGAGAGGTGACCTACGGCTGGTTTGCAGTTAGCAGGGCCCAGGGTGGCCCATGACGAGCAGCCGGTCAGAACCCGAGCTGATGGGCCCCCAAATTTCAAAGCATTTGCAGACTAAAGATGCCCAAGCACGGCCAAGTTTCTGCCTTTAAAACAGGGAGGCATGGAGCCCACTGGAAAGGCTGTGAAGCTTTGAGGAGCTGCTCTGGTTTATTAAGGAGCACTGAATGAAATGGAGGAGGAGGTGGGGGGAGGAGGAAACAGTAAAACAACAAAGTCGCTCCTTTAAAAGCAGACGCTGCTTTCAGCCTTTGTATAGCCGCAGTCCTGCGTGTCGGTGCCAAAACGTGCTGGGGACAGGCAGGGTTTCTCAGTGGGAAATCAGGGCCCGGCGCCTCCGAGAGGCTTTTCAGGCTCCAGGAGCCCGGTTTGGGCTGGGGCAGAGCCCTGTGTGCTGGGGCTCAAAATGGCTGACGGTCGGCCATTTTGTTTCCTGAGCTTCGCCCATAGGGAAGTCAGCAGTGCCTTCACATCCTCGCCTTGCCGCATTGCTGGAGCGGCAAAATGACAAGCAAACAGACCAAAAAAAAACCCAAAAAAGCCTAAAATAAGCGAAAACAAAGAGAGGTGGGAAGATTTTTGATAGCTCCCCAACGTTGTCAGGGCGTACATCCACATACGGCGCCGCTCAGAGCCGTGCGGCTCCGCCGGGGAGCCCGCTCACAGAAAAAGTAGCAAACAGCCCAAAAAAACACATCTTGGACGCAACCCATGCAACTGGAAAGCAAAAAATGACATTTGCCAAACTAGCCACAAGGACAACTTGCTTTTAACTCTCTCACAGGCCAGGAGAACCGCTCAGAAAAGCGAAGCCGACTGTCTTCCCAGATACCTGCTCCTGGAGTCCATATTACAATATCACGCTTCTAAAGAGTTAATCAAAGGTGCTGCAAATAGGGAAAGGGAAGCAAATATATGTGAAGTTCATTCCTGCAACAGCCCCCATGTCTCAGCAATGCTTCTCCTCCATGCTCTTTTAATGACGTAGGTAGTATTTCATATCAACGTTATCAGAGCGTTTGTTTGTTACTAAACAATTAGCAGGTATCTTAATAATAGCTTCTCCTCTGTTATATGTTGGAGTCCTTTCAGATGTTTATAAACATCTGGATCATCGTTAATGGATCTGGTATTGTTATCTATAATACAAGCATCTGTAACCTGCTTGTTACATGATTTATCTTTTATTAACCCTTCATAAACCCGTTATTGAAGGTGGCCACAAAGGTAATGGTTTTTTGAAATGTTCACGTATTTTTCTTGTGAATTAGCATAAAATTTACACTTTCCTGAAGGCAAAAAATATCCAGGAATTTTTGTCATAAAGCTAAAAGAGACACTATTGATATTTCACAGAGTAAGTTCTCTAGAATACTAAAAATCAATATATGTAAGAGGAAAAAATACCTTTTTTGTTTATTTTTACCTGCTCCATGATCAATTATATATATTAACTCAAAAATCTAAAGAAGGAAGACGCTTCCCTGTTATATTCTGCAAAACTCTTCCCTTAATACAGTTTTCCTTCTCAACGTTCGGTTCAAAAGCTGCTCACGGAAGGTGCGCAGGTAACGTCCACCCCTAACGGAGATTTAGACCTAAATATCTAATTCGCAATGCGAACCGCCCGCCCAGCGCCCACACGTGCAGCCCCAGCACCACCGTTGCCCATGCGATTGTCTATATTGTCCGTTTGTACCGAGCCAAGCAGATATGGAGGCAAATACCTTTCTGTGCAAGAAAAGTGATGTTCCCCTCTTTCTGTTCTCCTTCCCAGCTCCTCTCTGGACGTGGCTGCTTCTCTCCAGATGTCCGGGCAGCCCCTCAAGGAAAGGTAGGACGACCACCCCAAAAGCGATGCCTTATCAAAGCCCGATCCCCCTACGCCACGGCACAAAGATCTGTTCCTCCGAGCGTCCGTGCACGAAGAGACGTGGCTCCTGACTCCAAGACATCCAGGTTACCGAAGGAAATGCAGAATCTCTTTAAAAAAAAAAAAAAAAAGGCTTTTATTTCGGCGCATGTTCTGGTGTTTTGGCCACGCTTCTGCGCAAAATTGTGCGGTAACGCCACCAAGTTCCCTTAAACTTTCAAGGAGTGTTGCTGTTGATGGCGTCTCCGTCGCGTATCACACCTAAACGTGTGCAGGATACACACGCCGGTGCGGTAAACAGCTCGTTGGCACGGCACAGCTCCAGCCTCGCAAGAAAAGCAAGGGCTTAAAAAAGCCAACAACGGCTATTTCTTTTAATATTTAAATGAAGATTTTTGTATTCCCGACGTGGAAACTTTCAAGGCAAGGCGGCAACAAACGAAACAAAAATCTCTCTAAAAAAAAAATAATTAAAAATTAAAAAACAATCCTCCAGATCGCATCGGCTGAATCCAGGCACTGCCGGATCGGTGGAAAGGTCGGATCTTGTATTCACCAAAAACAAGAGGACACACAACAGGTTAAAATGCTACCGTCCGGCAATGACCGGCTCTAATCATACCAAGCCGATGTGTAAAACCATCCGCCTGTCCAAAAACAAATTAGACAACAGTGCTCTCTGGTACTTTATAAATACAGAAGAAAGGAGGGCTGTTTTATTGAATATAGCGAACAAACCTTTCCGTCCGGCTACATCGTGCAGCCCCGCGACTCTGTGTGCACCGAGTAGCCTTACGCTGCTAATACAAAAGCTCAGTTTGGCAATTCCAGGCATTTTCAGTGCTCAACATACGCCAAAACTACCCACTCTCTGTCTCTGACTTTGGTCTCGTTCCAGAAGGTCCTTTTTTTTTCCTCTCTCGCTACAGCCGGTGCCACGTAGAGACGGGAGACTTGGGCTCGAACATGGCCGCAGCCTCCCAAAAAGAGCCAAGTCCCAGCGTCCTGGCTTCCCCCTTCCAGGCAGAAAACAAAATGGCCATGCAGCAGCCATTTTGTTTGCTGCGGGATGGGAGGGAGAAGGGAAGGGAGGGGAGATGCAGGCCGGAGGGAGCGTGTGGGAAGGATGAGGAGGGGAGGGAGGGAGAGGGGAGGGCGTCGATTCGGCAGGAACCCAAAAAGCTCCGCAGCGATGCCCGGGCACGTCCTCCCTTCCTCCCGCCGGGGCTGAGCGACCCCGTCCAGCCCCACGGCAGGACCGATGCAGAGGGGTGGACACGGGGGTCAGCTTTTCCAGCCATCCTGGGCTGGTTGAGCTCGAGTTGTGCATCCGGACGGGGGTTACGTTCCCTTCCCCAGGCCTGGCTGGCACCTCTGTCCTGCCCCCGGCCGCCGCCATCGCTGCGGGTCTGGACTCTGCAAGGGCTCCCGATGGGAGCCGGGCAGGAGAGCGGAAACCAACCCGGTAACGTCAAACTCCTCAACTTCCCTGGGCAGGAAACGGTGTAAATAACACCGGCGGGGAGGGGGAGAGGAACCCAGCGCAGGCGAGGAGGCCTTGGGGACGGCAACATGGCCTCTGCGACCTGGATCCTATTGGCACCTGCAGTGAGGAGGGACAGTGCAGGCAGCTGCCCACAGCCTGTGGCACAGGGCTGTCCCCGTCCCTCTGGGTACACCAGGAGGGACAAAAAGAGCCAGGGGAGGTTGAGGTTGGATTTAGGAACAATGTCTTCCCCAAAGGGCTGTGGGGCATTGAACAGGCTGCCCAGGGCAGTGCTGGAGTCACCATCCCTGGAGGGTTGGACAGACGGACATGAGGTTCTCAGGACATGGGGCAGGGACAGGGCTGGGGGACGGGTGGACTCGATGGTCTCATGGGTCTCTTCCAACCAAAATGATTCTACGATGTTGTGATAATCGTAAGTCCCTTCAAGTGCTGACCAAAACCAAACAAGATTTTTAGAGTAAAACAAGCACCGTGCAACCTCGTATGAGAGCACCCAGCATGGGAAGACCCTTAGGAGCACCCAAATCAAACCACCCCTGGGCTTTCCGCTTCCGTAGGACAGACATGCAGTGATAATTAGGACTATTCCCACGATTTAGGATGGTTTAGTTCCCAGTTACAAGCCCTGTCCGCTAAGGGTGCGGGGAACTGGAAATGCCAAACCTAGCACAGTTTTGAAGCTGTTAGAGATCTTGTAGGAAAATCCTATAGGGAAGGTTGTTAATTGGACAGGCACTTTGTGGGATAAATTTAAGCACTGGAGGCTGGGCCTGCTAAGCTTTATCTAGCCAGTGGGGAGGCTGTTTCTCTGCAGAGTAATTCAGAGCAGAAATATAATGCCAAAGTCTTGAATTATCCTGTAAAGAAACCTAAAATCTTAAGGTATTTTAATAACCACTATTCCTCACTATCTGATCCTCACCAACTTTTCGGTAAGTAACCTGAGACAGCCAGGTGGAAATTGTTATGGAGTTATTGTTTCACAATTTGCTGTGATTGATTACTCTAATTAAAATAGACCTGAAAATAAGCATCACCTGTAATAAACCATTAAGTGCCTTCCCCTCCTAACTTCTCATGCAGGCTTGGTGGGGAGCCATGCGAACCTCGGAGGTAGGTTTGTACCCTTGAATTAACCTGTAGTTTGGGAATTTTGAAGGTGTTTGAGAGATCCAAGTCTGGTTTATTTTTAATAAGGTTTGGGAAGACCATGCTCACTTGAGACCCCTAGCCATCGCACTGAAAAAATACTGTACTTCTTGTGCAATTCTCTTCCAAGAAAAACATCAAGGCAGCTTGTAGAATAAAGACCAAAGGGCTCTTGATGCCCACGGCAACAGATCAAGAAATGGCCATGTGTGGTACATCAGCTTGAAGCTGGGAATGAGAAACAATTTCAACTGCTCTGGCACCAATACTGTCTTCTAGAAAAGCCCTGACAAAGTGAGGAACTTTATTTCAATCCTTATTCTAAGTGAAAACTTGTTGTGAACAAGGCAGGACAAGATACATTTACCAGACAGGGTGTTTTGCCTTTCCCAGTATCCTGAGATGGAGCAATAGGGGGTGAGGGACACGTGTGGGGCTGGGATTGCTGAAGGTATTAATAGCCCCTCAGCACTAGTTGCTTATTCAATATATCTCAAATGGGAGGGCTGCATGGGATGAAAGGCGGCAATAAGGATTTAAGAATAACCAAGAGGATTCTTGCGCTTGGGAGGCTCATTAGCATGGAGGGGAAGGTATCAAAGCAAGGAAAGGAGATCATGAATGCACAGGTTTTGCGGACCTGGGTCACTCAGAGAGCCGTTTATGTGATGAGAGAGAGAGGTGTGAATCCTATTAAAACGCTGGACCTTCACAAAGGACAAGGGAGGAGCTGCTGAGCAGGGGGATATTTTTGTAGCCCCCAACCTGGGCTGCTGTGGGTTTAGTGAACCGGTGGTAGATCAGGTCGTGGTCACGTATAGTCCTTTCTGCTCTGTCCTCGTGCTTTAGCTCTGTTTAATTCCCACCATGTTGTAAAGCTGTTGGAATCAGCTGCTCATCATCATGCATTTGAGTCTGTGGGCTTTCCTCAGCATCAAAGCGGCTGTTGGCTGGATTCTCTTTGGGTCTTCTCCTTCTGCTCTGTTCACGTCCTGGTACAAACGCAGCCCGGGCGTCATCGTGTTCTCCCTGCACTGGCCATTTTCCTTCTGGCTCGTAAAATGTAGAGGGGATGAAAAGGCAAGTAAGAAGCAAAGGGATTTTATTAACTTACTGATGAGAGGAGCTTTCTTTGTGAATGGGGACAAATGGCATTAGCTCTTTCTCCTTGGCTGGTGTGAGCACGTGTCTGAGGTGCGTGTCGTGTTGGACTTTAGAGGGCTGAGTTTTGAGAGCTGCGTGTTCAGAATGACCTGCTGCTGAAAGCAGGCCCCCTAAAATAAGCAAGATTAGTAAATGTTCCACCTCCAGCAGTTCTGACGATGACACCAGCAGACAGATTTTCATCACCCTTTTGGCTGAGCCCTTCTGGAACCATGGACATATTTTCCACAGGCAGAGTTCCTTACAAAACTCCCCTTTTCCAACACAGCAACTGCACAGATTCCTATTTGCAGCCAAGTTTGACCACAGATACCATAACACAGATCCATCTCTCTTTCCTCTTTGTTGATGCAAAAATGCCTTGGAGAAATAATATCAATATATCTTTGCTAATTGATGGTATTGTTTTGGCTTTAACCCATCAGTTGACTGTCCATCCTCAACTGTCATCTGCTAAACCCACTGTTTTCCCGCTTGTTTGTTTTCCCTGGCCTTGTTTGCACGCAGCCACCACCCAAACCCCTCTTTCTGTCGAGGGAATGGGATTTATTGCCTCTGTTTCAGCAGCAGCAGAACACAGAACAATGTATGGCCTATGCAAACAAGTTCTGCTGTTTTCTTTTGTTTTTCCTTTATTCCTTAGTGGTAAATCAGTGCATTCCAAAACAAACAAGAATCAGAAGGTTTAGGACCCAAAGAACAGGACACAGCAATAGAACAGGGGCTGAAGACAGGTTGCATTTAGAAGTTAAGCAACAAATACCCCTTGAAAGCAAATGAAATGTCTAACCTGTGATGCATCCCTCAAATTGTTTCTGGCCAGGAGTGACGTTTTGGTGCTGGGTTGCAAATGGCAGGAGCTCAGGTGCCTGGGTCACTTAACAGTACATACAGGAGAGATCTTCCCAGAGCAGAGATCATCTTTGTCTTCTGCATGTGGCCAGCACAAAGTACAGCAGATCCCTCAAGACACTCCAACCACCAAATGCAACACGAGAGCAAATATAACCGTAAGTTCACACAGTTCGAGTTTACAGGACTGGGAATTGCACCACTTAGGTATTGTCCTGCCTCTGGCACCACACTTGACCTTTCGGAAGATGCTAAAGGACCATTGTAAGCTTGAGCCACTGCGTTACGGAAAAGCATCGATCCGCACATCAGCTCCTCCTCTGACTGCATTTCAGCCCAAGCTGACACGCTGGCCTGGCATTCGCAAACCAATGCAGGGCTGCCAAGTGCTTTTTGCACTGTTGGCCAAGATTGCCAAGGAAAAGAAGGTGGAACAAACCCTCAGGATCCTGCACCAGCACCATCAGCTTTACCCAGTGTTCCGACAGAGCTGGACCAAAAGCCCAGTCCCTTCCACAAGCACGTGGGGGCTGTGCAACCCACACTCAGGATCCCTTGTGGTGAACAAGACTGTACAAGCCTGGCAGCCAAACGTAATCCACCTTTACCTGCTTGCGGTAAAGCTGAGCTCAGATGACCAGGCAGCATCTGGTAAGCTGAGCTTATCAGTGCGTTACAAAGATCGCTTGGAACTTTTGTCCAAAGCCCTTTGGAGGAGATGCCTGCCTTCCCATCAATGAAGAGGCTTTCATAGAATCACAGAACAGTTTGGGTTGGAGGGACCTTCCCAGCTCCCCAGTGCCCCCCTGCCATGAGCAGGGACATCTTCACCAGCTCAGGTTGCTCAGAGCCCCGTCCAGCCTGGCCTGGGATGTCTCCAGGGATGGTTCATCTACCACCTCTCTGGCCAACCTGGGCCAGGCTCTCACCACCCTCAGGGCCAACAATTCCTTCCTCACTTCCAGCCTGAATCTCCGCTCTTCTAGTTTAAAACCATCACCCCTTGTCCTGTTGCAACAGCCCCTGTTAGAAGTCTGTGCCCATCTTTCTTATCGGCCCCTTAAAGCCACAATAATTTCCCTGGGCTTGGTCCTGCTGTTCGCAGCAATCGCAGTGTGTTGCCACAGGGCTCCCTCTGGCCTGACCTGCGCCAGGAGAGGGAGCAGCCGCCGTCACAGCATCCAGGGCTCAGAGCTTTCTAGTTCTGATCCTGCCTGGAGTGGCCGTGGCAGACACGGATCAGCACAGCGCCTGGGAGGCATCTGCCTGCGACGGGGCGTGCGCCGTTGGTGCGCAAGGATGAACAGATGGGTTGATTACACACGGAGAAACGGACACTAATCGTATCCAGATTCACCAGCTGCAGGATTTCCTCCTGAGCCCTAAAGGACAGGAAGCCCTTACCTGCTTCATTATCCTGTCTCTGTTCATTAGCCCCTTCCCCCGCCCTGGGAACCACAGCTCAGCTAATCCCCTGAGCCTGGGAGAGCCCAGTCTAGCAAAGCTGGGATGCAGGTGAGAACTCCCAGGTGTGGCTGGATGCAGCCCCAGGTCAGCCCTGGCCTGGCTAACAGCTCCAGCACCACCAGGCTCCACCGCCTCAGGTTTCCCAACTTTGGGAGCTCATTCCAAGACTCTTTTGCTGCTGCCTCTCCAAAAAGCCGGGAAGATTTTAGGACTAACGAGAGCAAGTCTTGTAACAAGGACTGTGTTGGGGATGGGCACGTTGGGTGTCTCTGCTGAGATGCAGTTGGTTCTGGGGTGGAATCCAGTGTGTGTTGAACAGTGTGTGGTTGATGGAGCCAGGGAGTGGAGGAGCTTTTGCAGATTTAAAACCGCAGAGGCATCCCCCAGCAGGCTGTAGAGGCCACACCGAACTGGGAGGTGATGCTGGACACTTGGTCTGTATTCTTATTCCCAGGAGACTGAGACACCCCGAGTGGTCAGGTTTCCTCACCTGCTCAGGTTCTGTGCGGTGCCAGCTTGGAGGAAAGAGCAAAACCCTCCTAGATACCTTCATCTCTATCCCTCTGCGTCCATCCCAGCTCTCATCAGCCGCAATGACGCGCTTGCAAAACTGCCCCCCCCCAGCCTATGGACCTCCCAAAACCACAGGGTGATTTTTGGTTGTCGTCACCACAATAACACAATACCTACCTTTGAGCCCCCACAGGCCTCGCTTTATACAGCATTTGTCATGCCCTTTGCTGGGCTACTTCTCCTCTTACATTTTCTGTGTTCGGGACTATCTCATGAGCAACCTCAACGCAGCAAACCCAGCGTGCACCAGCCCCTGCATCTCACCGGCTTTCCAAATGCAAATCCAGACAGCACAGCTCAGTGCCCATGAGCAACCCTACAATAACAACGCGGCCGCCTCGCTTTGTCCTCCCAGACCTCACCTTTTGCAGCAGCCAAGTAACAGGAAAATCAACAGTAGCCGTGAGTGACTCCGCGATAACAAACCAGAGGAGGGAAATCAGGGAATAAAGAGGTGCAGAGAGAAAAAAAACTGCAGGAAGGAAAAATAAATGATATTGATTCTTCTGTGGGGTGGTACAGAGGGTGAATTGGACCTGGGTACCTCTGGATACTGTATGTTCCCCGTGGTGCATGAAGCTGGTAGCATCAGCTCGCCCATGGATGTGTTTCTACGAGGACGCCGTTAAACTTGTGCCCCCAAATTCACTGGAATTAGTCGGCAATTAGTGGAAAGGCTGAGGATGGAGCCCACAAAGGCCTTTTTCCCTCCTCTTTCCCTACAAGAGGTGGTTACTAGAGGGGTGAAGCTGGTCCCCGTGGGCCTGGCCTGTGGAGACACCGAGCACAGCGCTGGCTGCAACTGCAAACCAGGCGATTTTCCCCAATGCAAACTTTGCTCCAGGTTTTCTTTTTTAAAAAATATAAAAACTAAAAAAGGAAATCACAATCCCAACTCTGCCTTGGCCAATCCTGGCCCTTTTAAGGAAAGGAAATTTCCCAGAGCCACCCTTAACAAACCTGGAGGCCCGATCCTGCTCGCAGGACCATCGGTGCACATCCCCGATGGCTGTGCTGGCTGTGGGGGGGTTAACGCAGCGAGGCCCAAACCCCACAGGAACCTCCTGATCTCCCATCTGGAAATGGAGCAGAGCTTGCACCACAGCAAACTTGTGATTCAACGGCAATAAACGGCAGAAAGATCCAACTCGTTTCAAGAATTCATCCTTTTTGCTGAGCCATGTTCTGGAAGCATGAGCCCTATTTTGCTGCGAGCTGTGTGGAATAAAACAGCTGCGTCCCTTGGCTGGACGGCTCTTCCAGGGCTGCCAGATGTTTTGCTTAGGACACGTCAGAAGTGTCTTGCTCGAGTTCAGACTTTCTCTCCTCTTGGGCTGCCCATTGCAGAACCCACCGGAGCCATCGGTTTCGGTGGGTTTTTTTACGTTTGCCCTCCACCAGCTTTTCTGAGGAGAGAAATAGGGACTGGGGACAAACTGGGGAAAGTCTAGTTCCACCTGTTGGTGTAAATCATCTGCAAGGGGAAAGCTGGACTGAGGAGCAAAACACGAGTGCTGCTTTCTCACCGGCATTATGGGTCTGGGTGTAATCGTGCTCCGATGAACAGAGCATCCCAACATATTTTGGGGACCACGACAGCCCCCAGCTCTTGCAACACGGGAGTTTTGGCTTCCAAATCAACTTTGGGATATCATAAAAACCTGCTTACGGCTGTGCTGAGCGTCGAGGTTCAGAGCCGGACCCCGGCGTCCCGGCTGCCAAATCTGGGTGCATGAGGCACAACAGCTGGGACAGCATCTCCGGGAGGCCGGGGACAGCAAGGACAGCTTTGGGGATGTCCCCATAGCACTGCACAGGTCACAGATGCAAAGTGGGGCCAGGCCATTTGGGTGCTTTGTGGCCAGTTTGAAGGCTTTACTGTAGGGCTACGCGTCACTCGCTGAAACAGGGAATTTTTGGAGAAGGGAGGAGGAGGGGGAAGCCAGGCGGGGGAAAAGGAGGAGGGAAAATTTGGTGAAGGAGAAGGGGAGGCGTCCATGGCTCCCAAGTGCCTGCAAAGTGCACGGCGGCCGGGAAGGAGGACCCTGCCCTGCGAACAAGCTGCTTTTGTTGTGTCCCAAAGGGGCCTAAATTAAGTTTGACAGAAAGAGAGCGGATTCACACACGCTGGGGCCAAGCCCTGGGGCTCGGTTACGGCCGGGCAGACCTGCAGAGCTTTGGCACGCCGGTGCCAAATCTCGCCGGGGTGCGAGGGGAGAGGCGCGAACCTCCACGAGGCACCGGGCGGCCCCGGCCATCGTCCCGATGCCTTCACAAAGCTGCTTCCTCCCTGCTCGGTCCATCTCCAAAGCCTAAAGGCCTCCATCGCTCTGAGAAAACCGCCCCTCGGCCGCTTCGCCTCCCGCCACACTCACGGGCATCTCCCGGCCCCGCGGCATGTCGTGCCAGCGCGCAAAGCCAACCAGCTTCTAAACAGTTAATGCTGACAAACCCACACCGCCTGAGTTCCCTCCTTCCCGAACTGCTCCTGGTGTTACTCACCCCCCCAAAAAACGAGATGAAATTACCCTCCCGCTCTGCCCTCGGCTCAGTGCCGTCCCCCCGCCCTCCCCCTCCTCCGTGCGCCCCGCCGGTGCCGCGGGGCCACGCGTGCCCGCCGTCCTGCCCGGCGCCGGCAGCTCCCGCCGCCTCAGCTGCGGCTGCCATGTTGAATTGCAAATCCAACATGATTCGACAGATTTTCGTGTTCACCCCCTCGGTATCGCCCGGTGGGGAACTAGAGAAGCACCCGCGCAACACGCGACAACCCGGGTGGCTCTCGGGGACGTCCCGGGCGAGGGAAGGGAGAGAAATCCCCCTCCGGCCCCGCTCCTAACACTGCACATCAGGACCAGCCTATCTCCTATACATCCTTTTCTATAGGAGACCGATTCTATAGCCGGATGTTTTAGCACCAAGGGTCAGAGGACCCGATGGGAAGGGGTTTTGGGGAGAAGGCAGGTTACAGCAACAACAAAGCGACGGAGCAAGTGGAGGAACACAACGTTATTTCAGATCAAAGGCAAAAAAAAGCACCCAACCGCGTGAACGAAAAAGAAAAACAAGAGCCCAAAATTAAGAGCGAGGTTCGATTTCGTACCAAGGCAGCAAGAGAGACGCACCGTGGAAGAGCGCGGTGGTGGTGTTGAGTGGTGGCTGGATTTAGTTCCGCTTATCCGGACAGTCATCGGGGACGGATCCTTTGCCCAGAAAGGCCAGTTTGAGTGAGACGGCTTATTTATTTCCTTTTTCCCTTCTCTCGCTCGCTCTCTCCCCTTTTCCTTCTCCTCGCAGCTCAGCGCCAAGAAATGGGCGGTGCCTGGATGCCAGGCTCCATCCCAACCAGACACCCAAGGCCAACGCAGGCTGGCACAAAGGCGAGCTGGCACCCACTCCTGCACTCGGGGCCGCGGGACGTGCCCG
The DNA here is from genome assembly GCF_036013475.1 of Columba livia. Classification (NCBI taxonomy): domain Eukaryota; kingdom Metazoa; phylum Chordata; class Aves; order Columbiformes; family Columbidae; genus Columba; species Columba livia. The sequence continues at coordinate 5,273,299 of NC_088623.1, read as the reverse complement.
CCGCCTCCCGAAAAATCGACCGCCCGCTCCGCAAAGTTGCCCCGTTGGGCTCGGAAACATCCCACCGGGGTGGGAAAAATCAAAAAGGACGAGGGGAGGGGAAAAAAATAAAGCCAAGACCTTCCTTTGCATCAACGCAGGTTAAACAAAAGGCCTAGGGAGGTGGGTTGTATGTTTTCCCGCCCCCCCCGGGCTCTTTTCCCGCCTGCCCGTCCTCTTCCTCCCTCCTCGCGCCCTCCATCGCCCGCTGTCCCGGCAGAAACGAGCCCTGCGCTCCCTCCTTCCTGGTTTTAGCACGACGGGAGGTGGCGGGTCCTTGAATAGGAACACACACGCTCAAGGCGAGGGATCCGATGGGGGGGAAGAGAAAAAAAGGACCAAAAAAGATATATACAAACAACGATCCGCTCGCCATGGCGGAAGGTTGGGAGCGGTCGCCGCCATGGGGGGCGGATTGAGGGTGGTTTGGGTGCCAGAGGGTATTTTCGGCCTTTTTTTATTTGGCTGCCCGAGCACCTGGGTTGTGGCGATTGTAAAGGGAGTCGCGGCGCGTCGGGGAAGGGACCGGGGAGAGGAAGGGGGGGGAAGGCAGGCAGGGTTGGTAGCGCTGCTGGGGAGATGCCAAAAAAACAAAACAAAACACGTTTTCATTTTGTCTGCACCAGCCTGGGCGCGGGAGAGAGGGAGGGAGAGGGAGGCGCGCACGCCGCCAGCAAAGCCGCCCAGCTCAGCCGCGGGCCTGCGGCCACGTCCCTGCGCGGCCGCCCCGGCAGCCGCTCTCCCTGCCCGCCCCGGCTTCGCCTGCCAAGCCCGAGTTGGCACGGCTCCCCCGGCTGCGCCGAACAAAGCCGTCACCCATCCCCGAGCCGGCGCTGACAGTAAGCAAAGTGACAGGCGCATCTTCCGCATGTTAATCCAAATGGCGAGAAGGCGAACGAGCCACAAAGACACCCCCCCCCTTCCTTTAGCCATGCGCCCACCCCCCGACCCGCGCACCCCACCCTTGGCACCCGCCGGCCTCGTGCGGGGATGGCGAAGCCCCCGCCGGCGGGAGAGCCGAAGCTTCTCCCCGCCAAACCCAGCCGAAGCCGCGCTCGGCGGGCAAACGAGGCCGCTCGGCATCTGCTGTACCTGTTCCCGCTGCCTTCATCTCGCCTTGGAACCGTGACAAGAGCGCGCTCGCCTCGGGTGGGCTCGGAGCCGCGGGGCTGTAACCCTTTGCAGGAAGTTGGCACCGATCCCAGGTAGGACTTTACTCCCCGGCTCTCGCTCTCTCCCCCCGCCGCCGCCTCCCGCTCCCTCCCCTCCGCTCCCCCACCCATCCTGTCCCTTGGGCCCCTCTCGCGTCCCCCCCAAAAAAAAACCCACCACCCGGCCCCCCGCTCCTCCTCCGGCGGCGTCGAGCGGGGGGCGGCCGAGCGGTGCCGGGGCACACGTACCCGTCATGGATGACCTGGGCAAGACCAAGAACAACAACTTCCTGCTCCGGCTCCCTAAAACGCCTGTTTCCACGCAGGGGTTAGGCGGCGCGGCGAGACGGGGGGAGCGGGGAGGAGGTTTGGGGGTTTGTCGTCATTGAACCATGCTTTTTTTTTTTTTCCTTTTTTCTTTTGCATTTTTTCTTTTTTTTTTTTTTGCCTTTCCCCCTTTTTTCCACCCTTTTCCCCTTTTTATTTTCTTTTTCCTCTTTTTTTTCCCCCCTGTTCCCTTTTTTCTTTATCTTATAACGCCTTTCTTCATCCTTTTTTTTACAACGTATATTTTCGCCCGGCAGCCCAAACCCAACGCGAAGGGAGAGGAAGGGAAGAGGAATCAAATGGGCAGAGAGAACAGCTCCGAGTCGGCAGGACAATGCACGGGAAGCGGGGAGATTAACGTAGCTCTCGAAACCCATCGCGCCCACCCCGTTCCCGAACCAGTCGCCCCCGCGTCCTCGTCTCTTTTAATACTCCCGGCTCCTGATTTATTCCAGTCAACGAGCGGGAGGGGAACGCGCGGTCCGGAGTCCACGAGCAGGAAAGCGAGCGAGAGGGAGAGCCCGGCAGAGCCCTCACAATCGAGCAGTGAGAAGAGCAAGGAAAAATTAACATCCAATTAGCGCCGTGTTTAACGAGGGAGACAGAGGCGGCTGTTGTTTTATTGCCCTGTTCTTTTCAGGCGCATCTGACAGGCAGCGGGGAAGGCACCCCGGCTCCAACTGACGTCATATTTTATTTCTTTAATTATTTCCCCCCCTCTTTTTCTCCCCTACCCGGTCTCTCCTCCTCCAAGTTTCACGGAGACGGTCTCGGCAACTCGGCCAGGGAAATTCAGGACCTTCTTGCGTTCGAGCCGCCGGCTCCCCCCTCCCCATGCACCAACACCAACCCCAGACAAACAAACACGCCAACCCACCCCAAAGTCTTTGTTCTTCCGCAAAAAAATAATAATAAACGTTGGGATCGGAGCCGGAGGGACCCGGAGGAGGTTTCTCCGTGTCCGAGCGTGTGCGTCCATCTGTCCCCTCTCCCGTCCCTCTCCCCAGACGCTCGCTCGTCTCGTAAAACTTTGCGGCATGTGACGCTGCTCCGGCCTCCTCTGGCAGCCTGACAAGAGCCGCGCAGCCGCTTTTAAGGGAGAAACTCCGTTGCTAAAGATGAGAGAATTAACGCGTTCTCAGCGAGGGACGGCGCCTCGCACAACGGCCGCCATGGCGGCGGATCGGACCCTCGCTGCGCCGGGGGGGAGAGGAGCCGAATCGAAAGCTGGGGACGCTTTTCCCCCTCCCCGCTCGCTGGGCCTCCCGCTTCTCCCCCGGGACGGGGGCCCAGCGCCGTGCAGGCGTCAAGGGAGACGTGTGGGAGCCATGGAAGGGGAAGTGTCCCGGCCGGCCTGTGCCGTCACCGCTGTCCCCCGAGGCCCAGGGTCTCCTCAGGGTGGGATAAACACCGCCGGCTCCCCCGGAGAGCGCTGCCATCCCGGGAGGGGATGGGACAGCTTGGTTTGGGGGGATTTGAGGGAGTTCTCCCCCAAAAAGGACCCGCAGCAGGCGATGGGGAGCGTGGAAAGCGGCGTCCCCAGGCTCTGCCCCTGCTCTGACAAACCACCGGTGATGGCTGGAGCCAGCGCGGCAGGTCAGGCCACGGCGCCGAGCTCTCCCGCTGTGCCCCCCAGGGCCTTTGTCCATGAGGATTTTCTCCCCAAGGATTTCCCTTGTCCATGGGAAGGAATCCAGCAGGACGCGGCTGCTCCATCGCCTCCCACTTCGGGCAAAGCCCATCCCGGGGGACGGGGCTGAGCGATGACAAGGGGACCCATCCGGGGCCGCCGCGCTGCCAGCACCAAGTCCCTACCATGAACATTTCCCAGCACGTCCCCAGCGGTGGGATCTCCTCTATCAGACTTACTATTTTATCTTTTTATTTGAATTATGTGCCTACGTGGAGCTCGGCGCTGCGGGGGAACAGGGCAAACAGCCTTATCAAGGGCAATCGTGCCGCGGGGCCACGACCTGGGCCATCCATCGCTGCCGGGGGGCCGGCAGCCCCCAGCCCTCCCGCTGACCAGACACCGGGGTGACGGGCACCCTGCAGGGGTTTGCTGGGCTGCCCTCCTCCCAAAAGCCGGGGTGGGGGGTGTTTTAACATCAGGATTTTCAGCAGGACGGTTCTGCAGGGGGAAAGCAAAGGATGATGCGCTCGGTCCCAGCTCAGCTGCACCTTCCCCGGGGAAAAGGGCTTTTAGCAGCACCTCATTGCTCCCCAAGTCCTGCCAGAGCCTGCAGATCCACCGGGCAGCCCTGTCCTGAGTTTCCCTCTCCCGGCAGCGGTCGCAGCCGCTTTTCCCCCCCCGGGCAGCTGGGAGCACACGAGGCCAAAGTCCCGGCAATCTCTGTTTGCCACCGAAGGCTGATAAACCACGCGGAACAGCCGCCATCTCCGCCCAGCCTGGGCTTGTGCAGGAGAGAGTCAATATTTAAACACAGGCTTGTTTCCTGGGCAGATAGGGCAGCGCTGGGGGTGTATTTGGAGAAACCCCCAGCTGTGTCCCAGGCACCGGGCCCAAACCTCCCCCTACACCCCTTCATTTGTTATCCTGAGGGTGGATTTCACCCCAATCTCCCCTCCCGTGGGAGGGAGGCCCTGTCCCCACCAGCTGTGGGGCTGAGCACCTGCTAACGAGGCAGCAATTTAAGGGCAGGGGGCACTCAGCCAGGGTTTGGGTTGTCTCCTTGTCTGCTCCTGGTCCCCATGGTGGGGATATCTCCAGTGAAGCACAGGACAAGAACCACGGTTAGAAACAGGGGAGGTAAGGAAATATTTCATTATGCCACAAATGGCAGGTCCTGCTTCAAGCTGAGGCTGCGAACTGGAAGCTTTGAAACCTGGTTTTCATTTAAGCTGACCAAAAGCTATATTCAAGTGTTGTGTTCCCAGCAAAGTTTGTGTTCCGTAGTGATACTGGGCAGAAATAGGAGGCAGGATGCTTGCTCTGGTGCAGGTAAATTCCTTAGGTAGATTCCTCAAAGGAAACAGCACGTTTCACTGCGGAGGCTGCAGCTGGGCTGTGCACGGGGTGTGGGAGGTTTTACAGGCATGGGGTGGCCTTAATTTTGAGGGTAAAAGCATGTTTCTGAGCATGAAAACTTTAAAAAAGAACCAGCCAGGAGTTGTTGTTTTACACCTGTATTTTGGAGCATAGTTAAATCCTCTTTGAAATAATCTCTGGTGTTAGGGAGCAGGGTCATGCGTTATTTAACTTCTGTTAATTTAACACGAACTGGAAGGAGGGAGGACAGACGGGACCGACTTCACGACACCGACGGGACTGGGTGGGAACCAGCGGTGCCAGCGTGTACCAGTGCTGCCCCGCGGACCCGGCTGGGAGATGTGGACCAAACCCATCTGAGGGTGAAAACCCCTGTGCAGTGGCAGGTTGGGGTCCCCAGAGGACCACGATGGGATGTGACCCCAGTTCCTGCTGCAGCAGCACGTGGGAACCTGCTCCAGGACCCCAAAACCTCTTCCCAGGGAGCGCAGCAACACCACTCTGTGCAAAACACTGCTGGACGGGGGAACCGAAGTGGGGGGAAACATCTGCCTGGCTGCTGTCACAGCACAGACTGGTGCAAATATCTTCATCTGGGGAGCTGAGGATAAATCCTGCGCTGCTGAGCTCTGTTATGCGAGGGCTGGCCAAGCTCCTGTGTGCATGAGGAACCCTCAGCCCCTCGCAAACCTTTGGCCAGAGTGAGCTTCATCCCTTTTTACCAGGCAATCAGCCCCGTGAGGGTAACCCTTCTGTCCATCGCTATCGGCAGGATGCTGCTGGGCTTCGGGAGCCGAGCCGTGCCCGTCTCTTTGGGACCGCGCTCCTCTTTGTGGTGGGACTCAGTTTCCCTTTGCTGTTTGATCCTGTGATTTCCCTTTCAGGCCTGTGGGAGACTGGGAGCTCCCCAGTGTTCAGGAACCCTCAAAACCTTCAATACGGGTTGCAGGGTTGAGGTTGGTCAGCTGGCGGTGCCATCCCAGCGAGGCGACCTCAGATCTGCTGCTTCTGAGCTCTGGCAGAACAAAACCACCTCCTGTCCCCATATCTCACGGCTGGATCGTTTAGTGTTTGGACATCTTCTGGTTTTCTGGACCTCCCCAGTGATTCCAGAGCTACAACCTGGATCAAAGAGACAAGACAACATCCTTCTGCTCTGATACACATCCTGTCCGAGACAGTCATGAGGATGGAGCTTTGGTCCAGCTAGAGCCTGAAGCCAGATCTCCAGAAGGCAATTTGTCACTGGCCTTGCTGGAGAGGGGGTGTCTTGCTCTGGCTCATGGATTTTTGGATCGAAAAAGAAAAAAAATATATATTGAAACAAGCTTGGGGTTTCTAGAGGAGTCCAAGTTCGTCAGCTGTCCCTGCCGAGGAGTCAGTCGATGGGGAAGCAGGCGGCGGGCACGGGCGCTCTGCGGAAGAGGAGGCTGGAGCCGCGGAACAGCTGCCCCTGAGGAGCAGAGAAGGGAGCGCAGTGTCAGCACAGCCGTCCTGCGTCACCGTGACACCAAAACCCAGCTGGGGACCTGCAGCTGGCTTAGCAGAGACCAACCTGTGCCCCCTGCAAGGCCCCAGCGCCCCGGAGGAGAAATGAGAGGTTCAGCCCTGTGAGTGCTGGGGTCGTGCACTTCCCCAGGGCGACTGGTAGAGAGGGCAGAGCCATCTCGCTTTGCTCTGGGAAATACATTGGCCAGAAGTTCTCAGGCTGCGAGCTCGGGGTATGTAATGGGGTGACCAGTACTGCCGGGCACTGGTGCCAGAACCAGAGGGGCGGAGCAGAGGGAGCCCGGAGCTCCGCGCGTGCCCCGTGCTCACCTGAGCACTGAGATACCTCCAGCAGTGGATCCAGGATGCGAAGGCGGGAGCGTAGGGGGGGAGGCCGGCGCGCAACCTGCACGGCAACAAGAGAGAGCTGAGCTGAGCGGTCTGCGCCGATGTCATGTTATCCAGATAGGTAACACGAGAGCAGCGCTAAGTGTAAACCAGGACACAAAAGCCGTGTCCGCGCCGGGCTGAAGGCCAAATGACCAGCTCGTTATTTACAATGCAACAGATCGTGTAATTTAATTACGCCTGGAGTGTACAAACAAGGAGCGTTACCTGGATATGTTAAGAGCCCAGGACTCTATGCTGTAGCTACACCTTTGAGAGCCAGCAAATATCGAGACGTTACACCATCCCACAAGCACAAATGCAGACTGCTGGCAGCAGTGGGACTGGGAAAGCCAGCTCGGTCCTGTCCCACAGCCAGCATGGTCCCCGTCATCCCTTCTGCCTCCCATCTAGTTCAGATCCAACTGCGCCACCACAACTCTCCCGATTTCTCTCCACTTGAGCTTTTACGCTGCTCCTGTCTGTGCCCTCTGATCTAGAATTATAGGCAACCTGGGACAGGAAATGAGCCAACTCTGCGAGGTGCCATCTAGTTTATGGTTCTGTATGAAAGCTTTACGATCCCTAGCAGAGGACTCAGACAACAAGGGGCTGGAAGAAAGGAAGGGAAAGCCTTAGATCTCCGTGTGACGGACATACCCACAGTTGTTCACTGCCATGAGATCTCCCACGAGAAGGAATGGGTACGTCAGCATGCTCACGGCGATCTGGAAGCACAGAAAACCGGTGTTCATTGCATCAAAAAAGCTAGTTCCAGCCTTTGCATGTTGGCAAAGTTATATTTGAATATAAAGTACAGACCAGCTTTTGTCCCCAGACCACGAGCTCTCACCCCACAGCAGCAGGAAGAGGAGAAATCATGTTTTTCTACGTACCCCCATCACAAATTTTGTGTAGCTCCGGATCACCGATGCCTGGCTGAACTGGAAAGAGAAACCAAAGCCACTGTGGAGCAGGTGGGTGACACCAGCCTGTCACTGTCACTACACGACATCCCTCTGAGCCCGAGACGATGGGTGTGGGGCAGGAAACAATGGTAACGATGCTGCATCCCAGCTGAGAATCGAGGAGAACATTTGCCACCAAACCCAATCCCCTACACTGCAGCTGAAACGCAGCCCCGAGCAGATGCGGCATCTTTAGCACTTTTACAGCGTTTTATCCCAGTGTCCCTTTGTATTAAATCAGCCACCAGCTTCCCATTAACTCCTTCTAGCTGCAGGTGTTCGGTACGAGCCCCCCAAACCCTGCACCGGGCGCTTCCACTCACGTTGTCGTCCACCGCGTAGGTGTTGATGAAGTGAGCCAGGAGATTGCAGCACCAGAGGAAGATGACGTCCCCCAGGACATGAGGGACCAAACCGCTGCAATGGCAAAGAGGGGAGTGAGGTGTAAAAGGGTCCTCGTGCTGCTTTCCAAGGTGTCCAGCCTACCCTCATCCCCTGAAAATGCATCTTTACTTTGTGAAGAACTGAAGGGAAAAGGGGAGATTTTGGGGAAGAGCTCTCCTGGCCTTCAAGCACAGTCCTGCACGTGCTGCCAGCGACTCTGCACCAGGGATGCTCTGGAGTAGGAAGTTTGGGATCTGTCGTTTGGGCACGACTCAGCCACGTCCCTTTGTTCTACCCCAAATCTTGGCCCTGCTTGACTGCTGCAGATACAAGGGGCAGCGAGATAAGTGCAGCCCCTGAGAACCTTTATCTCCAGCCAGATGCGCACCCAGAGCGAGCGTGTGCCGCTGTTATAGCCACGTAGAGGTTAGAACGCCGTGCAAAACAAGTGCAGTGCGATGATTTTTAGGGAGTGGATGCGTTTGGGTGCATTAGAACTGCTGCGGTTTGGTCCTACAGATGCGGTTTATGCTCCCCTCACAGACGTGTGATTTCCTAGCGGGGTTGTAGAGCACGTATAACTTCAGAGCCCTCCTGAGACGCTTCGGGTTGTGTTAAAGCCTTTCCTGTGAACTATTAAGTTTAATTAGGCCACTAACGGTGTTTATTTTACATGAAGGAAGGGAATGCAGTGGCTCCTTTCATATTATTTCCTCAGGAGGTGGAGAACAGGGAGGGATGCCGGGCGCTGCGCACAGGGAACATCCCAGAGGTATCTGTATTTAACAAAGGAGATTTGGGGCTGCAGAGAAGCTGTGGGCTGCAAAAGGAAGATGCGGTGACACTCAGTTGATGGAGTCTCTGCAGATCCCTGGGCCTTTCCCCTCAGGGAAGGACAGGGCGAGTCCTCCTGTGATTGTTGGTCACCTCTTGATGAGCTCACGTTCCACCTGGAGGCCCAAATCTTGTGACTGCAGAGCTGAAGGCATCCGGCCTCATAATCCCTCCTGAAATTTTGGAGCTGCCTCTACTGTTATTTACTATTTGGAAGAGTAAGCTCAGTGCAACTCTGAGGCCGGCAGAGCGATCAGCGCCTCCGGATGACAGGAGAAAGTATCGAAACAACAACTCACGTACACAAAGAATCCCAGGATCCCTTCTTCCTTAAATATCCTGCCGATGGCACTGAACACACCGCTGCAAGAAAGGACAGGAGCTGTACACGTGCAGAGGTCGCTCCATCTCCATCCCACGGGGCTCTGCAGCCCCCAGCCATGGTGCCAGCGATGCAGCGGGCAGCTCTGTCCTGCTCCTTCCCCTCAGCCCACGAAGGAGGGTCGTGCCTGTGCTCTCCCAGCCTGCAAAAACGCCTGGGACAACGCTCGGCTCACTGATAACGGTTTAAATGCTGTAGCCACAAGAGCTCTGCTTGGCTTTGGGTGAGTGGATACACATGCCGCAACCACGACACATAAAAAGGTTTGATTAGGCTGATTCTCAGCCCAAGGACCCCGTCCCGGCTCTGGGAACTCGCCAAACCCTTCCAAACTGCAGCCACTCACCTGTATTTGACTTCCCGGCCCACAAACTGGACCATGCAGCGCATGGAGATCACTAGGAGGAAACAAACACAGGGCTGGCAAAGAAACAAATCCAGTTGGGGTTGTAATGGAGGCGAAGGAAAACGCAACCTGTCCCTTCTGCCCTCCCTCCCCTCGACTGGCTTCATCTCCAGCTCCTCTCAGTGGTCCTTATCACTGCGAGACTCGTTAGGAAACAGTGCCCTCCCCTAGTTTGTATGGGATAGGAAGGATTTCTGGCCCTAATCCCAGTGGGATCTCTAGGACAAGCTCTGAATGAATGGGAAGAGAGCACCGCTCCCCAAGGCCACCCCAAACATCAGTCTCCCCAAGCAACCCCGCAGCCCTGTGTGTGCTCTGCGGCTTTGTGCAAAGCTGTTTGTGACAGAGAAGTGCACTGGGGGTTTTGGGGTGATCCTCAGTCCGGAACAGGGCTCACCGTGCAGCGGGTGTGAGACAAGCCGGGACACGCACTGCATCATCATCTCGTGAGAGGTCTGGGGAGAAGAAAACCACAGCTGGATGAAAAGCTGCGTTTCTCCACCCACGCAGGCCAGGCCCCTTCCCTCCGCGCAGCAACACCCATCGCCGGTCCCTCTTTTGAAATCTGTTGCTCATGGTGAACCTCTATTCTTACAAAATATTTCACAGCTGGACACAGAGTGGCTACTAAATACACGGCCTGTTCACCCAGAGCTTCTCTCCAAGTAACTTCACCTACAGTTTAAGCTTCCTTTGCTCCACAGGCACATCCCCAATGTGATCTCCCTGATTTGCAATATCTGCTTCTCACCTCTTTCACCACTTTCCTAAGGGAGGTCTTCACATCATCCTTGTTAGAAACGTGCTCCATGTCTTCCAGTGGAAAGGCCTGAGTGGAGAGAGAAGAAACAGTCAAAAGTGATGGAGACACCGACCCACAAACCCTCGGTGTCTGAGGACAGGAGGAAACCACAAGCAGTTGCATTTGAGAAAGGAGAAGAAAAACAGGCAAGAAGGAACACAGGAGAAGGAAGGATGGCAAGTAAAACGGGGGAAGAGATGGGTTATGAAACTGCTTACAGAAGATAAAAGTGACTGTTCAAATTAAATTAAAACCGTTTTAAAAATAAGTACTAGGGATACGGGCACCGTTCTCCTCCTGTCCTGGAGGAGAATTCAAAGCCCGTAGGAGATGGAGAGAGATGATGGGTGAATTATTCCTCCACGTGCAGCCACGGCTCCCGGGCTCTGCTGTGGTAGCACCGGCCGACCCAGCAAACTGATTTATGGAGAGAGAAGCCGACCTTTACCTTCTTCACGCTCCCCCTGGTGATGGTTGATAAAGTGCTTGAGATGAGGCGAGGAGTAAGGCCGCGGAAGAGGCCTCTTTTCCCATCCACCTCCACGATGTGTCTGGCTGGGGAATTAAAAAACAGGCTGCTGTCAGTGGGGAACCGGCTGAGCGCCCCAAACACCTCCGGTGTTCAGCCGAAACCGTCCTGGAGCTCAGCGCCACGCAGCAGCCGCTCTGCGGTCCCACCGTAAGTGATTTATTAGAACAATCCTAAATAAATTTCATATAGGATGCAAAGAATCCTTAAGTATTCCCTGTCATAACTAATCTGGAAGGATAGATGAAACGGCCTCTCCAACACGTGCAAAAACCCCCCACCAACAAACCCACAGCACCCAAACCCACCCCACCCCGGACCCTCTGCTGTGGGGCAAACACAGAGCAACCAGCGCTGGGGCCACCACCTCCTTGTCCCCAACAACAGGTGGGTAAATCTGATGGTTTTGCAACTGGTTGTAGCGGTTTACGTCTCATAGGATGAGCGCAGGGGCGCTGCTGGAGGTTGGCTTGGCTGGCCTGGAGGCTCCCGGCCATTTTTGGGCTGGGATGGTCGCTCACCGTAGGTGAAGAAGCCGGGCAGGTACAGGACTTTCCTTCCCAGCACATTTCTGCCAACAGTTGGAGGCAGCGGCTCATGCCCGACCTGCAAGAGAAACCTGGTAAGCAAGTCCCTGCCCACATCCCCGCATCCCTATAGGGGCCCCTGTTACGGAAGGCTTCTCAGGATGCTGGTTCTATAGGGGTTTCCTGTTCCTCATCATATAGAGTATCCCCACCCCCCCATTCTGTGGGGCTCCCCACTCTACAGGGTGTCCCTGCCTGCTGTCACATGCCCCTGTATTAGAGTCCCCGTTGTACAAGGGTGCTCATCCCTTCATTACATAGGGCTTCCTGCTCTATAGGACGTCTCTGCTGTAGCGAGTATCCTCATCCTCCTATAGATCTCCTCGTTTTACAGCTGCTTTCGCCCTCCCAGTTATACCATTATACAGAGTGACATCATCACCTGTTGTACATGGGGGTTCTTGCAGGGGGGTCTTCATTGCCCCATTATATAGGGGTGTTCCCCCCCACTATACAGGTGACCCCATTGCATCCTATTATAAACAGGTGGGGCTGTACATACAGCAGTCCCCGGCTCAGAGGGGCCTTCATGGGGGCACTATATAGATGTCCCCCTCCCTTCATGGTATCGGGGCCCCGATCCCCCGTTATACACGGGGTTCCCGTTCCTCCCGGTGACCCCCTCACCGCCACCCCCCGCCCCCACCCCGACCCCTCGGACCTGGATGAGCAGCTTGACGTAGAGCAGCGGGTGGCTGGCGGCGGTGAGCCCGGCTCCCAGCACCACGAACAGCCCCTCGGTGCCCTCGGCCCGGGCCGCCCCCCCGCCCGGGGCCGCCGCCGCCTCCCGCCCCGCGGCACCGCCAGGGGGCGCCCGCGCCGCCGGGGGCAGCGGCGCCTCCGCCGCCATGGCCCCGCCGCCACTGCGCATGCGTTGCCCGCAGGCGCCTTGCGCCACCGCGCTGGGCGGAACCATTGCGTGAAGGGCAGGGGGGGATGCGGGCGGAACCATTGCGGGAGGGGGGCTGGAGGCGCGGTGTGAGGGAGGGGACGCGGCGGCCATGGCCGAGGACGGGACGGGGAGGCGGGTGGGCAGCGGCGTGGGGCCGGGCGCTGCGCTCTGCTTGCCCGAGGGCTCTCCTCGGAGGGTGGGCAGCAGCAGGATGCACCCGAGGGCCGGGCTGTGGGGCCTGCAGGGCTGGTGAGCCCCTGGCCTGGCCCTCCTGCCGTCCCTGCAGGGCCCTCCCGGCCCAGTCGTGGCCCTGAGGGGACCCCGGGCCAGCGCACTCCGTGTCTGGGCTCCCTCACACCCCTCCTGCCCCACGCACCCTTGGTTGTGCTGCTGCTTGGAGCACATGGCGAATTCCCCAAAAAACGTGGGCAAATTCCCCTGCTGCTGGGGAAAAGGAGTTCAGTTTGCAGACGTGTAGCCAGGGGTCTCCACTGGAAGTGGCTGCTTGAGCATCTGGGAGGATCCGATCTCCAAGCGCCAGCCACGGGCTGTCCAGGTGTTTGCAGCGATGTGTCTCCTAGGAAAGGGAAGAGGGAGAGAGAAGTTCCTTGGACTGCATGGCACCTCCATAAAGCAGCACCTCCATAAAACATCACCTTCACTTGGAGCTGGGACCCGCAGACAACATGATCGCTCTCATCTGCCTTGGCCCTGGTGTAGAAGTAATTCTGAGGTTTGGGGTGAGTCCTGGCGGTTGGGCAGATGAGTTTTGCAGTGCTTCCTAAAGAGGCACAAGATTTCCTTCTGCCATGGTTGCTTGTCCTGCACCTCGGCTGCCCACTTTGCCCCAGGGCTTTGTGCTCTGGGTGGCTCCAGAGCCAATTAATTGTCCCCATGGTCCCACAGTTGAAATTTGGCCTGTGATGATGTTGCCTTGGAACCATTTACAGCATTTGATCTGCTTCCATTTCCCCACCATGGTGTGTCTGTTGTTTATCGTGAAGTGGGAGTTTGATTTAGAGGAAATAAAAGTGACTTAATGACTTTTGGAGGAAGCTGAGGAACCTGTAAATGAGTTTTCTGGAAAAGAAAACAGTTTAGCTCAAGTCAGCACGTATAGAAAGAGAGAAGTTCCCTGTCAGCTCTCAGCAGTGGGTTTAAGCTGACAATGGATGTCTTCCCAGTTTCTACCCAGAGCCATTTACCCCAGGGACCCGTTCTTGGGTGACAACTCGCTGTCACCTTCATGGCCTGTGCCCTGTGGGCTTCTCCCTTGTGCCCGCTCTGGACCCATTTTCCTTGTCTTTGCCAGAAAAGGGAACAGGGAAAACCACCAAAAAATCCTATTCCTCTGCAAAACCACGTACACAAACCCTCTCCTTGGCTGACACTTCTGGGCTGTTTGGCTTTTAAAGCCTCATGCCCGAGGCCGCTGGCTCCCTGCTTTGGCTCCGTGGTGACCGCAGGCGGAAAGCCAGAGCTGTGCCAGCACCGCGGAGGGAAATAAACGCCTGTGAGTGGGATAAGCGGCAGAGCCGTGCTTTTCTAGAGCGGGACAGGGATGCACCGCGTCAACAGGGGGCACTGGAGGAGAGGGGCTGGATCCTGCCCCGCTGGGAGGACGTGCGGGCTCTCAGCGCCCAGGCTGGAGCAGAGCGGAGCAGCATCAGTGCTGGTGAATGGATGAGTGATCGCACTGGTTGCCCATGGCAGGGCTGGGAATTTCCTGGGAGGCACAAGCAGGATCTGCATGGCCAGACTGCTCCTGCAACCAGGCAGCCCCAGCAGCCTCTCCCAGGTGGCTGCCAGGCACCAAGCAGAGCACGAGAGGGAGGAACAGCAGGCTCAGCAAGGGCTCAGCTTCAAATGCTTTCATTCTTTCAAATGCCTCCCTTCCAGGAGCTCACTGCTGACATCAGGTCAGGCTGGGGGACCACAGCAGCACTCCCCAAAATCTCCCTGCGAGGGGGAAGCAGTGGGAGCTGCCATGGTCACTGTTTCTCTCTCTGTCTCTCTCCCCAGAAGAGGAAAGTCTGTGCTAACCTGACGCTGCAGCACCACATGCTGGAACCTGTGCAGAGGATCCTGCGCTTGGAACTCATCCTGAAAGATTACATCTGAAAACTACCTCCTGAGTCCCTGGACCGGGACGATGCACAGAGTAAGAGCTCTGACTGGTTGTGGGGACTGGGGGGTGGGTTTGAGGGGGAAATTTCAGCCCCTGATATTGTACACGGGCATCAAGATACCTCGGTTCTCTCACCAGCTGCCCTGTGCGCTCGGATAAACCTCTCGGACTGGCCCTTCTCCAGCAAGGAAAGGGATTAATCTGCCCTTGCAGGGTCTGTGGAGGTCAGTGGGGAGGTGGGAGGTGGTTCAGGGTAAGGATGGTCCCTCCAGAGCATCCCCCAGGGAGACCTGCAGTGACCAGGGGAGCTGTCAGATCCCCACGGGTCCCAGCAGCTCCCAGTCCCGCTGCCATGGAGCAATAAAGGAGTCGGCTGGCTGTCCCTCTGTCCCCAGAAGGGCCTGACAGTGTCACAGGCACTTGTGCAGCATTTGGGGCCGTTCAGGTTGCGTCCAGGGGAGGGCAGCAGCCACAGCACAAGTGGCTTCCCTGTGGGTGACAGACCCAGGGGTATTCTCTCGCAGCTCCTCAGCAAGTCTTTAGCTCTCCTCCATTTCTCTTCTCGTTGTAGAGGCTCTGGAGATGATTTCTCTGGTGTCAAAACACCCCGGCCTATCCTGCTCACGGCAGATCCCAACTTCTCTACATTTTGTTTTTTCATCACAAAAAGTGTGAGGAAGGGGCACGTTTGCCACCACACAAACAAGCCTGACCCTCCCGTCCCCTCCCTCCCTGCTCTCTGCACTGGATGGAGATGATGGGGGTACCCGAGCGGGAGGGCCGGGGGGTTTTGGGGAGGCTGCACCCCACCGTGCCCTGCCGCTGGCTGCCGCCCGAGGGCAGCAACACCTCAGCCTTCCCGAGCCTGGCTGGGCGGTGGATGGTGCAGAGGGATGCTCAGTGTTGTGAAAACATTTGAGGAATTGCATTTGCAGTGATAAATCCTCCTTGAAACCCCCGTGTGCAGTCCAATGAGCATGTTTTGGGGGGTGTATTTTCTGGAGCGTGCTGTGGGATTGTCACCGGGACCCCACATCCCCTAATCTGACACCCCATAGGGACCCATCTTGTCACTCACCCAGCTCAAGGACACTAGTCCTGGGTATAGGGTGTCCCTGTCCCAGCCTGTCACCAGTCCTGGCCTCACACTGCTGCAGTCCCATGGTGTGGGGGTATCGCAACCCACAGACACCCCCAGCCTGCACTCCTGCCCACCCTGACCTTCCCTGCACCCCATCCTGCCCACAAGCATCTTCCACCCGTGTACTTCTCTCAGTCACCAATTTCCCAGGGAGGGGACACTTGGGGACAAGGCTGGATCCACAGCTGGTGCTGGTGCAGGGCAGCGATGCTGGGAGATGCTGCAGCCCCACATTTTTCTCTCCACATCCTGTAACTCCTCAAAAATGTTGCCCAGGCAGAGATGCCACTTCAGAGCCTGCCAGGGGCTAAATGGGCTGGGGGAGCCCTGTGTGGGGGCCCTGGAGGGCATGGAAGACTCCAGCCCAGCAGCCTCGGGCTGAGCCCGTGGGTGTCACACAGGGCTTAATGAGCAGGAAGGGAAGTGAGTTGGGGCCAAATACTGCAAATGGGGACAGCACTGGGGGAAGGGGTGGCGAGTAAAGATGAGCCACAGCCTTTGTCGCTTCGTGGCGCCAGGAGAAACCCGTGAGCATCATCCTTCTGACCTACCCAGCCCAGCCCAGGGAAGGATAAACCCTGGTGGCTTTACCTCCTGCAACATAAGAAAAACATCAATGAACGGGGAGAGGAGCTGGGTGTGGGGGGCAGAGCTTTGCCAAAGCAACTGCCCCTCAGGGTGTCACCAGCGTGGGGCTGAGCCCGCAGGCAAACAGCATCACCCCAAAACCGCCCTCACCTCCCACCACCCCCTCCTGCGCAGGGGAAACCCAGTGCCCCTGGGAAGAGGTGCTGGAGGGAAGGAGCGAGCCGGGGAAGCCCGTGGGGCTGGCAGGTTGTGCGCAGTGGCCGCCTCGGCGTCACCCTGTGTCACCGAGGAACAAAACACACCCGGAGCGGGAGCTGCCGTCAGCTCATGAATGGGCCTAAGAATAGATTTCCTGTTTACTGAACGAAAAATCGCTCCTGGGGCAGAGGGCACCTGGGTGCTATTTTTACCGGCTCCTGCCCACCCCCTTCGGGGACCACCATCCTGCTGCAGCTCCCGTGTGTGTGACAGGGATGGAGGGGACATGGGACACCAGGGCTGTACTGAGCATCCCCAAAACAAGTCGGTGTGAGACCCAACTCACAGGATTTTGAGATTCCCCCCTAGAAAAAAAAAAAAAAAAAGAATAAAGGGATTTTTGCACCCAAAACTTGCAGCAAACGCACTGATGGATTTTTCCCTTCCTGTGCTTTTTCAGTCCCCTGGCCACGCCGCAGTGATGGTCAAGCGGAGCAGTTTGGCCTCCCGCCTCCCGGCGCAGAAAGCGAAACCCTGTGGAGAAGTCACGCAGTTTCCTATTCTCGAGAATGAGGAAGGCTCGGAGGCCACTTACCGGAATCCCCCCCGGCCACAGACCCCCCCCGCTGCCTCTTCTTGTAAGCACTGACCAAAAAACCTCGCGCAAGGCGCTCGCCGCAGCTCCGCCGGCTGGGCCACCCTTTGGTGACAACAGCCAGCGGGGAAGGGGAGCGGACACCCGTGCAGCCGCCACTTGGCCGAGGCTTTTATGTCCCTTGGTCACCCCCTGCTCCCCAGGAATGTCCCTCACGTGTCCCCCAAGCATGGGGCCCATATGGGCCCTATAGAACCCCCTGACATGCAGGGCTGCTCTGGGAGCTGCTCTGTGTGCTGGAGGCTCTTGATCTGTAGGGGCACGTTCTATGGGGGTTTCTCTATAGGGCAGGCATTCCTTCTCTATAGGGATGGCTCTACTGGGTATATTCTCTCGCTTGCTGATTGCAGGTGCCTATAGGGGCTTCGCTCTGCTGTGGGGTGGGATTTCCTGCTCTATAGGGGCTGGTTTCCAGGGACTGCATCACTGATGCAGGGGCTCATACTCTATAACGCCCGCGATGGGGTTCTATAGGAGCTGGGCTGCACAGAGGGGGATCTATAGGAGCTGTGCTGGCAGAACCATCCCTGGAGCATCCTCCCCCTGCCGTGCCCAGGGCGGTGGGGGGCACCGGGGACCCCCATCTCCCCCAAGGCTGGGGGCAACCCCTGGGTGGGAGATTTAAGGATGGGATATTAAATGATGCAAAATAGCTGTAATGACCCCCCCTCAAAACAAACAAACATAAAACAACACAGTGAGGATTGTGGCAGCTCAGGGCTGTGGTACCCCCATCCTGCTCTGCATCCCCCTCAAACCCCCCAGGAGCAATAAAAGCAGGAGGGGGACCCCAGGATCCACACAGCTGCACCCCCCTTTGCACCACACTGGCAAAACGTCATTGCCAGGGTGTCCCCAGGCTGGAGGGAGCTTTTGGGGGTGCAGCTCCCCCTCTTTCTCAGGGTCTCTGCAGGCTGCTGGCAAAGGGCGTTTCATGCAGCTGAGAACCAGGTCGTGCATCTCGCTGTCTTCTGAGGCGGGAGGTGTTTCCCGGTGGCGCAGGAATTCGCTGTTTGCGCCTGTGTTGCAGGAGGCTGGAGGAAGGAAAAGCTGGGGGGAGAGCTGGGGAGGGCTGAGCTGGCGGTTGTTATTATTTAATTTCATTTTCCTGCCTCCATCCAGGAATCTCTGCAATGTGCCGGCTGCACCCGGGAGGCTGGGGCGGCCGTGAGTCACCGCTGCCGCTGGAACGTGACTCAGTCCTGCTGCTCTCGCCGGCAGGACATGACCAGACTGCCAAACCTCGCGGCAGCCCCAGCGCCACGGCTGCCCACGCGAAATCCCCCCCGAGCGCAGCCCACAGGGGTATCGGCCCATCGCCGTGGGGTGGAGCTCAGGCGGGGGGGCCAGAATGGGCTCTTTTATTTATTTTTTTGTTCCTTTTATTTTTATTTTATTTTTATTTATTTATTTATTCATTTATTTTAATCTTCTTTTCTTTTTTCCCAGGAAAACCCTCTCCACCCACTCTCTATGCATCACCATCATGCTGTAGGTACCTCCTCAGTGGTTTTTGCTGCCCAAGCCCTACGGGGCAGCAGGGAAAGCTCCTGGTGCCGCTCCTGCCCCAGTTCCCGTGCCTCAGTTTCCCCATCCAGTGGGGAGCAGAGATTTCCCCATCGGGACGTGGGTTACTTCAGGTTGTGCTTTGAGGTCAGTGAGTAGCAGCTACGGGGGCTAATTATTAATATTAATAGGCAGGCTGGGGCGGGGCTCAGGCGGTGGGGAGGGACATGGAGCAGCCCTGAGTCACAGGGCAGGAGCAGGGGCTGCTGAGCTCCCGCACACTCGCTGCACCCCATGTCTGCGACAGCCTGGGGCTGAGCCCACCAGGGTGGGAGGATGCTGAGCATGACCCTCCTCATCCTCAGGCCTCTGCCGTGCGGAGAAACAGGCTGCTGGGGGGGCAGAGCTGAGCACGGGGACACTCGTGACACCGCGGGGCTCGGTGGCCGCAGCTGCCTCTGTCAGCCGTGATTGAGAGCCAAGCCGGGCTGGCAGCCCTTCTCTGTGATCTTGTTAATTAAGAAATACATTTAATTAGCAGCACCCCAGCTGTGACTCAGCTCATCAGCATGATCGAAACAAGAGCCGGACTCCAGCACCGGGGCCACGGCAGCGCCAAACCGGTCCCCCCAACACCAGCTGCGACCCCCCCAGCTCTGCCATAGGACCCCATTGCCCGCCAGGCACAGCCCGGCGCCCCCCCGGGGTTTTGGGGTGGGTTTTCCCCCTGATTGGCGACAGGTTGGGGCTCAGACCGTCCCCTTCTCACACACGGCGTGTCACCCCCACCCAGGGCAATTACCCATTGCCACGCTGCAAATAATTATATTAATAACTTATTTACCGTGCTATAAATAGCCCCGATAATGACAGCCTGGGCTTTCCAGGAATAGATCGCCAAAAAATGCGGGGAAAGCCGTTCCCACCCCAGCCTGGGTTGCAGACGGGGAAACTGAGGCACTGCCGGTTTCGGGCATGACTCCCGCCCGCTGCACCGCGCCGTCTGCCAGGCAGCTGTGGAATTTGCTCCCGAATAAACTGGCATGTAAATGAGCCCTTATGTATATTTATAGGTGCCTCCTGCCAGCTGGAATCTAATCGGGGAGAAAATAAACCGGGAAACTGGTTGGAATGGGAGGGCGGCGCTTCACACCTCGGCCCCACGCGCCGCTGCTGGGGATGAGTGTCTGTCCCTGGGGTGTCTGTCTGTCCCTGGGGTGTCTGTCCCTGGACTGGGGTGCACAGCTCTGCTGCTGGGTGCCCATCTCCAGGTGCCTGAGGCCTCGGGTGACACCAAATGCTCTGCAGTGGCCCTTGGGGGCTGCCAAATTTGGGGTTTTGCCAGCACTGGCTGTAGGGGGGGTCGCAGTGGCGCATTTGGTATCCCTGTGCATGGGGGGGTGGCACAAAGGGTCCCTCTGCACGGCCTGGGTGGCACCTCTGTCCCCTGAGCTGGTGAGGGATGCCCTGTTCTTTCTGTGCCGGTGATGCACGTGTGTGTGTGTGTGTGTGCACGTGTGCGTGTGGCTGCACGGGTGCTGCAGAGCACCCTTTCGGGGCGGGGGGCAGGGGTGAGCGGCAGCCCCCGTGTTGGGGAGCAGAGCTGCACCCCGGGGTGCCCTCGCCCGGGTCCCTGCAGTGGCGCTGGGGGTTGACGTGGCGGCGGCAGCGAGGCCATTATGGATGCAGACAGCGCCGCTCGCCTCGTGTCTTCCCGTCTGGCACCGCCAGCGCAGCCCCCGCGGCCCCCCCGCCGCCAGCCCACCCTCCGCACCCCCAGGGTGCCCGTGCCGGGGCGCAGCCCCCCTGCCTCTGATGGCTTTTGCAGCGGGTGCCGCAGGGACACGCGGTCCCTTGGGGGCCAGGAGGCCGTTAAGGGATGCGATGGTGCCAAGGCCAAGCATGACCCTGCAGCCATCCTGGGGGGGTTCCTCCCCGAAAAGGGAGGGTGTTGCAGGCAGGGGCTTTCAGAGCAGGGATGCTGGCAGGGCTCCGTGCTGCGGCACCTCTCCATCGCTCCCTCTCGCTGCTCCCGCCGCCGTGATTCCCTGCAGCGAGCTAAAAATATCCCCAGGAGCTGCCGCCGCACACCGGCACTTGGAGGTGGTTATAAATAACCCGGGGGGGCAGCTCACGCTGGCCCCACATCACTCCGGCTGCTGTGGGAGGAGGTCGGAGCCCCCGTCCTCGCTGAGATGCCGGAGGGTGGATGGACAGATGGAATCGTGCAGGGAAATGGGGATGGAGCAGCCTCTGCCCCCGGGCTGCGCAGGGAAACTGAGGCACAGGTGGGGCTCTGCTGGGGGGACGATGGGCCCGTTTGCCTGCGATGCTGGGGGAGAGGGGATCGGGCCCGTGCTGATACAGGGCTGGGGGAGGACAAACCCCTGTGCTCATGTCACTGTGAGTCACATCCATCTGTCTCAGATCCATCCCTTTGCAGCAGCTCCATCCCCTGCGGCAGAACCAGCCTCCTGCAGCCGGCCCGGCCCTCTGCGCTGGATCCGGCCCTTCGCACCAGCTCCGTCCTTCTTTGGCTCCTTCCCTTGGCACCAGATCCATCCCACTGCCTTGAATCCGCCCTGCCGCCTGGATCCATCCTGCCGTGGATCCGTCCCCCTCCCTCGGTCCAGCCCCAGCCCAGCGCTGTGTCTCTTCCCACACCACCCTCCCCGGGGGGGACAAGGATTGTCACCTTCCCTCCCGTCTCCCCACCCCACAGTCCCCGCTCCCGCCTCTCATGCACACAGTGAGCTGGGGCAGTTCTCATGCACCTCGGGCAGCTCCACGTCGCGGCCGGACCCTCCGAGGCCGTGGGGAGTGGGATGCTGGAGGGGGGTCCCTTGCTGGAAGGGGGTCCTGGTTCAGTCCCATCGCCCTATTGATGCTGAGCACGCCGGGGGAGCCCCCTCCCTTCCCGCTCCCTCCCCGTTCTCGCCGCATCGCAGCCCTGGCGGAGCTGCCAAAGCTCAGGGCAAACGGGGACAAGCCAGGAGAGAGTGAGGGATTTTTTTGCAAGCGTTTATTTTCCTCCATCAAAATCCACCAGCCGGAGAAAGCGGCGGGGGGAGGCGGCTGGGGAAGCCCATCGGGTTTCACGGGGGATGCTGCCGTCCCCCGCGCCGCCGCTGGATTTATTTCCCTCCCTCCCTGCACCACATTTCATGTCGGCCCCGTAGTGAAGCTGGGTCATAAATATCAAACGTGCTGGTAAGTGGTGAATCACCGCCCGCTCCCGGCGCTGACACGCCACCGCGGCACACGGCGGTCGTGTCCCCAGCCCCGGCTCCCCGGCCCCACGCCGCAGCCAGGACACCAGCCAGTTTCGGCCATGGCACAAACGTGTTTGGCCACATTCCCCTGGCTCCCGCCCCGGGCCGGTGCTGGGAATCGGCTCCAAAAAACATGTTTTGTGGGAAGGCACCCGCTAGGTTGTAACATTTCACGGATGCTCCTGTCCCCCAAACACCGCGGTGGCCCCGCGCTGAGTGCCATGGTCACCCCATCCCTGCGTTGTCCCCGGTGTGCACTGGTCCCAGTGCGTTGATGCAGCGCTGGAGCAGATGTCCCATTTTCCAGCACCATGTTCCCCCCCCAACACCCCTGGCACCCCCAGCCCTGCGTCCTGCCCCCTCCCTGCACCCCCCAGCCTCAGTCCCTGGGGACACAGGGTGACTCTGTGGGACAGGGGGTGACCCCGACCTGGCTGCGCTTTCCCTCCCCGCCGGGTCAGCGTGTCCCCGGTTGAAAAGCTGAAGCGACATGTGAAGTGCAACATCTGTCGGGATGCCCTGGGCACCAAACATCCCCAGGGACCCCAAACCCATCCTGGGGCCCGCTGCTGCAATGGGGCTGGGACATCTGGGGTCGTCCATCACCCCAGCTCCGTGTCACCCTCGGTGGCGAGTGACAGAGCCCATCCCAAGCGCCACCAAAGTCTCGTAGCCCCCCAGAGCTGGAGTTCAAATTCTCCCCAAGTGGCTGAGCCCCTCCACAAGTTACAGAAGGTCCTTGGGCCTCGTGAGCAGCTGGTGTGAAGCTGTAATTACCTTAATTAGCTCTGGGATTGCATTCCCTCCCTGTACTAATTTCGTTTCTACAGTAACCAGCCCGAGAGGTGTGTGTGCGCGCTCAGAGCGAGACAAGGCAGGAGCCCCAGCAGCCAAACCAGGCACCCCGAAACCACCCCGAAACTGGGGCCACCCCTGAATCCCCACATCTCGGGGGCTCAGGCAGCCCCTCGCCCCCGTGCAAGGGTCCAGGAGGGTCCTGGGTGTTTCCCACTGTCCCAAGCGGGTCATTTGCTGCTGGCAGCGTCTGTTTGGCTCTGGGGAAGGGACCGGTCAGGGGAGAGCGGGACCAGAGGTGCCCAAATGCACCGGTGGGATCAGCAGCGGGCAGAGCTCGGGCTGGTTCCTCGCTGCGGGTATTTGCTGTAACCCAATATCTCCCTGATGGAAGAGCCATTTGGGAGGAAACCGTAAAAGCATCAGGAAATGGGTATTAATTCACATCATGGCAATAAAAGGGATGGAGAGCGCTGGGGCAGTGAGGGTGAATGGGGCTGGGGAGCACAACCTTTAGGAATGGGACCCCCCACACTAGTAACTGGGAATTAAACCCCCTCTGGGTCTTTTTGGGCCGAAAGGGGGAGGCTGCAAGGTGGGAACGCCAAGGTCCTGCCCACTGGGGGGTGAGGGGTGCGGGCGATGCTTTGGGGAGCCTGGGTGGGATGCATGGGGGACCCCCCTCTCCACCACAGCGGGAGCCCTGGGCTCACCGCACACACGGGGCTGGAAACAGCGCTGGGGAGCAGGTTGTGGCACATCCCAAAACAGCAGCAGAGCCCGGGGAGGGGGCCGGGGGGGCGCGGGGCAGGGCCCGCGCTCCTGCCCCTCGTTTCAGGCATCCAGGAGGCGCGTTTCCAGGGATGGGTTTCTCCCGGCGGGCAGCGGCAGGACAGGCGGCGGAGGCGAATTTTGCTGAGTGGCTGCTTTTTAAAAATAACTCTGCCTTTGTCAGCAGGTCAGGGTTGCTCCAGATTGAATAATCGCAGCCGCCCGGCCCTCCCCTGCTCCCGGGCGCTCGCTGGCAGCGCCAACCCGGGATGCTGGACCACAGCCCCTTCGCCAGCATCACTGTCCCCAGGGGCTGGACACGATGCTCTGCATCCCCCAAACCCCACATCCCTAGGATTTGGGGGACACAGGGGGAGCTGCAGGAGGAATTAGGGTGTACAGGGATGGAGCCATTGGGTGTTTGCTCAAAGGGCTGACTCACGCGGTAATTACGCTTTAAATGTGAGCACGTTTGTGCCGGGATGAAAGATGCTCGCAGAGGGCAGGGAGCTCGCCTGCTCTCCCCCACCGAAGGCTCCGTCGCAGCCGCCACCGCAAGAACAGGCTGCTCAGGGCAGTGGTGGAATCACTGCCCTGGAGGGCTGGACAGACAGACATGAGGTTCTCAGGCCATGGGGCAGGGACAGGGCTGGGGGAATGGTTGGACTCGATGATCTTGAGGGACTTTTCCAACCAAAATGATTCTACGATTCCATGATCAGTTGGTCCTTCCCTTGTTGCAAAATGCCTCCCTGAGCCCTTCCCGTTCAAATCAAACCCTTCCGCACGTTTAGCTTTGGGGTGAAACACCAGGGAAGGGTCAAGGGGGGAGGATTTGTCCTCCTATCCCTCCTCCTCACCCTCCATGCTATTTCAGAGGTGAGAAAGGTAAACGTAGCTTTGGTTTTCCTCTTTTTTTTTAAATAATAAAAGCAGGGAGCAATTTGGGATGCTGCTGCTCGTGGTTTGCTGGCGCTCTCCGGGCTGCTGGGGAAAAACGGGGAGGGGGGGTATAAAAGGTTTCATGCGGTGAGCCGGGCACTTGGGGAAGAGGCTGAAAGGGGCGGTGAGTGCTTTGTATTTCATGCTTGAAGGCACCGAGGCTTTTACCAGCCTTCCCGCGATGATTTAAGACCAGCTTTGCAGTTCAGGAGGGGATCAAAGTCACGGCTGACGGCTCGGCGGGACCCCCAGGGTTTGCACACGGTGCAGCCTGGTCCTGGCTTGGAAATGCCCCTTGTGGGCAAGTACCAGCTGTGGGGCGGCTACGGGAGGGAATTGTTGCCCCTGAGGGTGGTGAGAGCCTGGCCCAGGGTGGCCAGAGAGGCGGTGGATGAACTGGAGACATCGCAGGCCAGGCTGGACGGGGCTCTGATCTGGGTGACAATGGCTCCACCGGGCTGGTCCATGAACCTTGAACCCCCAAATGCCCCCACAGAGCAAGGATATCTCCTCTGGGTCCCCCCTCTCCACACCCCCATCCCAGCTGTGGGTCTCAGCCCTGCCCCATCCCAGCTGTCCTGGATCCATCCCAATCCCCCCACCCCAGGGCTATATTAACCCTGAGCATCCCCAGCTGATTGTCCTTCTCTGGGCTTTGTTTTTTGCTTTGTAATTCTATCTCAAACCAGGCCTGTAGCTGCTCATCTCCTGTGCCACGGGCTCTTCTGCTTCATCCCGGGTGAGATGCAGATGGAAAAACGGGGCGGGAAGGACCAGGGATGCTGCGGGGGGGTCAGATCGCTGTGAGTAACCAGTGTGAGCAGCAGTGGGGGCTCTTGCCGTGTGCTGTGAGGTTTGTCTGCAGCTCGGGGCGGGGAATGCAAAGGAGAAGTGAGGGTGTGAGCAATGGTCGTGCAGGACCTGAGGCTACTGGGGAAAGGAGGTGGGGCTGTGAGCCCCGAGTCCAGGTTTGGGGGTGAGAGCGGTCAAGAATGGGGATGTTTTGGGGTTGGTGAGTCTGAGCTTGTGGGGGGAGCATTGAGGGAACCGGTGGGTTTGGGGTGTACCAGGATGGGGAGTGGGAACAGCTCAGCATCACGGGGAGAACAGCCCCTCCGGGACCCCCGGCAGTCAGGAGAAGGGCACAGGGGCTGCAGTCCCCCCGGGGGTGACACCAGCCGAGGAAGGAGCCCCCCCATTTGCCCCAGCCGTGCCAAGGGCTTTGCTGCAGAAATCCCAGAGGAATTCGATGTCAGGTTGCTCCAGGCCAGCAGCGCAGCGGGTTGGGGAACCGGGGTGCTCCCCCAGCCCAGACCCCCGTTGTGGCTCCACAGGGTGGGGACACAAGGACCCCTCACCGGGGGGACGGGCAGAGCCGATAACCCCCCTGGCTGCCCTTCCTGAGCAGAGGGAGCCGCAGATAACAGCACTGCGGGTAGAGCAGGGCTCAGCTCCAGGCCTGGCTTAGCCTGATACCAGCCCCAAAGAGTGACCTCTCCCTTAGGCTTGGCTCAGCCCAAATTTCTCCCCCACCCTGGATAAGCAGCTTCCATTGCTCTGATTGACCCGGGTGATACCCCCGCTATGTCCTTCCCCTGCTCTTAGTCAGGTTTAACCACACTTTGGGAGGAAAAAATCTTGTTTATTATAAAGCAGAGACCTGCAGCGATGCCCAGATCTGCCTACAAACCCCCGCGAAAGCCTCCGGCATCGCAGGTTGAGTTGGCAAGGGGGGGAAGCAGCTGCTTTGGGGATTATTAATGAGCAACGAGTGATGGGAAAGGAGAGGATCAATTGAAACAAAGGAGTTCAATGGTAAAAAGAAACATTTGCGGAGTAATGGGAGTCCATTTCTCCAGCCGACTGTCGGAAACGCATCCTGTTAAACATCCATCAATTATCCCAGCTTGCAAATGCATTAAGGTAATGAGGAATTATCCATCACATACACTTAAGGCCGGTGCCCCCCCTCTGCCAGCCGCCCTGCAAAGAGCCACTTCAGGAAGGGAAAATGACCTGAAGGCGGATGGAAATGGGGGGGCAGCGAGGAGGCCCCGGGACTGCGTCCCCCGAGCCCAGTCCAGCCCAGAGGATGTTTTCCCAGCTCCTGGGCTTGCCTGGCTCCTCCAGTGCCCGTGATTCCTCCCGAGAGCTGCGGTGACACTGGCTGGTGGCCCCCTGGGCAGCTCATGTACCTGCTCTGTGCCTCAGTTTCCCCATCCCTCCTGCAGCCACCCGTGGGTGCTGCTCACGTCTGCACCGTGTCACCCATTGCCTCTTTTCCCAGGAACAGAAGTAGTGGTGAGTGTGGTGTGTGGTCTGGTAACTAAATTCCCCAAAACCTGCACTCTGCCACCGCCTCCCCCTTCCCTTGCCCGTGGGGGGGATGGAAGCGCAAAGTTGGGGTTTCTCCTGTCTCTGAACCCGCCTGGTTCTGCTCAGAACCACCTCACATGGGTTAATGGTTGGACTTGGTGATCTTGAGGGTCTGTTCCAACCCAAATGATTCCCAGCTCTCCACACCCCTCGCTTTGTGACTGGCAGGTTCCCCAGTCCTGGGGAGGAGGTGAGTGAACCAGCGCAGTCGCATTTCTGTAAGTAACGGGGTATAAATAAACAGCTCTTGGGCTCGTCTTTCCCAGGGCCGGTGCCTCCATGTCCCAAACGCCTCTGGCAGCCCTGTCCGGGCTCCGCAGGGCCACCCGGGCTGGGTCCCAGAGTGTCCCTCCAGCTGTGGCTCCATGGAAAGCTGAGCCTCCCTGGGACGGCGCTCGCTCTGATAACAGCAACTGCCATTAGGTGTCACAAGAGCATCAGGTCTCTGCTCTTCCCGGGAATGGTGCCCTGGGGTGGGAGAGATGGGGTGATGAAGAGGCCCTGGGAGCTGGAGATGCCCCAGCAGCGGAGATGAGCTGCATGGACCTCGTGATGCCACAGCGGTCACCATCCTTTGGTGACCCAGCTGTCCCCTTCTCTATCACCTCCTGTGTCTCCTGCCCTGGCACTGGGGACAGGTGGGAGGTGGCCATGCGTTCCTGCTGTCCCCCACTTGGCCTTTGGCTAACCCGCTGTGTTTTATTGCACGAAAGCAAAAGCAGCGGCTGCTCTTGAAGAAGAGGCTGGTGCTGGTGCCTCGCTCAGCACCGTGGCTCCTCCCAGTGCCCTCGAGAAGCCCAAGGGTGACATATCTGCAAAAACGTCGCATGTTCCTCCCCATGCAGGACGTATCCGGCTGCGAGGATGCAGCTGGGGGGGCTCTGGGTGGTCACCCATGGGGGATGTTCCCGTTTGTCCCCTCCTGGGATTCCTTGGTCCTGGCCACGCGTCACCTCCCACTGCCCTGTGCTGGGGGGGCAGCTGCTACGCTCAGATAATCTTCCAGGAATTTGCAATTCTTCTCCCAAAAGCCATTTCCTTCTTTGAATTTTGCAACACGACCTGAAACAAAGCAGCATCCAGGGCTCAGCGCCTCGATAAGGCACCGCTGGGAAAAGCCTGGCTCTCCTCTCCAGCACCGGGCACGAAGCTGTGGTGAGCTGATAAAGCCGAAAACACCGATTTCCCTGGAGCGGGAGCAACTCGGGAAGCATCTGTGCCCCTTCCCTCCCACCGGCTGCAGGGGATGGAGGTGTCCGAGCGGGAGAGCCCCAGGCGCTGGGCCGGGGTGGCTTCCTGGCCCCGGGTGACCTCCCAGCATCACGTCATCTCTCTCCGCTCGGAGAGGCTGAGTTCATGTCTGGCCTCCCCAGGGCTGGGGATGGAGCCTGGTCTGCCCGCCCGGCCCGTGCCCCGGAGCGGGGGTGACGGCCACCTCGGCAGCACCAGCATCTCGGCTGGATGTGGGGTCAGCATCTGCTCTGGGGGACGGAACCGGGGTGTCCCAAGGCACCGCGCGCCCCTGGCTCACCCCAAAGCCCCGGGTGCGGGACTCGCAGCCTCGAGTCGCCGTCCTGCAGCTGCCGGTCGGGAGGCACGGTGAGGGGCTGGCGGCCTGGGGATGCTTTCCCCGTGACTCACAGCATTCCTCGCAGGGCAGCGGCGGCCGCGGGACACCCTGACAGCCCTCGCCGCCCCTGCCCTCCGCTTGAACTCCCCTGGCAAAGCAAAGTTCCCCCCACACCGGCTGGGCTGGGCAGGGGGAGGCAGCGGGGTCCCCCCGATGGGGACGGGTGATGGAGCCCATGGGGGTATTTGTGCCTCTTTGTGATTTGCAGGTTTCCTCCTCTTCTGCTGCTGGTTCTGCAGAATCCTGAAGAGGAAAGGGCTCCCTGATGCAGCCGCGGATGCTCCCCGAGCCCAGCTCTGTGCCTCAGTTTCCCTGTGCCACGGAGAGGAGAATGTCACCAACCCCTCTGATGCCGTGGGTGGAGGTGAGAGGGTTCCAGCTCCTTCTTCTGCCCCAATTTGTGCACATCCCACCCCTTCTATGGCTCCGATTTCCCCCCACCTGAACTATTTCCCTTTGTCTTTTCAACTTGAGCCCTTTGTACTCCTGGGGACCCTCGGGCTGCTCCCCCTGGCACAATCCTGCATCTCGCTGCATCCCACCAGCCCAGCTCGTTGCCATCCAGGTGACACGTCACGAGTGGGTCAGTTCATTGCTGTAATACCCCTTCCCAGCCAGGAGCAGGGCAGGAGGAGCAGAGCTGGTGACAGCAAAGTGTCCCCGCAGCACACGAACAGCCATCGCGGCCGTGTCCCGCCAGCTGCCCCCGCGCTCAGCACGCAGGAATGCCGTGAGTTTGCAAAGTGGTTTCAGCGAGACGTTATCTAATGGAGGAGGAGGAGGAGGAAGGCGGATTAAGCCAAACCCACACCACCGGCTTTCAATTAAACCAAGCGAATTTATGGCTTCTCCCTCTGACACAGTAAACACACGCTCCGAGCGGCCGATAGGGTCCTGACCCGGTGTTTCCCCCCCGTGTCCTGGCAGGCGACAGGAGCAGCATCCCATGGGTGGGAGCGACAAACCCTCTGGGCTTTGCATTATTTACCACTATGTGAAGTGCAGGGAAATGTGGGTGATGCTGCAGTGGGCAGCGTGCCCGGAGCCGTCCCCAGGGACCTGGGCTGTGGATACAGGGAATGGATCGGGGAGAGGTGGGGACCTGGAAGAAGAAACACCCCAGCAGCATCTGCTGGATGGGAGACATGTAGAGAGCCTCAGGCTTTGAGAAATGCAGGAGCACCCTGGATGGAGGGTGCTGCGGTCTGACGCTCGGTGCAGGCAGCCCTGGTGCCAGGCCCAGCCCTCCCTGGCTGTCCCTCCATGTCCCTGCTCTGGTCCTGCACACCCTGGTGCCTCAGTTTCCCCCTCAGAGCAGGGAAGGGTGCAGGCGTTCCGGGGGTGGCAGGAGCAGGGCGAGCCGGGCGAGTCGGATGAGCCAAGAGATGATCTCGCAACCGAAGCCAGGAGCATCCTGCTGGCACCGCGGGCAGGGCTGGGTGTGAGGTGCAGCCGCACGTGTGCCGGGGCACGTCTGGCACCCGCTGCCAGCAGCCCGGTCCTGCCCGGCTGCCTCCTCTGCCTGTCATGGGGGGATGGCAGCAGCCCCATCCCCTCATTCTGCACCAATGGGTCTGGTGGGATGAGAACGGTGCATCCTGACACTCCAACTCCAGCTCTGCCAGGCACCCAAGGCTCCCCAAGCTCTTGAGGTCACAGTGGAGGAGTCCTGGGCATCGTGTTGGTCCCTGGCTATGGGAGATGGGGCCATGGTAGCCAGGTTGGTGGCATAGATGGCTCCCCAGCCACACTGTGCCGCAGCAGCATCCGCGCCCCGGATGCAGGCACCTGGCCAGGAGGGTGATGGAGGAGCCAAGCGAGGCTGCCGGGGTGACGTCCTGGCACTGCAGCTGACGTCCATGAAGGGGAAATCCCTCCCTAGAGCAAATAAGTGGCCAGGCTGTGCAAACCTGGCTTGGCGAGTGTCTCCTGGCAGGTATCTGGTCCCATCT
The DNA here is from genome assembly GCF_036013475.1 of Columba livia. NCBI lineage: Eukaryota > Metazoa > Chordata > Aves > Columbiformes > Columbidae > Columba > Columba livia. The sequence goes on along the minus strand of NC_088623.1, from coordinate 5,243,159 downwards.
GGCCGCTGTTTACCTGCCCGCTGGAATCCACCCTGCAAACTTCCTCCTGGAACAGCCCTGATAAGATGAAGGAGCCACGCAGGGGGGACCCTGGTATCACCGCTGACCCTGAGTCAGGGGGTGGTGATTCCTGGGGGACACCTCAGTCACTGCACAGGGTAACAGAGTGGATCCCGACAGCGTTTTGGGGGATGTGAGCACCCGGCTCCCACCAGGTCCCCAAGGCCGGGGCTGAACCCTGTTAACGCCATCCCAGCACTGAGCACCCCGGAAGCTGCAAATGGGTGTTCAGGGCTGCTGGGCCCCTTCCAGGAGGGTGTGGGCAGGTCACAGCATCCCCATCGCTGCCTCAGTTTCCCTCTGGGCCGGGTTCACCTGCCCCGCACGTCCCTCCCTGGCCCACGGCACTGGCTGCTGCGGCGTGCAGGGACCTGCCGCCACACAGGGAGGGGACCGAGCAGGGACATGCCCGGCCACGGTGCTGCCTGGTGCAGGCAGGACCCTGCCTGTCAGTGCCACTGCTGGTGGCTTCAAAGGCAGCCGGGACTGCTCCGTCCCCCGGAGAGACCTGACACACCTCGCCGCACCTTGCAGTGAAACACATCCACGCTCCTGCAAGCACCTGGGGTTTGCAGCACTCGGGGATGTATTTCCATCGCTACCAAGGGGAGACTGAGGCAGGGCAATGCAAGCCAGGTGGGAAGGATGGTGGCACAGCAGAGAGCAGCCCTGGCCCCGCGCTCGTTGTGAAAGCCGCCGGTTATCAGAGCGCCAGCGTCACGCTCGGAGCGAGCGGCTTCCAGGAAAGGAAGGAAGCGCGGGGTCACCCAGCCCCGCTGCCGCCCTGTTCCAGCAAACAGCCCGGGCCTGCTGATAATGGGGCCGTGTCACCGGCTGCCCAGGAATCCAGAGCCGCCGGCCGCACACGCTGCCCAAAACGTGAGATTTCCCCCTGTTTCCTCACCCATCAAAGCCGGCCGCGGTGCTGGGGTAGCGGCAGCCAGTGCTGATGCTGCGCGGCTCTTGCGCAGGGTGAGGAGCAGCATCACGCGTTGGCAATGCCCCAGTTCCACCCCAGTGCTGGTGGGAACTGGGAGGCACTGGGCTGGGTTTGCTGCACTGGGGGGTGGGAGGGTGCTCGGGGGGGCATTTCCCGCTGGGCTGCCCCAGCACAAGGCAGGTAACCCAGGTGCGAGGTTGAACTGGGACGTATAAGGGCAAAAGGGGGTGCGATGCCAGGTGCACTCCTGGGTCCTCTCCCACCACCTCCTGCCAGACACGGTCTCAGAGGCCAGCAAACCAGCAGGGCACCGGGCATCCCACCAAAATAGCGGGGGTGACCCCCTGCACCATCCTGCCAAGCAAAGTGCCCCAGGAGGGAGCAGGGACTGGAGCCTGGAGCCTGCTCCACCCCGATACTGAGAATAATTACATGATTATGCGATTTGGAAGCAAAGTGCAGATTAATCTCTGATCTCGTTAGTCCGTGTTTTACCATCTGCTTCGCACAGGCAGGAGAAGCCCTCGCCCTGCGGCACAGCCGGGGAGAGGCGATGGGGAGAGCCGGAGTCCCGCGGCGCAGCGGGACCTGGGTGCTTTAGGAAAGGTGAGCACGGGGACCCGAGCAGCTCATTAGAAGCGGATGCCACCCAAGGCACCAGCTGTCACCCACGGCCGCTTGTCCCAGCCCCGATTCCTGGAAGCCAGGCTGGATCCGGCTGGGCCGGGGCAGGGCATTGCTGCGGCTCCTCCTTTGACCAACACAGGCAGGCGACAGCAGCCGCGGCCCGGCGGTCCTGGAGCTGCCGGGAGGGAGATGCTGGGGTTCAAACCGTGGGGAGGGATTTATTACAGTCCAGGTGGGATAAAGAGATGCAGGGATGGGACCAAGGGCACGCAGGGGGTCTGTGGCAGAGAAGGGGGTGGCCCTGTGTCTCCTGGGCTCCTCAGGGGCTTCCCTCCACCTCCTCCACTTGGGATTTTTTCCCCAAACGGGCATGGAGCGTGAGATATGCCTTTTATTATGCTCTTCCCAAGAAATCAGGTTGGAAACAGCGTCCGGCCTCCCCAGAGCCTCCCCGGATCCTTCCCCTGTCCAGCCCCAGACAAAACCCCTCTCCCGCTCCCGGGCCGCGTGTCAGAGAAAGGCCCAGGACAAGATGAAAGGGATTTCCCGGCTGACCTCCTCACCCCGCACTATTTGCACCTCCTTTCCCGCACACAGACAGACATTTTTCCCATGCTCAGAGGGTCAGAGCCCTCCCTGCGCTGCCGGAGCAATGCCAGGAATGTACCTGGGGACAGGCAAGGGCTTCGCAGGGCGGAGGGGGAAGAGGAGACCTGGGCACCCTCTGGTCCCCCATCAGCCACCAAAATAGTATTTATAACCCAAAGGTTCTTTTCACATGCAAAGACTCTGCAGAAAGACACCTGCTCTGCCGGGGCAGGCTGGGGTGGTGCAGTCACCCTGAGCCTTGGGTGTCACTATATTTTGTGTCACTCCCTCCCTGTCCCTTTCCCAGGCACCGGGTGGGTGGCACAAACCCTCTTGCAAAAGCGAATTTGTTCCTGCCTGTGCACAGGGATGATCCAGGCGTTTGTAATTCAGGGGGATGGGAAAGCTCCGGGGGCCACGGGAGGACACGGCCCGGGAGCCACCCCAGGACACGCCACGTGTGCAGGGGACCAGCCATGGGGACGTCGCTGCGGAGGGGCCATCGGGGAGGGATCTGCACAGGGGCTGGGGCTGCCGCTCCGCTGTGCTCGCCGGGGATGCGCTGCGGGCGCAGCGTGGGCTGGGGTCCCCGTCAGCGCCCCAGTGCACCCCTCTTTCCCCTCTTGCTCTGCAAAAGGGTTTGCTTGTAAACAGCAGCCCCCGGGTAGCACTTTTAATCCCTCGCCTCTTGGCTATTATTCATCCCCAGCTAACCTGAAAGCCTCCCCCTTTTTCTGTGCGAGGCACCCCCAGAGCAGAGGAAATTCCTCAGCCCTGACGTGATGTGAAACACGAGCGGCTCGGCCCCAGCCGCCCCCTTCTCTGCCCCAACCTCGCCGGGGCCATTTCCCAACCCAGGTTTCCCTGTAGCATCCACTCCCCCCTCCTCTTTTTCCCCAACCACCCTTTTCTGCTTTAGACATTGTAACCCGAGAGGCTGGAAATGCAGCTCCTTTCATCTTCCATTTCCCACATCCTGAGAGTCTGGGGAGAAGGAGCCCACCCAGATGATGGAATCCCAAATATGTGGCTCCCTCCACCTCCCCGATCCCCTCGGCTGCCCCCCGTGCGGCTCCATTCACAAAGCAGATTAGCCATGCTGCCGCCTCCGAGCACACCTCGCCCAAAAAGCCCGCGCTAAAAGCCAGCACACATGCAGGAAAAGAAAGAAAAATACAATTAAGAAGCAATGCCCATGTCTGCTCCTCCTGGGGTGAAGGATGCGTCCGTGCATCGCCTGTCCCACTCGCAGTTCCCATCACCTCGATAAGCTGGAGGGTTTTGGCACCCAAAAGAAAACAACAAAAAGAAAACAGGGTGCTGGTTTAGAGGGATTTTGGGGTGCTCCAGCCCAGCAGTGAGGACTTTCCCCCTCCAGCCCCACGGTGGGACATGCGGTTCCCAAGCTGTCACTGCTGCGTTAGGATCTCTGTTGGGTCTGGGGGTTCCAGGGGACATGGAGGGGACGGGAAGCAGCACGCTGGGGCTGCGCTGGCTCCTGGCAGCCATGGTCCCAGCCCACACCTGGGGGAGCCCAGCACCTCCACAGCCCCCGGAGCCTCCACGCACACCGGGATCGGCCGCATCCTGCTGGGCGATGCCCATCGCTTGCACCACAATGATGCTGTGCAACGCACACACATTTTACTGCTTTTCCAAAGTCGCCAGTGAAACACTTTTCGCTGCCGTAGAGGTGACGTGAAGCAGGTGAGGGCGCATTGGGGGTGTCCCCACCGCGGCACCCACTGCCTGGCCGAGGGCAGCGCCGCTTCCTCGCCGGCGCGGCCGGGGATTGCTCACCGCGCGTGGGTGGGAGCATCTTCGCTGGCCCGACTGGGGAAGGTTTCGCACTTTCCCCGAGCACCGGCAGGTCCGTGCTGCCGCTTCGCCCCACACCCTGGGCCAGCCGGTTCTGCGGCGAGCGAGCCCGAGCGGAGGGAGCCACGGGGAGACGCTGCCAAGGTCACGCAATGACTCAAAGCTCACGTTAGGAAAACCACAGCCTTTCTGTGTCACGGCTTTAATGGCCCCGCAAACCTCCCCTCCTTCTTCCAGGGATGCTGCCCGTCCGGAGGGGGATGCTCGTGGGGCTGATATGGGGCTGTGCTCCTGGCTTGGCATTGACCTTGCTGTTTTGTCTGCAGGACACTGGTGGAAACCTCAGTTTTAACACTCTATGGGCAGCAAATCTGCTCCCCCCCCCCCCCAGGAACTCCTGGGCAGCAAATTGCCCCTCTCTCCTCCTTGGGTCCTGTCTTGGCCCTCCCCCTTTTCACCTATTTACTAACTGTGCTGGCAGGAAAGGCGACAGGGAGGAAATACAAAGTAAACTGCGAAAGCAACGCTGCAGCTCCAAGGGCCCAGCACAGCAATCAAGCGATAAAGCAGTAATTAAGCCTGATTATCATGCAAGGCAGCCCCGGTTAGACTGGAATGCCGCTGAAGAGCCCCAAAGCTGCCGGGATTGTTTGCAGGGCTGAGAACTGATTTTTTGATGTCTGCTGGGAGCTGGTCTCCCACAGATCTGCCACCAGCGCCATGTGCCACCCTGGGGTCCTGCGAGAAGCAGGGAAGGTCCCACTTGGGTTTTTCCTTCTTGCAACCTCCTCCGAGTTGCAAAATGCTCCTTGGGGGCTCACACCAAGCGTTGGGGTGGAAAGAGGCAGCCCTAGCTCAGGGATGCTGCTGCCTGGCTAGGGCAGGGCCTGCAGTTCTGCTTGGACATCCGTGTGTCCATGCAAGTGCAGATGTGCTAAAGGATGCTAAAGGGATGCTCTCCTGCACCCGCCATCCTCAGGAGCTTTCATTAGGAGGAAGAGGATTGGGGAAAGAGGTGATTCCTCCGGATGAGGGCAATGTTTGTTTCATGTTAGCTTGAATGTCTGACACATCCCAATGGCCTCACCCCAGCTGGCAAGGGGAAAGGTGAGTATGTGGGATGGGCTTGGGGGGAAAAGGCGGCTCCCAGCCCTGGTTTGGGTCATTTAGGGAACAGGGATGTGTCTGGGTGGGTTACTCTGGAAAGAGATGGATACAGCCGGGAAACAGGGCTGCATCCCCGCTCTGCACAAGGGGAAATGTCTCCCCATCACCTCCAAGACCAGGGTTTCCCCAACCCAGAGGGGATGCAACCCCTCCGTGCCGTGCCGGCAGGAAGAGGCGGCCACTGACTCAGTCCCCTGGGGAAATTAGCAGTTGTGCAGGTTTACGCACAAGGATGATTTGGCCCCACATCATCCAGGTTGCAAGACACACGCTGCTCCCTTCGACGTTAATTAGCAGGTGTGGGCAGAGCGAGGAAGGAGGCTGCACCTCCCCGGGAGGTCGGGAAGGCAGCCCCCAGGAAAGCCCTGCCGCTCCGGGATGAGCTTTGTTTGTCAATACGGAGTCTGGGTTTCCAGGGCAGACCCTTCGGTACCTTTCATCATCTAGGCAAAGAATTTGATAATGAGTTTGGGGCCAGATGCTGAGTCACTTCATCCCATGGCTGAGCAGCGACTGGCAGAACCAGTTGTCCCAAATATGCCCAGGCGTCGGGTGGGAATAATGCAGGAGAAAGGTGCTGCCCGCCCCCCTCCGCTTGCGTCACCCCAAATAATAACAATAATATATTAAAAAAAAGGAAGGTAGGAAGGCTGCTGCGTCAGATTCTCCACACTTTTCCCCGAATAAAAATGTCGCCTTCTGGGTAAAAACCAATGTAGGTTTTTAGTTGCCTCAGCTTCTGAAAGAGGATGTGCAGAGTTCTCGGTAAGTCTAAAAGAGGCAACGGCAGCAGCGAGCCCTTCCCGGCCGGCGCGAGGGCTGCGCCGCAGCCCCGGGGATGACTTGGGGGTTTGCATTTTGGTTGTGTTTTATTATTTTTTTAAAAAGAAATACTAAAGGAGTCGGGAGCTCACCAGCATTTCCAGTAAAACCCATTCGATTTCAAGCAATTCATCCCACAAGTATGTGTGGGATGCTGGGAACTCCTCGGTCTCGCTCGGGCGCGGGAGCCCAGATGGGCTTCGTCTGGAATAATTCAGCTCCCGGTGGCTGGAGCTCTTTGCTCTAAATGCTAATAGAGTGAGTAATCAGAGACCAACATCCAGTAAATAATTTATCTTATCTCTGGAACTCGGGGAAAGCATCTCAGCCAGTGACTTTTGAGGAAAAGAAAAAAAAAGGGAAAGAAATTTTAAAAAGAGTCACCAACTGGGATCGCCACTTTTACTAGAAAAGGGAAAAGGTCAGACACCGGTTTGCCCGCGATGAAGTAACAGCGGCGTGGGATGAGCCAGTGGGATGGGGTCCAGGGGACACTGAGCACCACCGGGAAGTTGTGAGATTGCAGGAAAAAGTAATAAAGTGAAGAAGCCAAAAAATTTGGGGATTTTGATGTGGACATGGGGAGGAAGAGGAGCTCTGTGACTCCCACCCGCCGGGCTCTGCCAGGGATGCCGTAGCCGGCCGGGGAGAGCCCAGTCCCGGGCCGGGCCGATCCCCCCGTGTCCTCGCCGCTAGGGTGGGTGTCCCCTTCATTCCCCCCCCCCCCCCCCCCCCACCTGCTTGCGCGCGTTTAGCGAACAATGTGCAAGGTTCAGCCTTGGCAACCGCGGGACGCGGGGACACTCCCGTTGCGAACGGGGCCGCGGACGGACGGACGAACAGCAGCAGCGGTTCTCCTTGCTCCGATCTCACTTTCTCGCCCACCCCACACTCCCCAAAAGCCCCCCGCCATGGAGCCCCGCACCCCCCACCCGCCTTTGGCGCCTTTTCCTTCCCGCCACGTCGTGGCCCGTCGCGGTCGCTCCTGTGCCCGGGTCTCTCCCTATTGGCTGTGGCGGCGCCGCATGAGTCACCGTGGTTGGTCCTGGCGCGGTGGCCCCGCCCCGCGGCTGTCCCCGGCCCGCCCCCGGCCCCCGCTACTCCCGGAGCCGGCTGGCGGCCGCCGCGCCACACCGGAGCGCGGCAGTGCGGGGAGCAGCCCCGCCGCGCCCGCTGCTTCCCCGCCCCGCTGCCGCCAGGCTACAGCCTCCACCTGCCCGGGCTCCCCCGCCCGACCTCAGCCGCTCGGCAGCCCGACCGCCGGAACCGAGGCACCGCTGCCCGGTCCGGTTCGGGAGGTGCCGGGACCGGCTACGAAATTGGGCGAGGGGACCGGGATGCTGCTCTCGAAAATTAACTCGTTGGCCCACCTACGTTCCGGGACCGGTGGGGAGTTACACAGCGCTAAGCTACAGCCAGGTACGAGAAATACGGCCCGGTTTTGCTCGGCCCGGTTCGGTTGGGGCCCCCGGCGGAGCGTTAACGGCCGCGTCTCGCCTGCAGGGAAAGAGAAGGAGCCGCTGGAGAAGCTGTACCAGGTGGGCCCGCTGCTGGGGAGCGGCGGCTTCGGCACGGTTTATTCGGGTATTCGCCTCTCCGACAGCACGCCGGTAAGCGGGGCCGGCGGCGGGGCGGAGGAGGAGCGGGGGGCGGCGGGGCGGGCGGCGTGTGCTCAGCCCGCCGCTCCCCTCGGTTGCAGGTGGCCATCAAACACGTAGCGCGGGACCGCATCTCCGAGTGGGGCGAGCTGGTGAGTGACCGCGGCCACCGGGACAAACGGGGGCGTCACGGGGGGGGCGAAGAGAGGAGGTGCCGGGAGGGTGGAAATGGGGACACGGCGCGGGGAGCGGGCGTGAGGTCACCGGGGGACGCGGAGCATCCCGGGTTGGGGGGATACCCAGGCACCAGTGGAACCAGGCAGGAGGGTACCGGAGCATCCCCTGGGTGGGGGGATGCCCAGGCACCAGTGAGACCAGGCAGGGGGGCACCAGAGCATCCTGGATTGGGGGGATGCCCAGGCACCAGTGAGTCCAGGCAGGGGGGCACCGGAGCATCCCCTGGGTGGGGGGATGCCCAGGCACCAGTAGGACCAGGTAGGGGGACACCAGGACTCCCCTGAGTGGGGGGGATGCCCAGGCAGCAGTGAAGCCAGACAAGGGGGCACCGGAGCATCCCAAGCCGGGGGTACCGGACTGCTGGTGCAGCATCAGCCCTGCTGATCACATTGTGGTCCCCCCACAGCCCAGTGGCACCCGTGTGCCGATGGAGATCGTGCTGCTGAACAAGGTGGGATCCGGCTGCAGCGGCATCATCCACCTCCTCGACTGGTTTGAGCTGCCCGACAGCTTCGTGCTGGTGCTGGAGCGTCCAGAGCCCTCGCAGGATCTCTTCGACTTCATCACGGAGAGGGGGTTCCTGTCCGAGGAGCTGGCGCGGGGGCTTTTCCGCCAGGTGCTGGAGGCAGTGCAGCACTGCAACAACTGCGGCGTCCTGCACCGTGACATCAAGGACGAGAACATCATCGTCGACCTCAACACCGGCAAGCTCAAACTCATCGACTTCGGCTCCGGCACCTTCCTCAAGGACACAGCCTACACCAAATTTGACGGTGAGCCCACACCCGGTGGGATGCTCGCAGTACCGGGCATTGCACGGCCCAGCCTGGCTGGGCACCGGAGCTTCCTCCATTTGCTGGGGGGGTAATTAATAATTCAGCTGGCTGCCAAGTTGCTTTTTGGCGTGGGGCGGATGTTGTGAAACAGGAGCCGGCTCCTGGCCCTGCTGAGAGGCTCCACCACCCACCCTGCCCCGGGCTGGGGCGGGGGGAGCCGGCCCGACAAAAACAAACACCCATGGGGGTAGCAAAGGGGGGGTTGCAAAATGTGCGTGCCAGCCGGTTTGGTTTGCAGGCATGGAAGGGCTTGGGCTGCTCCGCTCCCCTTGTTTGCCTTGGCTTATTTATATATATATATCTATTTTTTTTTGGCCAAAGCAGGGGTGGAAGGTGTGGTTTTTCCCCACCCGTGGGGTTTTTTTTGCATGTAACGGTTGGGCCTTCCCCGCGTCCGTGCTGCCCTCTTCCGGCACCAGCGGCTTTTTTTTACAACTCAAAGTTTGTAAACAAGAGTCACGTGCTGGCGAGGGGGTGGCAGGTCACACCGCGCGTGTCCCCCACCACCGGCGCAGCCCCGCATCCCCAGGGCTGCTCAGGCGAGGATGGGGAGTGGGCAGCATCCTCCTGACAAGCTCCGCCTGTATCCCATAGGAACGCGGGTGTACAGTCCGCCGGAGTGGATCCGCTGTCACCGCTACCACGGCCGTTCAGCGACGGTCTGGTCCCTGGGAGTGCTGCTCTACGACATGGTCTGCGGGGATGTCCCCTTTGAGCAGGACGAGGACATCATCCGGGGCCAGCTCTTCTTCCGACGGCGGGTTTCTCTAGGTGGGCACCCAGCTTCGCGGCAGGGCAGGGGAGGATAACCGGTACCGGGCACGCAAGCATCCCGGTTTCATCCCGGTTTTACGGCTACAGAGGCGGTTGATCTCCCGTGGTTAGCTGGAGGAGGTGGCACGTGTCCTGCCATCCTCTTTCCTCCTAAACAAATAATCACTTGGGAGGTTTGGGTGCAGCTCTGAGCACACCCAGCACGGCCTGGGCTCAGCAGACAGTGGTACAATGTGGACAAGAACCTTCTCCAACTGACCGGCGGTTTCTGGTTTCTCTCCCCAGAGTGCCAGCATCTCATCAGGTGGTGTTTGTCCATGCGCCCCTCGGACAGGCCGTCTTTGGAAGACATTTTCAACCACAGCTGGCTGCGAGGCATTCACCTGCCTCAGGAGACGGCAGAGATCCACCTGCACAGTTTGATCCAGGAGCCTGGCAAGTAACAGCGTCACGCATCTCCTGGGCACAAGAAGCAAAGAAAATCAGACTTCTGCCTCGTGACCATCACCGAGCGGGGATCGTCAGATGGGAACACGCATATCTTGTCCCGGAGCTGGGCTGGAGACTTGTTCTTCCAAGCGCTGGTGGCCACCGTCCAACTCAGCTGTCCTGGGGTCCATCTGAACAACCCTTTTCTCATTTGACGTTGTGCCAGTCAATTGGGGTTTTTTGGGTTTTGGTTCTGGTTCTGGAGGCTCCCAAGTGTCTTCCTCGCCTGCTGAATTTGGAATTGCAAGAGGATCAAAGACCTTATTGCGAGAAAAGCTTCAACCAGGGAAAACTGCTCGAGGGGAGGGCAGGTACCGCGGCCACATGGCTGTCTCTCCTCCGCTGTCACCATGCTCGAGTGCCTTCAGTTGCGACCTGGGCTGTGCTGGAGGAAATACTTGAATTTTCCTACACTGCTGCTTTTCCAAGACTCGCCTGGGTATATAGTTCCTTTTCCCTTTTCAACAAGAAGAGGGGTCAGAAGATGGTCGGGAGCCCAGCGGGTGACGCATCGCCTCCCGTGCCTGCAGCTCATCTGGATTTTCTGGGGTTCTTTGCTTCCCTGTGCCCTCATGAATGCACAAACAATGCAAACCAACAGAGCTGTAAATATGTACAAAGCTCTATAGGAGCAAAGCTTGATGTACAGTTGTTAATAGTGATAACATTTTACCTTGTTTCTTTGGGGTTTTTTTCCATTTTTTGTTTTTTAATTTATTTTAATGAATTTTTTTTTTTGGTTGTTTTTTGTTTTTTTTAAGAGAGATTTCTAGCCAGTAGGATAACTTATTTATTTATTTATAATTCACGTGGGTTTCCAACCCATGCCTTGCTTCTACGGCTGCTGATCTCCCCCCGGTTTTCCATTCGGGTCTTCCCTCCGTGTCTGTCCTGTGTCCGTCCCCGGGTCCGTAGCGTTCCTGTCGGATGTCTGGCGGGGGTGCGGGGCGCCTGCCTGCTCCCCACCCGTCTGTGTACATAGTTCTGGTTGCTGTTGTTTCTGGCTGCTGTTATTTCTTCACCACGTGCAGATGAGTTTGCAGATGAGTTTTGTTTTGCCTCATGGGTGTCTTGTCTGGGGCTGGGGAGGGGGAGCCGGCCCAGGCTGTCCGTGCTGTCGAGTCTTTATATGTAACCAAGTGTGTAGCCGGCAGGTTTTTTGTTAATAGTTAATATTGTACAGGGGAATTCAGAAATCTTATTTTTTTTATGCGGTTTTAAATAAAAATTAATGACTTGATGTGATGGAGTCATCCCGTTATTGCGGGGTGGGATGAAGGATGCTGGGACCGTGCGGGGTACCGGTGACCACACCGTAGCTAATGTGGGGACTACCAGTTCGTCTCCATTCGAGACTAACTCCAAAAGTCCCACCTTAACCAGGATAGCAAGCTGAAAACACGATGAGGAAGGCTGGATCCGGCCCTCGGTGGGGTGTTTCCAGTGCCGACCGCGCCTGCCAGGCCTCCTGGGAGAGATGAAAGGGATGTGGAGCCTTTTTCCTTTCCATTCATCCACAGGCTGGTGCGGAGCATGTGCTGGGGATGGTGAGTAAACAAAGATCAAAGCAGCTTTACGAAACACCGGATGTTGTCGGCTAAATTACATCTTGGTAAGGCAGATCCTGTTGCTCCGGCTCTGTTGGCGTGGAGCGGGTGTTGCATGCCGGGTGCCAGTGGTGAAGAAAGCCGCCAGCGGGCTGTCCCCACCTCCAGCTCGAACGCAGAGCGAGAGGAAGTTGATCTTCGGATTACGAGAAGTCGGTCACTATCAGTCAGCAGCGGTAATGCTTCGCTCGAGCTTTTAGCCTCCAAACTGTCAAACCCCACTTCCCAGCTCCACTTTGCTTTGGCTTCAGGGGCGTGGGGTTTTTTGGTTTTCTGTTCTGTTTTTTTCCTTGGGATTTTGTTTAATGTGCTGAATTTTGAAGCTCTGTTTCTGCTCTATCTCGTGGGGTGCCTGCAGCTGGGTGCACGCAGGGCTGTGTGTCTCCTGCTCCGAGGAAGGGACACGTTTCCCCTTCTGCATGTTACTTTGCAACACCCCTAGCTACATCTGATGCAGAACAGAACGGTCCTTTCTTTGCCTTACCCCAGGGTTTCTTGCTTAAAAACCCCTTGCTCAGGGAGTCTCCCCTTTCCCTGGGTCACCCCGGGCTTGCCAGCACCATTCTCCAAGCCATGGGGCTGCAATCAGGGCGTCCTGGAGCCACGTCCCAGGCTTGCAGGATGAGCTGGTGTGCTGTGTCACCGCTGTGCCTCTGCCTTCAGCAGAAAGTGTTAACTTGGTTTGTTTATTTTGCTGTTTTTTTTCCTCAGCTGCATCTTTCATCTCCTCAGCGCTGCTAGAAGCAGGAAGTGCAGCTCCAAATGCCTTCAAAGTTTAGGCCTATTTTGAGATGTGGTTTGTATTGAACCTTCTTGCTTTTTCCCCTTGGCCATATGGGAAGCTGCTCTTACACGAAAGCAAACTTCACCACCGTGCCAGGATCCCGAGCCCCTGGAGCAGCCACCGTCCCCCCCAGCACCACCAAAACGCTATCGCGGCCGCCCCGGCTGCAGGCTGAGCTCGGCCCACCCTTCCCGTAAACGCTCGCCAACTGCTGCGGCGTTTCTTAGAAAACGCACCACAGAAAGGCCGAGCAGGTCCGGCAGAGGGCTGGGGTGCTGATAGTTGCTTCCTTTCCGCCTGTTGCTGACGATTTTGGCCCCGTGCTGCAGGAGGGGAACGGTGACATGGTGTCTCCTGGTGGGATCCCGTTGCCTGGGTGACAACTGGGTGCATGCAAGGTTTGGGTGTTGGAAAAGGACCGGTGCGCACCGGCCTTCTGATGCAGTAACACCATCATGAGGCCGAGAGCCACCAGGTTTGGGTCCCAGATGTCTGCCACAGGGAAAGGACCACGGTAGATGCGGTGGGAGAGCTGCAGACGGGCAGTCACAGCACTGGCTGCCCGTTGTTCCCCTCCGCAATGCCCATCGCCATCATGTTGGGTCCCAGAGGGACCTAAGAGCTGGAGACTCGGAGGTGGCATCTTGTCCTCTGTCTTGTTGCAAGGAAAACATCCAGATACTCCCGAGGCAGTGTCTGAAACACTTAGCTCCTGTGACTCATGGTGCCAAGGACCAATTTTAAACACCTGCCTTAGGATGGGGTGAATTATCAGCGAACCAGGTGTCCCACAGCTCCAGCTCCCTGGTAATGACTCCTTGGGGAAGTTGGTCTCTGAGTGCTTTGCCGATGGCAATAGCATTATCTCCACAGGGCTTGTGGGGAAACTGAGGCACGATGCTTCAACTCACAGGAGATGTTTTGTGGTAGAGCTTGGGCTTGTTTGCCTTTCCCTGCCCTATTTCTCCTCTGGCTGGGACCAGCCGTGGAGGAACCTCCAGGTTCAGACATCCAGTGTTCCCCAGGCAGGGGATTTAGTCCTCCAGGAGCTGAGACCAAAGCCCCGCACCCCTGTCAGCATGAACCTGGGGTGAAACGTGTCCCTTTCCACACCTCCTCCAAAAAAACCCCCACGCTGTGACAGCAAGGGGGGGCAGGTGCTGGTTTCATGCACCTGGAGCCTCGCTCAAGACTAAAGCCTCATGTTTTGGGGTTTACAAGGACCTTAATGACAGTGAGATCTGCGCTAACCCAGCCTCCGTGACACATCGAAACTGCATCACTGGGCCTGAGAGCCGGTGGGGGTTTTTTGTGAGGTAAAAACACTTTACTCACTGTAAAAAGGAAAAAAAAAAATCAACCGCAAAACATTTCCAGTGTGTAAACTTGAGTCAAATTTAGCAGCTTCAGCTAAGAAAACATATTTTTTAAAGGGGTAATCAGAGTGTTTCTTTCATTGTATTCCAAGCTTTTGGTCCCCTTCCTCCAGGGTAATATTTTTCTGTTCTTAGTCACTGTGTTTATTACAGTTAGGAGGGGGTTAAACGACCTGAAAAATGAAACTACAGCTCCTGTTTCAGACTGAAGCAGCCACTTCGGTTAACCTGAAATGACACACAGACACGCGCGTGCATTTGAAAGGCGAGCGCGTTGCAGCGACAGAGATCTCACCCCACTGCGAAAGCTGTGAGAAAAACAGAAGCGGCAAAATGTCATTTCAGGTCAAGCACCACTGAAATTCTTCATCTTCATCCTCCCCAAAATGAGCAGGCAGGGCTGGGCTCCCCAGTACACGTGTGTGGGCTCATAAGCCATTGGTACCGATCCCAACGGAAACCGCCCCCGCGCTGTCAACCGCACGGCACGAATGTGCCACAGCAGCCATCGTCTCTGTGCCAGGCTACTGGCAGCAGATCTCTGGCTGTAGCATCCTTGTGCATGTGCCTTGTGTGGTGCTTGTGTTGCTCTAAAAATCTTGTTTGGTTTTGGTCAGCACTTGAAGGGATTTATGATTATCACAAAATTGTAGAATCGTTTGGTTGGAAGAGACCCATGAGACCATCGAGTCCAACCGTTCCCCACCCCCGGCACTGCCCCATGTCCTGAGAACCTCATGTCCGTCTGTCCAGCCCTCCAGGGATGGTGACTCCAGCACTGCCCTGGGCAGCCTGTTCCAATGCCCCACAGCCCTTTGGGGAAGAAATTGTTCCCCAGATCCAACCTCAGCCTCCTCTGGTGCAACTTGAGGCTATTTTGTCTCATCCTATTGCTCGTTGCTTGGGTCACTCTACTGTTTTTCTAGCTGGGTGTTTCCAAACAAAGTCTTTGATAAGGCAAATAAATGAAGCATGAGAAGATGATGTGTGGAAGCTCCTCCAAAGCGGATTTATCCCTCAGGCTGAGAGGGGAGAGCAAAGTGAACCCGCCCTGCCCAGGTGGAGGGGACAGCAGGCGTCCGAGGGATGTGCAGACACCAAAAGCGACTCTAGGACGGACAGACAGACTCTCCGGCGTGCTCAGCCTCCCACTGACAGCGAGTGCTCCCGCTCCGATGTGGGATGGTTTCCATTTCTCAGAGTTTCCAGTTGGTATGGGATGAATTGATATGTGACAAACCCTGTTTGTCGCACCTTGTAGCCCACAGGTTTTTAACTCTGGGTGGAAGGAGCAGGGTTTCCACTCTGGATGTCTCCTTGCTGGGATCAGCTCCTTTCTGGAAACTTTCCTAGTCCAACACAGCCCCTCCTGACCAGGAGGTACCTTAAAATGCTCTATTTTTACCAGCTTTTAAGTTTCCCTTCCCCACTTCAGCTTTGGGATGGGAAAAGGAACTGAATCTTCTCTCGGCTTTCACTCTTCAGAATCGAAAGCTGACAGATATCATGGGCTTGCTGCCAGAGATTCTGGGCTCGCTGCCACGGTCTTGGGCTCTCTCTGCCCCCCAAATTATCTCCCTGTACCCCACGAGCGGCGGATGGAGACAGAAAGGGCAGGAACAGGTTGGGGCAGGGCGAAGCACCCAGGCCTGGCTCTGAGGTGAAGGGCCAGCGACGAGCCTGGGCCGCCCTCTGCTGTCAGCCCTGCCTTTAAACCAGGCTGGTTTTACAGAAACGTGCCCGCTTTTTAATTTTTCTTCTTTGTTTTTTTTGAGTGCTACCGGCCCTCCTGCGCCCTGAAAAGCTCCCAAAGCCTCTCGCCGAGTGCCCTGTAGGAGCCATGATCCCTCCGAGCTCGGATCCGACCCTGAAGGGATGGCAAGAGCCACATGTGTCCCTTCTAGCCCAGAGGCTGAGCTGAAGGTGATAATTGTCCCTTTTACAATGTCCCCAACGCCTGAGACACCCCGAGGGACCCCCGCGCGGCTCCTGCCATTGCCCTGCCCTTTACAAACAGGGGAAACTGAGGCGCCTGGCTGACTCATGTGGGGCACGGCCACGCTGGCGGCTTGACCCGGAGAGGTGGCTGCTGATTCACCAGGGGCCATCAAACGTCTCCCTGGGGAGCGGGAGGTCCCCGTGTCCCCACAGCCGTGACAGAACATCCCACACCCTGCGCCATCGAGGCCCCTGGGGGGTTTCTCCTCAGGGCATGAGGGTGATGGCAGCGCCTCAGGGGCTGGTGGGGTCGCGTGTCACCCTGAAAGTTTGTGTTTTTTTCACATCTGTGTGTTTTTTATCTCCAGTTTATCCCTGTTTTTTCAAGGGGTGGCCACTTGGGCCTCACAGCTTGCCCCATAATGGTGGTTCCTCCCTCACCCCAGTTGCCATGATGAGGGGACACCGGGGCTCAGCTGGGGCTGGAAATGGTCCCCAAACAGTCCTGAATCCTTGAGGGGACCATGACAACCGCGGGTGCCAGCAGAGCCACACCGGGGTGCCACAGGGACCCCTCTGGACCCTGTCACCGATTGGAGGGCTCCCCGCCCCGCGAATGGTTCTGGCCAACGGCTCGCCCTCGCGGCCCCGTGGCGGTTTAACCCGCTTCCCCCCGCCCTCTCCCGATGGTTTCGCCCCAGGTGCTGGCTGGGCGTGTCTTCTCCCCCCCCCTCCGCAGCATGAATGGTCTCTCCCCTTCACCAGGGCGATATTTAACCCGTCCCGCCTTCCCCTCGGCAAGGTTTCTGTAGGTATCGCCGTCTCAGTGTCGCTTTCTGACCTCTCCCTGCCTGCTAGTGGTTCCCTTCATCCTCTTCTCCACCGAGGCGGAATGGTGTGTCCCCTTCCCCCCCCTCAGTTGGTCTCTCCCGCACATCCCCGCCCTCAGCCCTGCCGAACCCGCCCCTTCGCGTTACGTCACTCCCTCCTCCCCCTCGTGATTGGCCGATCCTTAATGCCTTTCCCGAAGCGACCAATGGCGGCGCTCTCCCCGCCCGCACCCAAGATGGCGCCGCCGGGGGCAGCGGGCGGGCGGCGGTGAGGCGGCCTGCGGGGGGTCGCCGCCTTCCTCCGCGCTCCGCCGCTGCGCCGCGGGGCCGGCCGGCCGGTGGGCTCGCTCGCTCGCTGGCTGGCCGGCCGGGCCCGCTCCTCCCCTCCGCCATGGCGGCCGAAAGTGGTCGCCAGTTCTGGAAGCGGAGCGCCAAGCTGCCGGGCAGGTGAGTGCGGGCCCGGCCGGTACCGGCTGCCCCCCGCCACTCCGCGGGGAATGGGCGCTGAGGTGGCGGCGGGGACCGTTTTCCCCCCTGTGCTGGGGGGGGTGGCAGGGGCTGTGGGGCAGGGGAGGTGGCTGGGCGGGCTGGGGTGTCCCCTGCAGTGGGGGCGCCAGGGCCGTGGCCTCCTCAGCTGGGGGTTGTTGGGGAGGAAGGGGCTGACAGGGGCACCCACCCTGGCTATGAGGCTGAGGTCCTGGGGTACCCCTCTGCAAAGCGGGGGGGATATCAAGATTACCCACCCTGGCTGTGGGGCTGGGGTCCCGGCGTACCCCCCTGCAAAACGATGGAGATATCAGGATTATCCACCCTGGCTATGGGATGGGGAAGCTCTTTGGGGGCCCTGGGGCACCCTCTGCAATAGGGGGGATGCGAGGAGCACTCCCTGGCTATGGGGCAGGGGAGTTTTACTGGAAGAACCTCCCTATATAAGGGACAAGGGTAGTGCTAGGATGGCCCCCTCATCTCTAGGGTAGGACAGGTCATTTGGGGGCAGTGGGGACCCCTGTGTGCACCCTCCACCCCAGCGAGGGGTCAGGGCTTTGGAGACCCCCCTAGGGTGACCTCAGAGCCAGGGCTGTATCGTTCTCCCTTCCACAGATGCTGAACAAACCTTATCCCTTCCCAAAGCCCTTAGAGGTGCCATCTTGGGTGGCAGGAATTCTGTCCCAAAAAAGTGCCCCTGCCAGCACACGTGTTCCCCAGTTACCATCTCCTGAGCAGGTGTCACTGCTGGTCCAGCTCTGCTTGACACGAGGGGCTGTGGAGATGTCAGTGCACCTCCCCTGCTTCAGTTCCTCTAACCCAGGGGTGGCAGAAACAAGTGAAATGTCAGGTTTAGGAAGGAGGGGATGGTGGTGATGATGGACGTGCTCCCTATGAGGCCTTGGCAGCAAGGCTGGTATGGGGAGAGGGCACCTGCCTCTCTGGGGAGGCTTTCACCGGTGCTGTTCCCATCTGGTGCTCCTCTCCTTTGCACCCCTTTGCCTTATCTGAACCCTGCCCTTCTCCTCCTGGTGTGTGGACATGCTTTGAAATGCATAGTTGACTTTAAATCCTGCTACATCAGTTTCTAATGCGTTTTCACGTTTCTTTGTTGCTGCACTGGTTCCCTTAGGTTGGTGGGGCAATCCATGTCTGTGGCAAGCAAAGGGAAATGCCCCGAGCTCTGCGCATTCCTCCTCTGTGCTCTCCCTGGGTCATTTTGTGTCCTGATCAATCCCGTCCCTCACCAGAGGTCACAGCCGGTGGTCTCAGCATCTCTTTTCTGCAGTGAGTGACTTCCAGCTTCGGCTTGGAAAGCTCAAACCAGGTGAACCGGTCTGGGAGGCAGCCGGTCTTGTCTAGACAATGCACTCTAACGTTGAGTTTTTGGCAAAGTTCTCCCTTGCTCCTGACTGCCTGCTTGGCAAATATCCTGCTCTCCAGGAGGTTTGTTACCGCCTCCAAATACCCTGCGTGCCCATCCATTCCAGGGACGGTTACCGACAGGTCTTGGGCGACGCGACCATGAAAGGTGGAGGTGGGACATGCTGCATCCATGGTCGCTGGACACAAAGCTCCCCTCCTTCTATTTTGTCTGAGATCTTCCCGTACAGATTCTTGGCTCTCTCCGTTCTTTGCCCTGACAAGCTGGCAGGGGGAGGCTTTGTGAGGATTTGGAGACTGTGTGAGCTTCCTTTTCTATGAGACTTTGTGCATTTGGTTGCTTAGATGTATCAGCTTTCAGTTGGTGCTTTTTCCCCTGTAGATTTAGGGCTGGAGAACTAGTAAATGCTGTTTCGTGTTTCCAATACTGCCCTGTGTTTTTTGCATCATGAATTCTCACCCCAGTAATTTTCCTGGGGAAGTGCAGGCAGGTTGGTCTAGTGTAATCCTGTGCGATGGGTTGATTATTTCCTGTTGTTTAGAGAGATGGGCAGCCAAGCGCCAGGATGGGTATTTAAATGTTGTTTTTGAAAGGAAAGGAAGAGAATCTGCTGGGAGTAAATACGTTCTGTGTCCAAAGTGGCAAGAAGTCACCTGTTGCATACTTTGGAGCGTTTGCACTCCTGTCCAGCCTCTGCACGGGTGGATGGAGCAGAGAGTCGGCAGAGATGGGACAAACATGGGGAGAACCACGGCGGTTGGAGCTCAGCATCTCTGGAGCCTGCTGGAAACCAGACTCTCATCTTCAGCCACTTGTGGGGGGGCACGGGGCGAGGGGCTGTGCAATCAGATCAGCTCAGTATGCCGCCTTTGGGTTCAGATTCTTTGGAAGGAGCTGCTTGGGAAGCAGGACCCTCTGCTGGTGTATCAACCGTTAGCCAGCGAAAGCATCAGCTGGTTGCTTCAGAGCCCCAGGAAAGGGTTTCCTCACCCCGCGCTGGCTGCCACATCCCCTCCTTTATCTCTAATGCACATCGTTCCTTTGGCTTGTGGAGCTGAGGCCGTTGCCCGTGAATCGAAGCTGTCACCGCACGTGGGTCCCAGTGTGGTGGCTGCTGTCACGAGACGCCGCGAGTTCGGTCCTTCTGCGAGGAGCTGCCGTGAGTCACTGGGAAGGAGCACCGATCTGGAGAGCTTGTTTTCCTTACTCCTGATAATCTCCTTGCTGTGCCCACCCACGGGGGTGCCTCCGCTCAATAGCGGTCCCGACTCCTAGGTGCTCATTAGTCAGCAAACTCTTTCCTGGGGTAAACACAGGGAGCCTTTTCAGCACTCCCAGCCACGAGCCCACCCCTCGCCGGGCTTCACGGCCAGGATCTCTCTGTGCTGTGGTTGTTTCCAGCCTCTGCCCTGGATCTCTGTGCCTCTCCCCTGCCAGCTGGGCCTGTTGCTGCCTCCTCGCCAGCATCAACTGGTTCCCAGTGTGTTTTCCAGCTGCTGTCCCCCTCCTACCTGGCTGGGCTCTGCTTGTTTTACTGCCGGGCACCATCTGCAGCTCCTGGAAACCCGGCCAGCTCTTTTGAGCCAAGAGAAGCCTGTCCCTTGTGCGCCAGCTCTGAATGGGCCCTTGTCCCCGCCGCGGGACGCAGGACCACGCTGTGTACCAGGGGATGGGGAGGACTTTGTTTTCCGGAGATGCTTTTTCAGGGCGGGGCGGCTGTGAATAGTTACCTACATTGAGGTAATAACTCAGGATCCCTGTCGCGTGTCCAGAGCTTGTAAAACTTGTGATGAACACTTGTGTAGTAGCTCCTCTCCGAGATGATGTTCCACATGTGGTACTGCCTGCAGCCCTCAGGCTCCCCTGCACAGGGACTGGGACGTGGTGACTCAATTCAGGCCGCATAGGAAGCGGTTGATTAAGCTGGGATTTGGACCCAAGTCAAACCGTGTACAGTACCAGAGGCTGCTTGGCTGTAGCGCTGGCTACGAGCCTGAGAACCAGCGTGGGGTTCAAACCCTCAGGTGTGTGGGGGAGCCCCAGTGCTGCTGGTTGGAGCCCTCCCTGTCCTGCAGGGCTCGGAAACGTGAATTCCCCAACCTGGCAATTCCCTCGATGGAAAAGAGAACGAACCTCGGTGTGTAAGGCCAGGGGACTGAGACATGCAGTTGCTCAGAGGGAGTTGGTGGCACAGAAAAGAGCAGATCCCAAATCCCAGCTCAGGCTGGAGAGTTCAGACAAGGCTTCTTTTTGCTGCTGCAAAGAACAAATCTTCAGCTGAATGTGGCACTTTGGATCTAAGGCTTTGAAGACAGAAAGTTATCGAAGTAGCTTTTGGTCTGTATTCAGTTCCAACAGCAGGCAAGAAGCGTGACCCCCGTCTAGGCTGAGAAGATTATTTGTGGGTGCTCTGTGGCTTTTTCACATTGTCTTTTTCCGTTTTTCCCCCTTCCTACAGCATTCAACCTGTCTACGGAGCACAACACCCTCCACTGGATCCCCGGCTCACCAAAAAGTAAGTGTTTCTCTCCTGGAGACGCACACCACAAGGCTTTGCAGGTGTTTGGCTCAGTCCTGCAGTACGTGGAGGTCTCCAGCATCCCTGGCAACGTTCTAGCAGAGCAGGACAGCAGTGGGGTGCGGTGCTGGCTTGAGCTCTGTGAAAGCTTGCAGGGAAAGCTTATCTGCTGGCGCCCTTTATGGCCAGAAATCCGTATCATACAAGCCAGGAGACAGGCATATATTTTAGCAATTTTAATCTGAGCCCTCTGCTCCCCTCTGGAGACGAAGGAATTAAGGGAAGGGGAGGTGAAGCTGCTCGGCAGCTGCAGAACCGCAGCCCCTTCTCAGCAGGAAAAGGCAGAGCTGATCTGAAGTGCCTCCTTGTCCCTATCGTGCTGTGTAGTAGTGAAGGTTCCCTGGTTTCTGTGACGCTTCAGGGGATGGACTTTGACTCATGTAGCTTAAGGTTAAATGCAAAGGTTCTTCCTGTGCCTGAGAAAAGAAGCAGGCGGGCGTGGGAGCTGTCGCAGCTGGATCAGGAGTGTCCAGGAGCGCAGACGGGCTCTGTGTAGCTCTGACATGCATCTCCGCAGGTTGCAGGACTTTTTTGGGGGTTCTATGTTTTCTGTAGAGCGTGGGGAGGCGGAGCTGGAGGAATTGTAGGTTTCTCCCCTTGGCCGTTCTGAGCTGGGAAGCCAGGCAGCTCACCAGCTCTCTGCTGGCACTGTGGCCTCTGTGCCATCGCACCGGCGCGGGCTCTGCCTCCCAGCAGCCCAGAGGGACTTAAAACACTCCTTGGGTTTGGGAGGAGGAGTGGGGAAATGGGAAAAAGGGACTGGCTGATTGGAGTGAGGATGTAGGGAAGGAAAGAGAATGGATTCGTGCGACAGCACAGCTCTGATACTGTTTCTCTTTGGCTCCCAGTTTCATCAAGGACCGCTCCAAGGCCAACGCGCTGCCTATGAAAAGCAAGAAGGCCTCCAGCTTTCACGAGTTTGCCCGCAACACCAGTGACGCCTGGGACATCGGTGACGACGAAGATGAGGATTTCTCTTCCTCGTCTTCCTCTTTGCAAACTCTGAACTCTAAAGTGGCCAAGGCCACGGCGGCCCAGGTTCTGGAGAACCACAGCAAGCTGCGGGCAAAGCCTGAGCGGGCCCAGGCCGCGCTCAGCGACGTGCCCACCAACTGCAAGGTCATCAAGTCCAGCAGCGAGGCCCAGCTCTCCAGGACGTCTGGTAAGAGCCGTCTTTGGGAGCAGCTTCCTGCTCCGCCGCTCTCTTGGTTGACCGTTCAACTCAGCCGCTTGCTGCGACTTGCGTGTTGTGGGCGAGAGGCAGTAGCGCAGCCCGCAAGCTCTACAGGTTTTTGCCTCCTTTTAGTATCCTGTGCTCCAAGGAGCCGTTTTTGGAGGCCTGGCCTTAATGCTTCAGTGTCCTCTGCTGCTCAGTATACTGCACACAGGCACATCTGTCCCAGAGGATCCTGTGTTCTGGGTGAAAAGGGATTTTTGGAGATCTGTTAGATTCTTGCTCAGGATCGCTCAACTTCTGCTTCCTTTGTGGCGCAGGGTGCTGCTCTTAGGAAAGGTTTGGATGGGTCCTGGCGGCCCCAGGTTGGTGCAGCTTGGGCAGGGACCTGGGCAGCCTCAGCCCCTGCTCGCTCTGTGCTCTGGAAGTCACCCAGCAGGTCCTTGCTGCCCGCAGGTGGCACTGGCAGCCCGTCACCTCCTCTCTCTGCGCGGGCAGTTAGCTTGATCGCTATTTAGATCAGCAGCGAGCAGAGCAGATTGAAAGTCGGTTCTTCTGGGGTTCCCAAAGCTGCTTGTGCCTCATCTCCTGTGTCCTCTGCCCGCGGCTTCCCCTGTGGAAAAGGAATTCTGATCCACTGGCAGCCGCGTGTCTGGATGCAGGAGGAAGAAAGGGGAGGAAAAACGGGGGGGAAGTGATGGAGGAGCCAAACAGATGCCTGCAAACCAGCTGATCCATCAGGCTGGGACAGTGATGCTCTGTTTGCTGGGGAAGAGAGGGGTGAAATGTGCAGCGGGAGGTCTCTGAGGGGTGAGGTGGGGTTGGAGAGGTGCCACCTCCTTCCCCACCTCACTGCAGCATCTGCTCCTTGCAGAGGAGGCCTGTGTGCGCACCCCCCTCCAGAAGCAGCAGTCCCTTCCCCTTCGGCCCATCATTCCGCTCGTCGCCCGATTCTCTGACCAAAATGCTTCGGGTGCTCCCCCCATGACGGTGAGGGAGAAAACCCGCCTGGAGAAGTTTCGGCAGCTCCTTTCCAGCCACAACACGGACCTGGGTGAGTGTGGCAGACGGGGGTGTCTGCGGGGGGAAGGGGAAGGCGGCAGGGGGGCTGCTGCCTGCTTCAGGTCATAATCGGGTCTGCTCCAGGGTGGAAAAAATGACTGCCTGCAGTGGGATAGTTGTACAAATTGCTCTGGTGACAGGTGGTTGTGTCCTCAAACAGCTGCCCATCTGTTCCTGGTCTTTCTTCATCTCGCAAATGATGAGTGTGATCACCAGGGAGGTCTTGGGCTCTGCATGAGAACTGAGGTTCTGACACATCAGAGCCCCTACAGCCACCAGTCCTGTGCCCAGGCTGAGCTGGAATCAGAGAATCACAGAATCATTCTGGTTGGAAAAGCCCCTCAAGATTGAGTCCAACTGTTCCCCCACCCATGTCCCTGCCCCATGTCCTGAGAACCTCATGTCCGTCTGTCCAACCCTCCAGGGCTGGTGACTCCAGCACTGCCCTGGGCAGCCTGTTCCAATGCCCCACAGCCCTTTGGGGAAGAAATTGTTCCTAAATCCAACCTCAACCTCCCCTGGTGCAACTTGAGGCCGTTTCCTCTCGTCCTCATCTCTGCTCCGCTTGCTGCAGACCCTCGTCCCCAGTCGCTGTTGATGTGGAGCCTTCCTGGAGGCTCAGTGTCTGCAGGGCCTGCAGGAGCAGACTGGGCTTTCCTCTCCTTCTAGGTGTGGTGGTGCCTGGACGTGCGTAGGATCTAATCCATTGCCACCACTGTCCGTTTGCAGATGAGCTGAGGAAATGCAGCTGGCCCGGTGTGCCCAGAGAGGTCCGGCCCGTGACGTGGCGTCTCCTCTCAGTGAGTACCTGGAGTTGTGACACAGGACTCTGGGGGGGAATTTGCCGGACCAGGGACACAGAATCATAGGATGTCCTGAGTTGGGAGGGACCCACCAGGATCATGGAGTCCAACCCCTGTCCCTGCACAGGACACCCCACAGGTCACCCCGTGTGTCTGAGGACGGTGTCCAGTCTCTGCTTGAACACTGTCAGGTTGGGGCTGTGACACCTCCCTGGGGAGCCTGTTCAGTGTCCAGCACCTCTGGGTGAAGAACCTTCTCCTAATGCCCAACCTGAACCTCCCTGGTACATCTTCCAGGTGTTTTTCGGGGTCAGGGGGTGTAATTGCTACATCCTCTTTGAGCACAAAGCCCATGCTGGTGCTGGGAATATCTGATTTACTCTGTTTTGGGAAGCTGAATCCTGTGATGTTGGATTGCTGCCAGATCAGTAAAGGACTTGAGGGCTGGGAAAGCACAAACCCATGAAGGCTCTTTCTCCAGCTCCTGAGTCTCTGCCTGATGCTTCTGGCTCAGCTGCCTGGTGGGATTTTGGGGGTTTGCGGTGAGGGAGGAGACTCTGTCCTGACACGGAATTTCCTGCCGCAGGGTTATCTCCCCGCAAACATGGAGCGGCGAAAGCTGACTTTGCAGCGCAAGCGGGAGGAGTATTTCGGCTTCATCCAGCAGTATTACGATTCCCGGAACGAGGAGCACCATCAAGACACCTACCGACAGGTACGAGCCCGCTGCCCATTGCCTGACTTTCTGCCTTGGTATCTCCCTTTTCTCCCTCTTGCTGCTGCTTGTCCATGCAGTTGGGGTCATGCTGGGACTTCTAGCGGTAGTTATTAGGAGTCTTCTCCTTGGGGACAGGGCACCATGTTTCTGTCCATTTTCTTACTGGTATTAGTTTAAGCCTTACCTAAATTGATCTAATAACTTGATTTCAGACCCCAGCTCTTTCCCAGCTCCCACAGCTGCGCAGAAGAGACTGGAGATAAAAGTGTGGATGGTTTTCTCGGCGCAGCCGCTGTCTTTAGCCCTCACTGTACTTGTTGCCATGTGCAGCTCTCGCCTGGGGGGACACTGAGGGGAGGGTTCCCCCCTGCTAGCCTGTGATGAGTTTTTGTGTCCCCAGAAAGCACGGCTGGTGTGTGTGACCCACCCTCTCTTCCAGATCCACATCGACATTCCACGGACCAACCCACTCATCCCCCTCTTCCAGCAGCCGCTCGTCCAGGAGGTAAGGGGGAGAAGGCTTGGATGTGTCTTATCTTACCCGTATTGCGCATGATCTGCTCCCTGAGCTAAGCAGTTATGCTCTTCTGCCTTTCCTTTGTGCACGGCTGATGCAGGTATCTGCTTTCCCTCCTTCTTCCCCAGATCTTTGAAAGAATCCTGTTTATCTGGGCCATCCGACACCCAGCCAGCGGCTACGTGCAGGGAATCAACGACCTGGTCACTCCCTTCTTTGTCGTGTTCCTCTCGGAGTATGTTGGTAAGTGACATTTGCTGCTTGAAGCACGCACGGTGCTGCCTCTGGACAGCGGGGCTGGGAATGGTGTGAAGTGCTGGCACCAGGAAAGCTGCCCTGGCCAAGGGGGATGATGTGTTGTTCTTCCTGCAGCTGGAGATGCGTCTTGTCCTCTTACTGTAGCTTTGCTTGGTTGAATTGACTTCAGTTTCATAACCTTGCTGAGCTCCAGGGAAGCTGAAGTGCTGAGGCTGGATTTGCATTTGAATCTCCTTAACATTCTTACAGGAGAATGGGGCCTTGTGGGCGCTGCGGAGGGAGTTTAGGCAAAGCCCTGATACACAGAGCTGGGGGAGGGCCTTGCTCTCAAAGCTTGGGCTCAGAGCTGGTTCTGGTTCTAGGAGGAGCGAGTGAAGTATAAAGAGACCCTGCTGAGAATGTAAAATAAGCCACTTACATAAAGATTCCTGTCCCGTGCTGCCAGTACAGGTGTGCTTCTCAAGCTGAGAGTTTCAGAAAGCAAATTGACTTCTCCCTGCTGCTTTTGGCTTTCTTGTCAGCCAGTTGCTTTTAGCCAGAGATCAGGTCATTTCCACGTATAGCATTTTTCTTTCTGCAGCTCTAGCTGTGTTCTCGAGTTGATGTTGTCGCTGGGACGCTGTAATCCCTGTGCCCAAAGGCTCTTAGTTCTCACTGTAAAGAGAAGGAAAAAGGAATTTATAAGACTGCATCAGTGACAGAGAGATCCTGATGAACGTATATTTTTTAAGATCTCATCCAAAGCTTGTTGAAGTCAGGGGAAGCCTTCCCGTATCTAGCTAAGGCTTTGTAAACTAGTCCTGATCTGCCTGTTCTGAGGATGTTGTGAAGGAATAACTGGTGTGGTCAGGATTGATCCCCGGAGGTGCTGCTGCCTTGGCTGGATAAAGCCCCGCAGTCTGTCCCCTGTCCACACTCTTCCCTCTCTGTTTTGCAGAAGAGGACGTGGAGAACTTCGACGTGACGAACCTGTCGCAGGATGTTTTACGGAGCATCGAAGCCGACAGCTTCTGGTGCATGAGCAAGCTGCTGGACGGGATACAGGTGAGCTGGGGCCGGGGTGTCTGTCCCCTCACTGGGGTGACAGCATCGTCGTCTTCTCTGCGTCAGGGCGCGTGCTCTGCACATCCCAGCATTGGGAGATTCCACTACTCCACTGAGCTAAATCTGTGGGTAAAACCCCGAGGAAATAAGAGGGTGTTTCTGTGAGGCTGGTGCTGTCCCAACTAGGGACTTCACAGCAGGCAGATGATCCTGGTGCTCAGGAGCCACATCTCCTTGGCTCGTGGTGATCTCCGCTCCCTGTGGAGCTGGGGATCTGGTTTGGGTCATTTCTGGCTGTTGTCAGAGCTGCTCCTTCTGACTCGCGGCCTCTCCCTGCAGGACAACTACACCTTTGCACAGCCCGGCATCCAGAAGAAAGTCAAAGCCCTGGAGGAGCTGGTCAGCCGGATCGATGGTAGGTGACAGGGGGGTCTGAGCAGGTTGGAGCTGTCACAACAGTGGGAGGCTCCTTGGCAAGGGGCAGACACTTGTCACCGCACGTACGGGAGCGGGACAGGGGAGGGTCAGCCAGAAACCCCCTGGGGACGGGGTTTTTCTAGCCAGGTAGCCAGAAAACGCATGAAAGCCGGAGTGTTGGGGACAGCGCCGTGTGCGGGAGCTGGGGCACCACGGTCCCAGGTGTGTAAGTGAAATGTGCTGTTTCAGAGCAGGTACATAATCACTTTAGGAAGTACGAGGTCGAATACCTGCAGTTCGCCTTCCGCTGGATGAACAATCTGCTGATGAGGGAGCTGCCGCTTCGCTGCACCATCCGCCTCTGGGACACCTACCAGGTACAGGGGCTCCCGCTGCCTTCCCTGCTTTACTGGTCACTGTGGGGACAATTCCATAGGACGTTTATAGCCACTTGGGTGATGGGTGGCCCAGTAGGACGTGGGTTTCTGGGGAGCTCCAGTGGAGCTGCAGGAGCTGATCCAGAGTTTTGCTACTTGCAGTCGGAGCCAGAAGGATTCTCCCATTTCCACCTGTACGTCTGCGCCGCATTTTTGATCAAGTGGCGGAAGGAGATCCTAGATGAGGAAGATTTCCAAGTAAGTCCTTGGGCCTGGGGGTGATTCCCTGGGGGTAGAGGGGAGGGAATTGCTCTGGTTGTGAGGCCAACGTGGACACAGCCAAGTGTCGTCTTAAAGGATCTTTGCCTTAAAGTAACTTGTGAGGCTCAGTGCTCAGGACAGAGAGCGGGGCTGGTGGAGGGTTCAAACAGCAAATCAAAGCTTGAGGTCTGATCACGGTAAGTCCCTCCATCTTTGCTTATGGTGTCCAGCTGTAACACTCCTGGACTGTTATCTCAAGGAGTTTGGGGCATCTGAGGTGCCTCACTTGCTTGGATCTAGACACAAGCACATCTTGATGCTGTCTCTGAGCCTTCCAGACCTGCGAGTGTGCCGAGCCCAAGTGACCGAGCGCTGCTGCCGCCGGCCCCGCGCCTGCTCCGGATCTGCGCTCTGCCTTCGACCGCCCCAAACTCAGCCCCTTCCCCTTTTCCAGGGCCTTCTCATGTTGTTACAAAACCTGCCCACGATACACTGGGGGAACGAAGAGATCGGCCTCCTGCTCGCCGAAGCCTACAGACTCAAGTACATGTTTGCGGATGCCCCCAATCATTACCGCCGATAGGTGCCAGGACTCGACTCCCTCCTCTCCCCCGTGTTCCCTCCTCCTGGCCCGATCTGATCACTGTGGCATTTTTGTCGTCCCGAATCCTCGGACGCTCCGGCCGGGCGCTGCTCCTTGCTGTACAAAGCTCACGTTGACTCTTGTCTTAACTCCCAACGCGTGCCTGTCTGCCACTCCATGCGCCTGATGTGCCGCTCCAACCGCCCTCAGTATTTCAGGCCGTGCCGGCGGCTCGAGCCGGGGAGAGAGGCTGGAAGGGGCTGGGGGCACATGGAGGGCAGCTTTACCAATAAACTGAGCCCAGGATCCTGCCCTCCTATCCTCTCCGCCCCAGGCTTGTCCGGCTGGGACCACCTTGGCTTTGCTGCCACCACCCGCGCTGTCCCCTCTGCTCCTTCTGCTGCCGTTTGCTCCACCTCGCAGGTGAAAATGCCTTATCAGAGCCCCACCTGGCTGCAAAATCCTCCCCCCAGGGGCGGCAGAAGCGTCGCTCGGGGCCCAGATTTGTTCTGAGGGGCTTGAGACCCCAAGCACTTTGTGGGTTCGTGAGAGAGCCCCTCGCCTGCCCTCTCTCCCCCCAGGCTCTTGGCCTCCCTCTCCCCCGGCAGCGGGACGGCCATGGGGCCACGCTCACTCCATCCACGCGCGGTTCGAACGGTGCGTGTAAGCTTGACGGGACTTTTGGGGACTGATGTGCTGCTGGTACAGCCCCCAGCACGGGGCGGGGGAGCAGCACCTCCCAAAAACCCCCCTTGCAAAGCCCTCGCTCCTCCGAGGCGTTCTGTGTATATTGTGTTCTTGTGTATATGGGTCAGAGATGTACAATATATGTTTTTCTGTTTGTAGCAGATAATGATTTTATATTTATAATGTGCACCCCTTGTTCTCCCATCCCCTCTACGCCTGGGGACGGTGGCGTTGGGCTTTGGGCCCCTCCCGAGGTTTTGGGGACATTTTGGAGCCGCCGGTATTTCTGCTCCAAGGTGTTTTGGTGGTGTTGGATGTGCCAGAAGAGCTGTGTTAGAAATACCCATCTCAGGCTTCCTGCACACAGAGGATTCGGGTGTTCAAAGGAGATGGAGCTCCCAGTGGGGAGCTGTGTTAAAACAGGGTACTGGGGCTCGTCGGCTGGATCGTGTCCCTGTGCGGCCGGTGGCTCTGGGAGGGACAATCCCTATGGGGACGTGTCCTCACTGGTGTTGCCACCCTCCGCTTTTAAATCAAACCAATCGTGAATGTTTTAACGGGACGTGTTCCGTGTTGTGCCAAGGGACCGCTCTGGCTCTCCCGCGGGCCGTGGGGACGATGCCGGGGGACACGGAGGGTGGGGACGGGCAGCGGGGCCGAGCATGTGAAAGGCAGAGCCTTGTTGCCAATAAAACTCCAAACAGTGTCTCAAGAAATCATTTTCCTAACCTGGAGTTGTTTTTCTCAGGCCTTTGGACTCTTCCTTTACTTTTGCGTGTGCCTTTTGTCGTCTTCTCAGAGACACAGGCTGGGGGCCCTCCGTTTAACATGAATTTGAAGAGGAGGAGGACGTTCTCTCTTCTCTTCTCTTCTCTTCTCTTCTCGCTGGGGACGTGGTGGTGGAGTCTCAGTCTGCTCAAGCACCATCACATCAGTGATGTTCTGGAGCACAGGACAACACTAGCAAAGAGAGTCTATTTTTTAATACATTTATTTCTCAAAGAGAAAATAGATTATGGGAGTTAAAATGAGCATTTTCTTTATAAACATGTATTTTCTTATTACCTCTCTTATACCCTCCAATAGAAATCATTCTAGAAAGCAAATAAACTCCCTTTCTGCAATAAACCAGAGCAACTGACAGCAACAGCCGGACATGAACCGGCTCAAATTCGAAAAATGTCATTTAAAAACCACCAAACCACCCAGGTGTTAGAAATACACAGAGGAGCCAGCCGAGCCGCTCACCTCCGAATAAACGGCACTGCGTGCGTGTAAAATACCCAGCAACGCAACTGGGGGCGTCAAGAATGGCGACAACGGGTCTAGGACAATATTTGACAACTCTATACACGTCCTTCCATAGGTATTAGCACTATTGTTTTTACTAAATCCTGTGCCCCATCTCTGTGTGTCACAGGAATCGTCCCTAGAACAGGGTTCCATGGCCCCAGGTACAAGTGGTGCTTTAAGAAATGGCAGGGATTGCTTGCCACTATTCGTTATTATTAATTATTGGGATTAACCCAAAGTGAGCCAGAGGAAAATGTCAGAGATGGAAAAAAAGAAGAGAAGCCACACACCAAATGTGCACAAACCAACCCAAAATGTGGATCCTCCTCCAACCCAGATCAAGCTCAGTGCCTCAAACTGCCCCAGCTCCTTAGACACCCCCTACATGAGTTTTGCTGCTTAAAAAGAAGTTATCGATCTTTGCTTAGACTCAGGACTGTCCTAAACCACGGTTTGAAACGTTACTGGAACAAGCACGGGCACAGAAATCAGAATTTAAACGTGAAACAACCAAATAATTTTCTAGACATACACAATCGGGTAATTTGTTGGTTTTGTATTTAAGGCTCTGTGCACATGTGCGCGGCAGAGGGGAAGGGTCCCAAAATACCCCGAGCTTTTCTAAATGTAACGAGAGAAACCCAACCTGAAAACACTGTACCCAGGTAGGGAAATTATGTGAACTTCCAGCTCTGATTTGTCTTTTTAATGCGATGGGACAATCAATGTCAATAAAGAAATGAAAAGGCCGATGACAATGTAAATTTGGAGAGCCGTAAAGGACCCTGGTTCGGTTACGGTGCTGATGGGGATGCTGGTCGCCCACTGTGCCGACTGTGCCGAGGGGATTGACTGTCACACCGGAGCCACCTGCAACGGAGAGAAACCGCGTCACCGAGGGGGAAGACGAGCAAACACCGTGCGCTGACAGCCCGCCGGGCTGTGCCGAGCCTGCGGCACCGCCGGTGCACAGCACACCGCTCCTCAACCCGCAAACACCTGAACGGATTAGTGCACGTCCGCTAAAGATGCAGCACAACCAGAATGAACATCAACGTGCTGACTGACACGGCAAGTGCTGGTTACGTCCCTTTTTTGCTGGTGTCGTGAGACTCGGAAAATCGCCTGTTGCTGCCAAAAAGAAAAGGGGGAGCAAAAGAGAGGCCTGGAACCGCGGGCCACGCCCCCCGCCCCGCCGCAGGCCCCGCCCCCCGCCGCAGGCCCCGCCCCCGCCGCGGGCCCCGCCCATCCCGCGCAACGCGGCAGCGGCTGCACCGCGCCAGCAGGGCGCAGCACAGACCCACCAAATGCCCGCACAAAGAACAGCAGCGAACAGCCGGCTGTGCCGCCGGTCACCGAGCACCGGCGCAGGGCGGCGGGCACGGGCGTTACCTGCTAGCGAAACACCCCGCAGCGGTGCGCTCCCCGGAACGCCTCGCACGGGAGTCCGCGCTGCAGCGAGGGCCGCGGGTCGCGTGAACATCACGTGGCGGAGAGCGGGCCTATCAGGCGGCACGCCGCGTGCGCGAGGGGCCGGTCCGCAGCAGAAGAGCGCGAGCGGGAGGGGGCGGCACCAACGGCCGAGCGCGCGGGGGCGCCACAGAGCCTGCGCGAGACTGAGGCAGCGGGACCGGAGAGCGACCTGAGGAGACACCGGGGAGATCGGACACGGTCCGGGCGGGTGCGAGCGGAGCCAGAGACCCGCTCTGGGCAGCCTGGGCAAGGCTCTGGCACCTCCCAGCAAAGACGTTTCTCCTCCTGTTCAGTGTGTCAGGCTGTGCCCGCTGCCCCGCGCTCTGGGGCTCGGGAGGTCTGACTCAGCTCCTGCCTGAGAAGTTGTCGCTGTGCTGAACCGCAAAGCTAGGTGCTCATTTCCTAAAACCCTAAAAACACTGATGCTGTGACAGGTGTCTCAAATCAGATCTCCACTGTTGTCTAATGTGGCATCTCCTCCGCAGAGAGACTTTCTTTCTATTTTTTCAATGGATATCGGTGCTAATGCTGTGCAGGACAAGCGCTAGATGGACATCTCTGCTAATTAAATTTAAAATATAGCTTGAAAATACATATGCCACGTAGAAGCCAAGCATCAGAAGTTACTCCAGCCGTTATCCTGAAGACGCTATAAGGTGACAATCTAACACCCTTTTGTTATAAGACTCTTGTTTCTCAGTGCAGCTTGCCCTTGGGCAGCCCTGCGGCTCACCCGAGGTTTGGGGGGGAAGAAATGAGCCCCGACGGGGTGAATGTCACGCTGCACCTGCCTCTGAGTCCTCCCCTGGCACTGTAAACGCGCCCCGGCTCACAGCGTTCTTGGCACGGCAGTCGCGCTGAGATTTTGTGAAAAAACTTGTGCAATAAAACCCTCAAATTTGTGCAGAGAAGAAACGCCTTAAATAATAAAATAAGACACAACAATGAACCGAAAATGAAATAGATTTTTTAACAGATGGTAGGCAGCCTAGGGCTAGAAAGTAATTCTCCTCAAGGAAAAAAAAACAACAAAATCAAACCCCAAAACTCCCACAAAACCACCTTAACAGATTTTATGATCTTACATAAACTGACGCTTTTGACATGAAGTTGAAACAGAAATTATCCGTGGCTTTATGTGCATCTTGGCACTAGGTAGTATTCTAAATTCAATCTGATAAAACAATTAGGTGAGGGTTTTTATGGTTAACTAACTGTATAACAGTCCATAGTACAGGGTTAGGGAAGTGTCACAGTGCTCCCGTATTACCACAGACACAAAAAAAGGCATTGTGATAAACATGAAAATCAAAGCCAAGTTCTGAGCGAATAACACGTCCGATGAAGACAAAGAATTCTGATAGACCCAATAATTTTCTGATGGTTCTTTCCCTCCAAACAATTACTCCATTTTTCACAAAGCAGCAGCATCCAGCCTCAACAGCTAAACTCGACAAGCATTTTTGCCTCCTGGGGTTTTTCAGGGGTTATTCTGCCTACTGATAATGCCTGTAGTGTTATGAAATTAAGTCACATTAAATGAATTGAACAGAGAGCATTAATCTGGGCAAATTACTTCCAACAATTAGAAAACCACGGCTGTAGCAAGTCAGACAACAGGTCCCATTAGGGAACAGAAAAATAATGCCATATATAACCTCCTTTCTCTTAGACCCAACAACTCAAGGAAGGTCTTTGTTCCGTGGTGATCCCTATTAAGTTATCCATACGTGCCTGGGATGGTGGGTGACAACACAACTGTTCTTTGGAGAACCCTGAATTCCAGCTGAGGGGGCAGGTACGGGAACAAACCTGAAACACGTAGCGTTCCTTTGTTCTGAACAACTGTCACTGGAAGTTAAACCTAACTCGTTACGTTCCTTGTGCGTATTTACAGGCTTTTTTGGCAGAGACGGTGCCAGCTGCAGTGACATCTGTACAGCGGTAAGGCTTGGGAGAAATTATTCATTCTGCGTTTAGGCTAGAGATAGTACGGAAAGAAGAGATTACAGAAGTAAGAGAAGTTTCCACAGGTCAAAAGCTCCTGTTGTCCTGTCTTCTTTCAAGATGTTTCTCCCGCATTTCAGCCACTCAACCAACTGCACCGAAGACACATTTCTAGTCAACCGCTTCTAAAACTGCCACAACACCGACTTGCCGCCTGTTCGTGTTCTCATTGTTTCCTGCTCCTGGCGCCCGCTCCCTGCGCTGAAGGTGTCTCTGCTGCTTCCCCCGTTTCCAGCCATGCTCATTCTCCCGCCTCCTTTTCACGCGCGTGGAAAATGGATCTCTGCACTCTGCTAAAAATAGTTCCCTCATTTTCTAAAAGACACGATAGCCATTATTTTTTTCTCCAGTAACCATGCTTTAGCGACTTGATAAGTGAATTTCAGGCAGTATTTCCATTTCAATTATTTACCATCAAAAGGCACTTTTTTTCCCCGCAGACTGAATCCGTAGTGCAGCAGAGAGTTTATAAAAAGAAAGACTCTTATCATTGTCTGTCTTTATTATCTATGCAGCCCATATTCACAGAAAATTAAACATCTCAGCACATCAGTACAGTCCCCCATGTTAGTTATCTTAGTATTAGAAAATGCTTTTGGGGACGCATTGATAGAAATCCTCATACGACAACTCATTTAAGCAAGCGTGTGTTTCTCTGTTGAGTCTCTGAACTACCAAGGACAGAGTTTAGCAGCTAAATACACTTCCCTATGAGTCCCTCTTGAACGCGCAATCCCAAACGGGACATCAGTGTGACAGATTAAAACACCAAGAAATACCAAACATCCAAAAGAAAACGGAAAAGTGCCCAAATCTAACACACAGCATCAGAATAATATTTCCAAAAGCGTTATTGGTGGGACACACGCATCAGGCCCTGTGGATTCATCCAAATACTCATCTTCAGTAAGCAATATTCCTAAACTGGCAGTCTGCAAAGAAATATCTGTGTTAGAGCCTTTTTCATTCTGATCGCCAGAGAGTTTGTGCTGAATGTTGAAGGCGAAAACAAAGACTTCATTGAGAGAAATATGGAGAGTGTCTCATTCATGACAAGGAGAAAAAGGAATCGGGAAGATAATATGACATTTCACAGGCATGCCAATCCCAGTGAATAGCAGCGCAAGAGCACTTTTCTAAATCATTCTCCGCAGTAAATTGCCTGCACACAGTCTATTCACAGACGTCTTTGCTCTGCCCATCTAAAGTAGCTATTCTCCCAGCAGCTCAAGAGTAAATACACACTTGTGACGCATCCAGAGATCACTGACTGCATTCAAGTGCCTGTTGTAAAAGCCCCGCTCTGGAGTTGAGCGAGGCGCTTCAGTCACAGCCTAAAGGTCAGCAGTGACAGCTTCATTTCTCTGCTCTGCACTGGGGATTTTACCACGCAAAGCTCTGGTGTCATCTGGGAGCGCGGTGTAGATCAGCTCTCCCAGCCGCACAAGTCCTAGTTTTAAGTCAACAACCTCTGCTCAAAACCAGCTGTGACACGGCCCTCAAATGACAGAATCCACCCCCAAAATTCATCTGTCCTGTAAGACCAACACCCCAGATTGTCGCAGCTTTCAATGGAAAATGCGAGCTGTTTATCGACAAGTCGTTCTTCCAATTCTGAATAATTTCAGAGTTGTATCTAGAAATGATCACGAAAGGTGGTTCTATCATGGCAAACCCAAATATACTTTATAAATTCACGTAAGATTCAGTGAGCGTGAAGCAAAGCGAGCAGGATAAGAAGACCCTATCTTTAAGTGGGAACATGTGGGTGTTTCATCGTCCGGTTTGTACCTAAAATCACTAAGTTACATCCATCGGCATGAGGAGGAAACAGTTTGAATGCTGGAGAAAAGAGGGCCAGGCACCACGTGCCCAGTGCGGCGGCACAAAACGCGTCTTGAGGCGCCCGCACCGACTGTGGCCAAGATTCGTTTCCAACATTGGCTCGCTATCTGCGGCCGGTGAATAAAAGGTCACTGGAATTTCAACTCCAAATTTAATTAATTAATCCCTTCAGGCCAGTTAGATTATTGCAAGTTAGAAACATGACTAAGACCTTGTATTGTGTAGAAAAATCGCTACAGCGTAGCTGCTGTAAATTTGAACTAATCACATTCACAGAATGGCACCTTCTTTGTGTTTGCTCTTAGGATCATTGGAAAATACAGGTTGGAAAGGACCTGCGGGTCTCCAGGTTCCCGCCAGGAATCCAGTCAGACCAAGTTACCCGGAGCTTGTGAAAAGGAACTCAAGATAGCGACCTCTAAATGAAACCCAAATATCCCTTAATTCCACTACTGCCACTCCTTAAAAGACCACAGTGAGCTGCCCTTAAAAACACATTGCCAATAGTCATTTGTCCCGTGTATTAATTTATTTGGTTTGAATTATATAAAATCCCTGTAAAGGAAGTCATATGTATTAATAGGAGAACAGAGTTAACGTCTAGGAAAAAAAATACAGCTTGCTATTATTCCTGACTTTCATTAAAATAATCTAATGCTGACAGATTTGAAAGCGATCTTTTGTCTCTCAGTGTTTTGCTGACAAAGTACTGCTTAATACATTTGGTAATTTACTAAATGCTTTAGACAACAGCGTGAAAGTACAATAGGAAATTAAAGATTTATATTTGTGAGCCCTTTGAGGAAATAATCTGAATTCTGCTGTTTCAAGCTAATGTGTTGTCATAGCATGTTTTGGAGACGAAAAGTGGAGTGAGAACCTGAAGTGAGAGATGAGATATGCTGGTTAATCCCAAATTATTGATTACACAAACTGGAAGGTTTTTCGGGGCTCAGCTTCGGCAGACAGCAAATACAAGGCTAAATTGCTTTTTCCAACCAGCTCATCTGAGCATGGGCCACTGATCCAGCAAGTGCAGCCTGTTGAAGTGTGTGGTGTTGTACTAACAGCCAGAGCAGCCTGTTGAAGTGCGTGGTGTTGTACTAACAGCCACAGCAGCCTGTTGAAGTGCGTGGTGTTGTACTAACAGCCACAGCAGCCTGTTGAAGTGTGTGGTGTTGTACTAACAGCCACAGCAGCCTGTTGAAGTGTGTGGTGTTGTACTAACAGCCAGAGCAGCCTGTTGAAGTGTGTGGTGTTGTACTAACAGCCACAGCAGCCTGTTGAAGTGCGTGGTGTTGTACTAACAGCCAGAGCAGCCTGTTGAAGTGTGTGTTGTTGTACTAACAGACACAGCTCAGGCACCATAGTAGTTAAGAGTGTAGAAAAAAGACACTTAATTTGACCTAAATAGCAGTGAGCTTACAGTCTGTTAACTTGCACAACCAACATAAAACACCGCTATAATATTAACGCAGCCTCTGGAAAAACTTGTCTCGTATGCACAATGCTGACCTCCTTTGACAGTTATTTTTGGCAAGTCGTATCTAATCTATAGTCTGACATTAGTGAACTGACTCGTAGTTTATAACCAACAAACGGGGTTTGGTTACAGTTCCGCACAAGCACACTTTCATCTTTTAAGGCTTATTTAGTATCAACATGTTTAACTAAGACAGATTCCTCTAGGATCCGTACTTGCATTATGAGAAGGAAGGTTCCCAGATTTTACTTCTAGCCCTCGCACTGAAACCAGCCCGCAGCACAATGTCACAGCACCGAAATCAATCCAACTCCTGCTCCTGTCGGCTCCAGCCCATCAAGGGACAAAGTCAGGGCCATGTGCCTACTGCCTGACCGAGAGCTGCTGCTCAGCCAGCTTCCCCGAGCCCACGGAGTCTTCTTACCACGTCTTTGCCATAATCCACCCGCCACCTCGTCTGAGCATCAACGGAGCTCTTCCAGCTGCCATCACCATTCCACCTTGCAGACGCCCATTCCAGCAGGAAGGCCAACTGTCTCCCACTAAACTTGCTTTCCAGGCCAAAACCAGCGCGGCGTTGGGGTAAAAGCACCGCTGTTTTACAAACACGTTTCAACTAAACCCACGTTCCAGAGTCCTTGTTCTC